>NC_056745.1:1496312146-1496657146 GCF_019279795.1 Protopterus annectens | reverse complement strand
AGTCTGCTAGATTGCTTAACTCAGCTCAGACTTTATACTAGGCAATTAAATTTAGCCCTATTTATGAATAATAAAGAGTGTGTTATGAGGGATGATAATATTTATAGAAAAAGTACATTTAATCCCCCACCCCCTTTTTCACATGTTTGAGCAAAACTGCTCCAGGAATATTCGTTATTACAATTCTAATCATAGGTATTACAGACCTAACAACTTAACAGAGGAAGAAAAAAGGTATTTAGGAACAGCTTGCAGCTGACAAGTCTGTGTGTTATGAAACCAGACAAAAGCAGAGGGATTGTTCTAATGGACACTTTTTTTCTATTCTAGTTAAATGTTTGATATTTTATTTGATTCTAATAAGTATTCACCAGTTTCATAGACCACTATAAATTTAAGTGACAATGGTGTTGACCTATTTTTTGAGGACTTATTTACACAGAGGGTCATTACCCAATCAGAATTTAAATTTTTAACATAAGTTGATAGGTTCATAGGTAGGTACTAGGATATTTGTCCGAAGGCATTTATAAGCCTAGCCAGAATGTGTCGGCTTTCTCCACCCCCTTAGATTAGTTCCCTGTGCCTCTGTCCAGCAGATCCACTGAAATGATCCCCGGAGTAAACTTTCTGTTTCCCATCCACTCGTCAAGGTTTCTTTTGAAGAGTGTTAGTGAGGAGCTCTGCCTAATGTAGATTGGAATCTTGTTCCAAAGCATGGGAAGTCTCTTGGACAGGAATCTATCCTATTTATTGTTGTGGTGAGGTTTAGGTCCCTATAGCGTGTGGTTCGAGGGGATATGGTTTTCTTTAAGTGGAACATTTCCATCAATTCTGGGTTGGACATGGCCTTGCATGTCAGTCAGAGATCACCTCCAAATAGGTGGTATGCAACCGAGTACAGCTGGAGTTTCTTTAGTCGAGCTGCATAGGGCATCTGTTTGAGGCCAGTGATCCTCTTGGTGAAATACTTCTGTGGTCTTTCCAGCTGTTGCAGGTGTCTTGTAAGGTACACCCCAAATGGGGCATTGTACTCTGTGATGGGTCTGATGAGTGATGAGTAGAGGGGCACAATGACCTCTTTTGATCTGGATGCGAACCCTTTTGTGAATAGGTGGGCAACATAGAAGGATTTTCTAACCACTTTGGCAATGTGATTATCAAAGGAGAGATTACTATCTACTTGGGTCCCAAGATCCCTTATTACACCTTCCGTATTTAGGGTACTACCACCTATGTGGTAGTTTGTAGGTACTTTGTTTTTTTCCAAAGGGGATGACTATGCACTTTTTGGCATTTAGCTTGAGGCCATGATTTTGACACCAGGTATCCATCTCAGCGAGACCCTTTCGGAGGATGTCTGTGTCAGCCGGAGAGTCAATTATAACCCCTAGGTTGCAGTCGTCTAGAAACCTGGTCAGCCATAGTCCTCCTGTGCTTGCCTGTACCTCTGAGAAGTATATGCTGAACAGGAGGGGTCCTGGGACTGAGCCCTGGGGAATGCCACTTGTAACTGGTTTAGAGTCGGACCTAGCTTCCACAACTCTTACCATGTGGGTTCTGTCCATGAGTCAGTTGGCAACCCATCTCGTGACATAGGGGTTTATGTTCAGGCTGGTGAGCTTGACTGTAATACTAGAATGAGGAATGGTGTTGAAGGCCTTTGCGAGGTCTAGGTAGGCCGTGTGGACCACCTTTCCCTTGTCTATAGCCTTGGTAACTGTCTCAAAGAAGTCCACCAGGTTTAGGAGGCATGATCTGCCCTAAACAAAGCCAATCTGGGTAGGGTCCAGTGCTTGGAGGTTCCCAATGTCTCTGTTAATGATTTCCATGATGATGCACTCCATAGTCTTGCAGACCAAACTGGTCAGGCTTATAGGGTTATAGTTCCTGGGGTCTGTTGTGGCTCCACCTTTGTGGAGTGGAATAACCGTTGCTGTGTGCCACTTTATTGGTACGTAGCCTGTGGAGAGGCTGAGTTTGAACAGTGTGTTTAGGTGAGGGGTTAATTCATCTTTGAGCTTGTGTAGGACGCAGCCTGGGACACCATCTTTTCCCACTGATGCTGTGTTTTTGGCTTTGGAGAGGGCTGTTTTACCCTGAGTGGCTGTGATTTCAGGGGCTCTACATTCTTCTGGTATGGTTATGGGCCCTTTTGGGGTGAAGTTTGCACTGAACCTGTCTGCCAGGATGTTGGCAATATCAGTCGGTTCAGTGTATTTTGTGCCATTCTGCACTAACACCAAGCAGATTTGGGAATTGCCACTTAGATTATTGACATAGCTAAAGAATGCCTTTGGAGTCCTTGGCAATTTTTCTTTTGAAGCTAGCCTTGGATGATTTTATGAGGGATCGTTGTTTCTTGCTGATACTGATCAGGGATGTCTTCCCTTCTTGTGATTTTACTCTTTTCTGTACTAGTTTCCTCCTTCTATTGTATAGCTTGTTTATGGCAGAGGTCCACCAGACTGGTTTCCTTTTCTTGGAAGAGTGAGTCTTGGTTTTGCTTGGGATAGCATGATCCATCCATTCTTGTAGGTGCCCATAGAGTGCATTTGTAAAGGATTTTGCAGCTTGGACAGCGTTATCCTTCAGCATGGGGGCTTTGAAACTTTCCACCTCGGTCTTAAGTAATGTGATGTTTGCTTTTGAAAAGTTTTTCATGGTGGTTTCCTTGACCGGGGGTGGGGGCGGAATGTGGATGTTCAGAGTTATTAGTTTATGGTCAGATCTAACCAGCGAGGAGTTGACCTGCAGTGTGGAATACCAGTCGCCCATGTTGGTGATGACCAGGTCCAATATGTTGTCACCTCTGGTGGGGGCGTTGACCAGTTGATCCAGGGTGTTTGAGTTTATAAATTCTAGAAAATGTTGGGCAAGGGAGTTAGTACTTGAGTAGTTTTCCCCAGTTAATGTTTGGGTATTTGAAATCACCCAACATTAGGGTGTTTGGTAGGACCTTTATGTTTCCCAGTGCTTCCAGAAATGCGGAATGGGGGTCCTGGGACATGGTGGGTGATCTGTAGAAAGCTACAATTTGAATTGCAGTTTTGCCTATTGTTAGTTGCACATGGATGATCTCTGAAGCATCTTGCTGTGCCACTAACCTGGAGATGTGGGTATCCTTGATGAATATGGATACGCCCTCACCTTTTGTATTTTGGTCCAGGTTCTGTGGCCGAAATGTATGGTATAAGTTGTAGCCTGGTAGTGCTGGTGTGCTCTCTGAAGCCTTAAACCAGGTTTCTGTTATTGCACATATATCTATTTTCTCCATACTGAGGAGTGTCTCGAGTGCATGCATTTTGAGGTTTAGACTTCTGGCATTGAGTAGCATTACCCTCAGTTTTTTGTTACTTGTGCTATTTACGGTGGTAGGTTTGTCTTTTGAGCCTTGCCTAAAAAAGGCACTATGGGGTGGCAAGAACCTTGGCCAGTATTCGAAAGCCTAAGGGTGACAAATGCAAGCCATCTCTAGTGAAGCAGCGTGGCTTGTCCAGCATGTCATCTCAGGCGGACAGACACTGGATCCCCTTTGAATGTCACCAGAAGCTTAGCCAATTGTTGAAATTGATAATTTTTTCTTTATACCATGGTATCATTCTTGGTGAGGGCAGGATGCTTCTCAGGGTCAGGGTCATACCGGCCTGGGGTACATGATCAGAGAGGTCGTCCATGTCTCTTTTCATGTAGTCCAGGGAGGTATAGCTCAGGTCATTCACACCAACATGGACAATGACAGAGTCGTAGTTGTACTTGTTCTGGAGTGACCTGAATGCTTGTGTTATGTGGTGGATCCTGGCACCCGACAGGCAGCTAACAGTAAACTTCTCCTTGTTCAGCCTAGTGAGTGGGACATCAGTGTGCCTGACTATACAGTCACCTATTACTAGTGTGTTGGGTATGTTATTTTGCCTTAAGGGCTGTAATTGCATGACACACTGATTTTGTGACGTATGTGTTTCATGGTTTGGGTTGGGGTGTGGAGGTTGCTTGGATGTCTGCTTTGCAGGTCTTTGTTGCTATGCAGATTTTTATTTAGAGCCTCCGAGTATGTTTTTGTGTATTTATGTGTGTTTTTTGCTGGTGCTGGTTTAATAGGTCTATGTGAGACTGGTGGTGTGATGCAAGTAATTCCTTTCTCCTCTTGACTGTCTGATACAGTCTTGGGTTGAGAGAGCTTAACCTCCAGTTTGGCTGTATAATTGCATCTCTCGCATGTATTAGTGTTTCATGGTAGGAGGAGAGGGCTATCTGTAACATGCAGCAGTTGTAACATTGCCTCAAAATGCCCAGATTCACCAGTTGGACTGGAGAGTACACCTGAGACTGCCCTTTGGAGATGCCTGAATAGGTACAGTGAACTGTTTTACTGATTGGTTGGTAAGATCGAATAGAGAGCCTTGTCCTTCTGTACAGTATAGGGGGATCTAGTGCTATGGTTTCTTAGTGCTTGCGATGAGTTTTGAGCAAGTATTGGGCTGAGAAATGAATGGTTTGAGTGCTTAACTTGAAAGTTTGTGTAGTTCCAAAGGAAAAATTGAAGAGGAGACTTTGTGGAGCCGGGAATAGTTATACCCTAGCTAACCGGCACTGCCCAGCGTGCAAAACCACACAAATGCGGGATTTATAGCAGGGGAAATGAAAGAGATAGAATGTAGCCCAAAATGGCCAATAAACTACTAATTTCTGGGCTGAAACCACTCCTCCAGGGACAGATAGGCTGCTCAAAGCTCCCCTCTCTCACAGGTGAACAGAGAAACTTCCTTTTATCCAAGTAAGGTATGGGCAAACACAGAAACTTGTAACACAGCCCTGAATTCAGCACTAACCTGAAAACTGGACTATACTAGCTTAGAAAGGTGGGAAACAAGTATTTATTTATTTATTTTTTTTCAGAAAATAAAGCAGGTACAATCAAAAAAACACTTTACATGCACATAAATGTCTATCACACTCGCGTGTGTAGCCTATAACAGTTAAATAGGTAATTTAAACACTAAAATGACTTTGTAAAAGTGCAGGCAGTAAAATAAGTACAATGTGTAGCTGAAACAAGCTTTTTAAATCACAGAAATGCTAAAAATTGGCGTTTAGATGGAATTAGCTAAAGACAGCAAGAAAAATGCAGAAAAATGATACGTAATCACTCCAAAGTCTCTCTTTTGTCTCTATGCTGCTGTAGGACACTGCAGGGCACCAGGCAGGAGCTTGCTGAGCTGTATACATGCAAGAAACCTCTCACACCCACGATTTTCAGAATACCGAAAATTCATAAAAATATCCAGGATCCACCACTTAGACCAATAGTAGCTGCTCAAGGGTCTAAAACTTAACCGCTGGTAGAATACATTGATTGTAAACTGAAAAACTACGTGATAAAATTTCCTCATTTGATAAAAGATTCCTAGTAGGATCAAAAATGACTGATTTAGTCAGGATAGTGTCTTTGTTATTATCAATGTTACTGATCTATTTTCTATGATTCCTGATCAGGTAGGGTCGGAATATTTTTTGGATATTGTTTTGTCCTTTGACTTTTTAATTAACAAAGCTGCATGTTTAATTATTGAATTGATGGAACCTGTGCTTAAAAATAATTTTATATATTTTGAAGAAGAGGATTTTAAACAATGTAAGGGAGTGGCCATGAATACTCTCTGCACCCTAGTATATGCAAATCTGGTAATGCTCTCATGGGAAAATAAATTTGTGTTCATCTCTAAGTATCAGAACTGTTGGAACCCATATGTTTGCTTTTTAGATGATGTGTTTATACTGTGGAAGGATTCCCAAGATGTTTTAAATTAATTTATTGATTACTTAAATGCCATTTCTGAATGTTTAAAGTTCACCTCCCAATGCTCTCTAGATAATATAAACTATTTAGATGTTTTAATTAGAAACATGCTGAAAACACAGGGTTCACTTCTAATACATACAGGAAGCCTCACATTCATGCTTACACTTTAATGGTAGTCACCCCTTCATCAGAAAAGAAGCTTGGTCAAAGGACAATTTGTGAGACTGGCCAGAATGGTATCTGATGATGCAGAATTTGAGATACAAGCTGATATTTTGACTAATATGTTTTTGGAGAGTGGCTACCCAGGAAATTTGATCAGTGAACTGAGGGGTGAGGTTACAAAGGGTAGACATAACAGACTTAAAGTTATACTTGGTAAGGAGTTTACAGATGTTAATGAATCAGATACTTCAATCAACACTGAGGGGTGTGCTAAGTCTTTTAATTCAGCATTTGTGTTAAAATATTTTCCTGATTGTTTTAATATAAAGAAGATTTTCACAAGAAGTAGAACACTTTTGGCCTTGACCAAAATATTTCAAAAGTTGTAGTGAGTTCCCTGCAGGTTGTATTCAAGACGGGTTACAATCTTAAAAATAGTTTGTAAAACTAAAATAGGGGGTTCTATGGAAATATGTTGGAGTAATATCTCTACATTTAATATGAACAAATGTGGACACTGTAATCAATGTCATCATATTTTATAGGTAACACTCTGAAGATTATTGAGCAGACTATTAATCTAAATAAAAATAGTTTTGTGGTAACAAAGAGGTAGTATATATCGGTGTATGTGAGAACTGTGATGCCTTTTATGTGGGCAAAACTGAAAGGTATTTGAAAAAGAGAATATATGAACACTACCATGACATCCACAAATATAATAACAATGCATTTTACAAGCATTTAAAAACATTACCTGATCATAACAACTTTAAATTTGCCATTTTAGAATAGGTTCCCATAAACCCATGGGGTGGCTCATGGGAAACTCTTGTTGAATATAAGGAAGTACAATGTCAGTTGAGGTTAAATGCTGACCAACCACCTGGTCTTAATGACACTATTTAAATTAATAGCATTCTTAAACTGAAGGCAGCTAAAATTTAACAGTGGAGAAGTCAACTGGGTGTTTAATGTTATTCTTTTAAAATTAATTCATACATACTTATTTTAAAACAATGTTTGAACTAGTGCCTTTCATGAGTAACATACACTGTGGATTTTATGATTTTAAAACATTAAGGTTCTACATTTATATTTATATTCATATTTACATTTATATTTATATACATGCTTATATTCATTATAATTTTAAATAAGTCAACATTTTTAATATTATAAAGTCATGGTCCCTTTTAGGCACCTTATCTTGGATTTATTAATTTGATTCGGCATTCAGTTATTCATTTATTTATTCATGATTTTATGTTAATATTAACTGGGTTTAGATTTAATTGAGATGTAATTTGTCCCTTTGTCTGTCATGTGATTTTAATTTTAATACTTAAGTGCGTTGGTTGCTGCTACAATTTATTCTGATGAAGTCCTAACTATCGGGGATAAAAGTGCTTAATCAATATACTTTGGAAATAAACGTATTTATTTTATGACTGTTATTGTTCCTAGTTTCATCCATGGTGAAGATGGGGTACTGTAAACAGCAGAGTTTTCTTGGTTCTTGGTTTTTACTGCTCGGCTGGTACTTTTTTGTTTAACGTTATTACTACCTTTAGGTAGAAATAAGGTACTGCATCTACGACTGGAATTTTCCATTTAGGAGTTTTTCTTAATTTTGTCTGAATTTCTTTGGGTATTACTTTATCCCTTTCCTTATCCTCTACATTAAAGCTCTTTTCTTTTTCTTTCAATTCATCTATCCATCTGGCATCTATGTTACATTCAACAAGGTCTTCATAAGCAAGTTTTCAAAAAGGACCCATTTCTTCTGTTTAACGTGGTGTTTGTATTTGTTTTACTTTGTTTAATAGTACTCTGTAAAACGTTTTTGGTCATTAATGAATTGCATATTTTGTACTTTTTATATTTGTCTGCATACCTTCTAAGTTTTATTTCTCCTAATGTTGATATTTTCAGTTTATTATTGGAAATATTGTATGATAAATTCCTCTGTTTTGATACAGTATGTTGTTTTTTTCCACATCTATCTTTCTAGGGATTTTTGATTATCTGTTCTGTTTTTTGTGTATTCTTCTAGCAGTTATACTTTTTGTCTTAGTTGTTTTATATTTTTTTCTGTTCAATGAGTCCATGGTGACATTTTACTTATCCCCTTCCTTTCTTTTGTCACTGTAGGTTTTTGTGGTAACACTTTATACATTATTAGTTTAGCTGCACAGTAGTATATCATATTTACTTCTGTTATATCACATGAACTTCCCTTAGTATTCCTAATTATCATGGTAATCTGTTCTATCAGTCTTCTAACATTTTAGATTTTATTTACTTTCTGTAATTTATTTATAGTTTCATAGGTAAGTACTACCCTAACTGCCCTTGTGGGCCATTTTAAGCCTAGCCAGTTTCACTTTTTGTGCTCAAATTAACCTATCCCATTTGGTTGTAGATTGGCCTTACCCATCGCATGGTTGATAATTATATATTATTCATAATGATACTAACTAGATCATACCATAGATAATTTGAGGGGACCCATGCATGAGATAAAACATTTAGGAGCTGCCTCTGTTGATTACTACTGCATCTATATAGATGCATGGAATGTATATAAAAATGTATATGCACATTTTATCTACATAAAGTTACACATTTCTTTCATCTGCTTATTATGTCTACCCATCACTATTAAATCAAGCAAGTGTTCCCTTACATAATTTTCTTTTAGACTGAGAGAATCTTTGTTGCTGTTTGCTTCCACAGAAGATTCCAGAACAGTGTCCTGTGACATATTCTCTTCAGAGGCATCCTGCTCCATCATATGGGGATTCTTTGACCATCACTCTACAACATTGCCTACATCAGAGTTGTTGTGGATACTAGCTCTTTTTTTGCTGTACAATTTCAACTAGACTTTCATGTGAGTCACCTACAGAAGCTTCCAGAACATTGTCCTGTGACATATGCTTTTCAGATACATCTTCACCTGCTGCTCCTCTGTCTGGGGACCCACTTGATCATCATTTTGCATCATTGTTTGTGTTGGAGTTTCCACACTAAAACATTCACTTCACAGATCACCTATCATTTCAATTCCTATTTAATTTCTACTTCACTAATCTTGTGTTTTTCTTTCAGTTCCCTCCATTGTTATCTTATTTTTTGTATTGTGAAATTTGCTACATCCTGTTGTCTTTGCTTCCATTTCTCTTCAAATACCTTTGGAGCTGCTTTTTTGCATTGATTGGTTTGACTTTCTTCTCTAAATAAATATTGCTGCATACGGTGGTACAGCGGCAGCGTTGCTGCCTCACAGCAAGAGGTTCTCCTGTTCGATTTATGTCTGGAGTGCCTTCTGTGTGGAGTCTGCATGTCCTCCCCGCGGTCAAGTGGCCCCCGAAAGACATGCGTAAATGGGCGTGCCTTCGCTGAAGGTTGGGTGTCAGGCTGGCAACTCGGCACCATAAAAAATCTACTGCCAATCATTAGCAGACCGGAGTTCTGCTGTGGCGACCCCTAACCGGGAAAAGCCAAAAAGACAAACAATGACAACAACATCAGCTCACTTTTTCTTTTCCATGTCTATGTTTCTTTTTATATCTGTCAAAAATCTCTGCTTTTTTGTTCTTTATCTTTTCTCACTTCCACTGTCAATTGTTTTCCAGGGAGGCCCAATGCTTCTTCTTCTAGATAATGCTTTTCCTTGATCTGTTGCATTGAGGAACTTAAAATTTTCATTGTAGTTTTGCAAGCTTTTCTTCTGCTTGTATTTTATTTATCCTTACTCTTACTATTCTATTTTTAGAATTCCTAGGTTGCTTGAGTAATACTAACAATACATAACTTCTTCCTTATCCTCAATAGTCCAGTTTATCATCTCTCTGCCTCTTGCTTGGCCTGTCAGTTTTTTGTATACTACAGGACCTCTGGGCTTGGGGTGGGTCTAGGACTATTCACTGAAAGCACATTTCACTGAAACACATTTGACTGTGCACAATTCACTGAAAGCTCAATTCACTTAAAACACAATTCACTGAAACACATTTCACTGAAAGTTATATATGGCCTTTTCCCCACTGTAGTGTGACCCTGGAGTTAGAATATATAGTAAGGGGAGTATATAGTAAGTAATATTTTAAATATTTTGAACTATACACATAGATACTTGCAATTTCAATAAATTATTCTTTTCTAAACTTAATATATATCCAAACTATGTGGTGGGCTACGCCCCCACACCTCCCAATATGGGGGGGTGCCCACCACACCTTCCCTTACTATATATTCTAACTCCAGGGTCACACTACAGTGGGGAAAAGGCCATATATAACTTTCAGTGAAATGTGCTTCAGTGAATTCAGTTTTCAGTGAATTGTGCTTTCAGTGATTTGTGCACAGTCATTTGAGTTTCAGTGAAATGTGCTTTCAGTGAATAGTCCTAGACCCTTGGGGTATCCTATGGTAGGAATTTTTCCTTGCACTGAAGCTTCCAGACTGCCTTTTTTTTCCAGTCATGGCACCAGCGAGTACACGAGAAGTATGAACCTTTTTTTTTTATCATGGGATCTTTGCACCCAATTTTCTTTTTTATGCTTTGACTTACCTTTCTTCATGATATGTAATATATAGTCCCTGGGCAGCCAAGTGCTCCGGATTGTGCGGAATGCTCCACATTTGGTATAGATTTAACTCACTGTTCCGCAGTTCCGCTTTGAACAGTGGTAGCTCCGCTTTACAATTTTTGACTGGCTTGTATACTGCAATTAAAGCCAAATGACATTGCGGCATACAAGCCAATCAAGCATATGTTCCTCTAGGAAAGGGAGCCATTAGGGAGGCACAAAATGTGGCCAATCGTGTGCCACTACTAGTTTTCGCACCGCTGCAATACTTTCAAAAAGGATATTGCAGGGTGCAGAAAAGAACACATTGAGAGTTACGGCTGTTTTTTTCTGAATGCACGCTATCCTCTTGTTACTGAACTGTTTGACCCTTCATGCAGTTCATTTGTTATGATCGTGGGTAAGAGGGATGGGGTACAGAGACTGGACAGGGAGGCACCTGCTGAAGGGGAGTTGCTGTGGAAGTGCATTTCATCAGGTACAGTTTTGGCTGTACACCGGGCCACTAACGTGAGGGCAAAGGACTACAATTCATTTTACTTGATTCGGGAAATGGGACGGTCATGGTGGTGCTGCTGTCACTGGGAAGATTTATTTTTTTAATCCCTGATTGCATTTGGAGGATGTGGACTGCTGAACTTGGAGCTACAGATGCTTTGTTCCCTTACTGGGCTGAGGTAAGTGGCTGAATGTGCAGAGTGCAGGACTGATTAAACTTTGTTTCAGACAAGATTAGAGTTACAGATTTTTGCAGAATGTCCAGATTCTTGCCTTTTGGTCTATTGCTCATAAAATTTGTGGTTTTCTGGCAAATTACTGAATATTAAAAGTCTGACATAGACTTCATATCCTTCAGGAAAATGCATGTTAAATTCAATTATTTAAGCAACTTGTTAAGTTTTATAAGATTAATTTTCTGTTCACATTCTCTATTTTCTCAGTGTGCCAAGATACTAAGTGTCCCCTGATTATTTCTGGATTTGTCCCTGTTTCTTTGAGAGCTGGGCTGGTTACCTTTGGAAAAAGGTGGTGCATTACCTTTACTAAATAATTATAGACTGCTTTTATTTCAGAAAGTGTATATTAATTCACATTTGCTTATTCTGTCATGGCAGCAATATTTTAAACATTTCTGATGTCCCTTACTGGATGAGTTAACTTTTTTAGTTGGGAGAGAGGATATGAAGGGGTTGGAAAAGCAGGTGCTAAAGAGCCCTTGAATATTGTTGTGTAATTATTTTCTACTGAGTATATTGCATTTTATCAATGGTTTCTGCTAACTATTTATTGACATGTGTGTCTTATTGAATCTTAACAAATGTACAGTATTTGCTAACGTAATATTTTTGGCAAAAAGCCTACTTCAACCAGGCCCCATGGAAATGGTGCGTTTTCACGCAGTGCGAAAAAAGGGTGTTCCACATTTTGACTGTTTGTCACACACTGCTAGGGTCTGTGTTTCACATTTGCTTCTGAAAAGGTTGAGACCTATGTATAGTCCATATATCAGTGTTGTCTTGGTGAGATTTTGTAAAAACAGGGTCCACCATGTGATGGTGCTCGACGGCTCTCAAGGATGAATATTCTTCCAGCGATACTATTCTTATTCTGTCTCTACATTCAGATGCTTAGCAGATTTTGTCTCTGTTTGGCCCTTGTGGATTTCATCTCTCGATATAGATCCTGTTTTTTTATCTCTGCCAGTATGGAGTTAATGATATCAAGAAACTAAAAGGAAAAGGAAAGTAATCTAGTTTACTGCCTTTTTACATTGCTTGTTTCGAAGCACGCATGCATTAAAAGGCTGAAAAATACTCAACAATGCACCCACAGAACATCCTCCATGGCTTCTGAGGGCCTATTGGGGGCCTATTAAGCACCAGAACCCCACCTGCCTTACTACGTCCTGCACAATACTCATCCTCAGCAAAGGCACTCAGTTTTTCCAGTAAGTTCTTTTGTCTACATTCATGTCTTGTAATGGAAGGTGGTTCAGGTAGCAGCAGCAGTATCCCCTGTAGTAATTACAGTGTGACATATATATCTCTTAAAGAAATACTATATCTGAAATAAATTGATTTAACCAGACAGCACCGTTTACTTTAAAATGTTAACTTTTTCCACACATGCCTCACACACTCAAAGGTTTGGGATTTTTATTTTGAGTCCATTCAGAATTTATAATTGCGTGATGTTTCTCCAAAGACGACTGTTTCAAAATTCCCTTGTGTCAGCATACTGAGCAGATTGCTCTGTTAATAAATCTAATTTCTTAGCATTTTGTATACTTACATTGTTTGTTTAGTTGTTTTTCACTTTTGACAATACTTTACTATTTTTTTAGGTTGCAGCAGTGAAACCCAGGTGGAGATAAATTCCTTGTGACTTGTATGTAAAGTTGAAAATTGGCCTTTCTATTCAGGTAACAATGACATTTAAATTTGTTAAATGTTCTATTGACAAAGCTCTCCTCTTTTTTTTGCATATTTGCATTGTTTTATTTTTGTTTTTCTCATATTAGTGCAGTATGATTTTGTTTGAAGTTTTAATGGTTCTAGTTTAGGGGTCTGCATTTCATTCAGTGAATGCTGGGGAAGTTCAGTTCTTTATGGGTTGGAAAAGAAATGAAAACGAGTGTATTTCAAGTCACACGAAAGAATACATCGCCGTTTTGTTGAGACAGCTGCCCAGATCAGGTGTGGGCAAACAGACGTTTTTGCTTTATTTCCTTCTATTATTTCATTTTGCATTTTGCTTTTCTGTTATGTGATTGCAGTGATATTTTATTTAACGTTCTTTTCCTGAAGCTTTAAATTCTGTGGGTTAAGGATAAATAGCTATCCATAATTCTGATCTGTGAGATCCAGGTGAAATTAGTTGCCTGTGAATTGTGAAAATTACTGGAAATTGGACTTTGTGTTAAAGGTACTAAGGAAAACTAGTTCAATAGTCTCTGAGGCGAACATCGGAAGAGACAACTATTGATGAAACTGAATTAGTTTGCATGTGTACATTGTTTTCTTTTTTTTCTCTTGTTTTGGAGCTATAATTTTATTTACAATTCTTTTCTTAGAGGTTTAGAAATTCATTTTCCAAGGTCTATGGGAGATTAGTGGCTCATAATTTGTAGAAGGAGCTGGAAATTGGTCTTTGCATTTAAGGTAACAAAGAAAACTAAATGTTTTCACTTTTTTTGAGACATCTGAAAGAAAAGATTGATGCTTTATAAATCATGTATCTAAGTAATTACTGAAAGGAACAACCCATATGTTTATGGCTGTCTTTCTGTGAGACCCAGCTTGTTCACTGTGAGAGCTCCTTATAGTTTAAGTAACAAGGAAATTCGGTTCATTTTCTGTTGAAGTAGCTGACAGAACAGACTGCCATGTGAGCCAATCAAAATTATTTTGATTGCATACTTAACATTACTTCCCTCTTTTTCTCTTACCTTGTGTAGTTTTATTACTGCTTAAAACATTTCTCCTTTGAGGTTTAGAAGTAAACCTTGGCTGGGATTCATAGAGAGTAAAGCACAGTTTACAGTGCAAAATACCATGGATACTGGCCATGTGCAAGGTGAGGGTGGTTCAAAGTCACAGACTGCATGAATGTACAAAGGTTAAAACAGTGTGATAAACAATGCATGTAAATGAGTTCAAAGTGATATGTTAAGGAGGAAACCTGCACAAATTAGCCACATGGAGTATAGTTTCATAGGTAGGTACTAGGCTATTGGCCCTAAGGCCTATATAAGCCAAGCCAAAAGGTACCCTGGCTTTTGCCACCCAAGAAAATTATTTGCCTGTGTCACTGTTGAGCAGACCACATAAGTGATCCCCGGGTTGAATTTCCTATCTCCCATCCAGTCATCAAGATTTTTCTTGAAGAGTGCTAATGAGGAGCTTTGTTTGATATAGATAGGTAGTTTGTTCCAGAGTACGAGAAGTCTCTGGGACAGGAATCTATCCCTCCATCATGTTCTGTTTATTGTGGTGACAAGGTTTAGGTCCCTAGAGCATGTATCTTGGAGGGATTGGGATTTCTTTAAGTGGAGCATGTCCAAAAGCTCTGGGTTTGACATAGCTTTGTGTGTTAGGCAGAGATCACCTCTGAGTAGGCGATATGTGATGGAGTAAAGCTGCAGTTTTTTGAGCTGGTCTGCATAGGGCATCTGTTTGAGACTGGTAATCCTCTTTGTGAGGTATTTCTGCATCCTTTCCAGTTGCTGTAGATGTCTTGTGAGGTACATACCAAAAGGGGCATTGTACTCTATAATGGGTCTAATAATTGATGAGTAGAGGGGAACAATGACCTCTTTTTTCCTGGATGAGAAACCTTTTGTGATGGTGTGCCATGTAGAAGGATTTCCTGACTACTGCGGTGATGTGATTATCAAAGGAGAGAATTCTGTCCACCTGTGTCCCAAGGTCTCTTATTACACTTTCGGTGTTAAGAAGACTACCTCCTATGTGGTAGCTCATGGGTACAGAGTTTTTACCAAAAGGGATGACAATGCACTTTTTGGCACTGAGTTTGCGGCCATGGTTTTGACATCAGGCATCTGTCTCAGCGAGGCCCTTTTGTAGGATGTCCACATCTTTTGGAGTTTTGATTATGGCTCCTAGTTTGCAGTCATCTGCGAACTTCGTTAGCCAAAGACCTTCTGTGTTAGCCTGCACTTAAGAGAAGTAGATACCAAACAGGAGAGGACCCAGGACTGAACCCTGTGGTACTCCACTTGTCACTGGTTTGAAGTTGGATTTGGAGTCTGCTTCTTTCATAGTGTAGGTTCTGTCAATGAGGCAGTTGGCAACCCATCTTGTGACATAGGGATTTATACTTAGTTTAGTGAGTTTATCTATAATTCCAGAGTGGGGGATGGTGTTGAAAGCCTTGGCAAGCTCTAGATAGGCTGTGTGAACCACCTTAGCCTCATCTACGGCTTTAGTGACCACTTCAAAGAAGTCTATCAGGTTTAGAAGACATTAACTGCCTTTTACAAACCTGAACTGGGTGGGGTCCAGAGTCTGGAGATTATAAACAATGATATTGGTAATTTCCATGATGATATGTTCCATAGCCTTGCAGACCAGGCTCATCAGGCTAATGGGTTGGTAGCTTCTGGGGTCCATGGTGGCTCCCCCTTTGTGGAGTGGGATAACCGTCACTGTGCGCCATTCAGTGGGCACATAGCCTGAGGTGAGGCTATGATTGAACATGGTACTTAGGTGGGGTGCCAGTTCATTCTGTAGTTCAAGTAGAACACAGCCTAGGATGTTGTCAGGTCCCATGGATGCTGTGTTCTTGTCTTTGGAGTGTGTGTTTTTTACCTGTGCAGCCGTGATTACAGGAACTTTGCATTCTTCTGGTATAGAGATGGGCCCTTTAGGGGATGAAAGGGGGGGGTGAAGTTAGCACTGAACCTATCTGCCAGGATGTTGGCAATATCAGTTGGGTCTGTATATTTAGTGCCATTGTGCTGTAACTCAGAGCAGATCTGAGTATTGCCATTGAGATTCTTGACATAGCTATAGAATGCTTTATGGTTGTCTTTAGAGTCAGTGGCGATTTTGTTTTCGTAACTAGCTTTGGTGGATTTTATGAGGGATCTCAGCTTCTTACTGAGGCTGACCAGGGAGTTCCTCCAATCATGGGATTTTACTCTTTTTTGCAACAGTTTCTTTCTTCTGTTGTAGAGTTTGTTTATGGCAAAAGACCACCAGATTGGCTTCCTTGTTTTGGAGGATAGCATCTTGGTTCTGTTAGGGATTGCATGATCCATGCACTCGTGTAAGTGCTTATAAAGTACATTTGTGTAGGATTCAGCAGTCATACCTCTATTGTCCGTCAGCATGGGTGTCGTGAAGTTTGCCACTTCTGTCTTAAGAAGCGTGAAGTTGGCTTTGGAGAAATGTTTTATGGTGGTTTCCCTAATGGGGGGTGGGGGTGGGATGTGGATGTCTAGGGTGATTAGCTTGTGGTTGGATATGACCAATGAGGAATTGACCTCTGGTATGGAGCACCGGTTGCCCATGCTGGTAATAACCAGGTCTAGGATATTGCTGCCCCTGGTGGGGGTGTGGATAAGTTGATCCAAGGCATTGGAATTTATGAATGTCAGAAAACGTTGAGCACAAGAGTTGGTACATGAGTAGTTTACCCAGTTAATGGTGGGGTAGTTGAAATCGCCCATTATTAGGGTGTTAGGTTGTACCTTAATATTTTCCTGTGTGTCAAGAAATGAGGAGTGGGAATCCTGGGGCATTGTGGGGGATCTGTAGCAAGCTACAATTTGGATTGCAGTCTTGCCCAGAGTTAGTTGCACTTGGATAATCTCAGATGCATTATGCTGAGCAACTAGCCTGGAGGTGTAGATATCTTTAATGAATATGGACACGCCTCCGCCTTTAGTGTTTCAGTCCAGGTAAGGTGGCTGAAAGGTGTGGTATGAATTGTAGCCTAGTAATGCAGGGGTACTCTCTGGAGCCTTGAACCAGGTCTCTGTCACTGCACAGATGTCGATGTTCTCCATTTTAAGGAGCGCCTCAACTGAGTACATTTTGAGGTTTAGACTTCTAGCATTGAGTAGCAATACCCTCAGATTTTGCTTGCTTGTACCTGTTACGGTGGTGAATTTGTCATTTGAACCTTGCCTAAAAAAGGCACTACAGGGGTGGCTAGGGCCTTAGCCAGTATCCTGAATCCCAGGGGCAACAGGTGCAGGCCATCTCTGGCAAAGCATCATGGTTTCAAAACCAAAGGCTGAAAACTGTTTAAAACAAAAAAAGCAAGTAATATATTTGAAATAAATCCGAGCAGGATAAAATAAATGAAAACACAGGTTTAATAAGCGCTTTCGGCAAGATCAATGCCTTCCCCTTCATCAGACAATATACATTTTAAAACACAAAGTCTTTATACCAGAGCACTCCATATTCAATTAATCAATTAAATGTTTGTTTTAAAGGAGCACTACTATTAAAACCAAAATACTTATCAAATATGTTAAAAACTCAAACGTACACCAAAAACAGCTTATGCGGATTCTTTCCAATGTAGAAAATTAATAGATTAAAAATATGTAAATACGTAAGTACGCTCATTGCATGTCATATTAATTATTAAATATATAAGTTAAAATACTAATTTTTAACCAAAATAACTTATTTAAAAATAAAATCCACATCATATGTGGTAACACATTTATTATAATATTGTGGACTTATTCGGTCAAATCATTACATATCTTGATAATTCAACAAAATAAACTATCAATAATATGTAATATATATATATACCTTACACATATATATTAAAATTCAATTTTATACCCTTCCTATTTCGACCTTAAGGTATAACTATGAAACAGACTCAAGTTTAATAACTATTTTGTTACCGACGTAACGCTATTAATTTTAAGATACTTTTTATAGACACATACTCATTCAGCCCTGGTGAAATATGGGCTGTTGTCCTAATTTGCCACATAATTTCATTTACCTCAAGCTGTAATTGCCACGGGCCACCTCTTAAATCACTTTGCTGTTGTTGCAGTATTGTGAACTGGAATTTATGATTTGGATAATTCACCACATGTTTAGCTAAGGCGTTTGTTATATCTTTCTTACTAATACAGTATAGATGTTCATATATTCTTTGCTTTATTTTTCTTTCAGTTTTTCCTATATAGTATGATGAACAAAATTCGCAACATGCTGCATGTATCACTCCTTTTGATTCACAGTTATATTTTCCATTTACACGATATGTTTTTCCTCTTATGGTCACTCTATTACCAATTTTTATATGTTTGCATTGCTGACATGATCCACATTTGAACATTCCACAAGTTTCATTATGTTTAGTTTTCCTCTCAAGCAAAGATTTTAAATTTTGGCCTCTTCTATACGTTATTCTAGGCTTAATCCCCAAAATTTTATTTAGACAATTATCTTCCATAATTATAGACCAATTCTTATTAAGCATCTCACATATTTGTATATGATCCAGAGAATAAGTACATAAAAAATTTAGCCTCAAATCATGACTTACATTATGTCTATCTACATTTATATGCTCAAGATTATTCTCTGAACTATGAACATAACCATTTTGTAACAACGGTTTAAAATGTCCTGTGGTTCTCTTTGTACTAACTTCCTGTGTGATATTATCCACAAGTTCTTCTGGATATCCCCTCTTAATAAACATATAATTTAGCATTTCACATTCACATAAGTAAATTCTAAAAAACTATTTACTTGGTTGAAATATTATTAGAAATTGTGTTGTCAAACAATTTTATGGTTTTTGATGGGCTCATTTATCTCCAGAATACAGGAGTAGCGATGGAGTCACCGTGTGAAGGAAGCTTTGCAAACTGCATTATGGCACATTGGGAAAAATCATTGCTGTTTAAAAACAACTTATTCCAAGAAAATGTTAAGTGGTATACTAGGTACCAGGATGACATGTTCCTGGCTTGGAAAGGACAGAAAGAACTTATTGAACCCTTTTTAGAGAACATATCTAGAATGACCAACTTTTTAGAATTTACTTACAGCATTGAATTTAACAATATAAATTACCTAGATATAAACATAGCTAAGGATAGAGCAAATCGTAGACATAAGACCATAATCTATAGAAAACCAACACATTCAAGTGCTTTCCTGCATTTTACCAGCAGTCACCCTTACCATCAAAAAAGAGCAGTGGTTAAAGGACAGATGGTAAGGGCAGCGAGTATGGTTTCTGATGAAACAGATTACATTAAAGAATGCGAAATGCTAAAATCTATGTTTATTAAGAGGGGATATCCAGAAGAACTTGTGGATAATATCACACAGGAAGTTAGTACAAAGAGAACCACAGGACATTTTAAACCTTTGTTACAAAATGGTTATGTTCATAGTTCAGAGAATAATCTTGAGCATATAAATGTAGATAGACATAATGTAAGTCATGATTTGAGGCTAAATTTTTATGTACTTATTCTCTGGATCATATACGAATATGTGAGATGCTTAATAAGAATTGGTCTATAATTATGGAAGATAATTGTCTAAATAAAATTTTGGGGATTAAGCCTAGAATAACATATAGAAGAGGCCAAAATTTAAAATCTTTGCTTGAGAGGAAAACTAAACATAATAAGACTTGTGGAATGTTCAAATGTGGATCATGTCAGCAATGCAAACATATAAAAATTGGTAATAGAGTGACCATAAGAGGAAAAACATATAGTGTAAATGGAAAATATAACTGTGAATCAAAAGGAGTGATACATGCAGCATGTTGCGAATTTTGTTCATCATACTATATAGGAAAAACTGAGAGAAAAATAAAGCAAAGAATATATGAACATCTATACTGTATTAGTAAGAAAGATATAACAAATTCCTTAGCTAGACATGTGGTGAATTATCCAAATCATAAATTCCAGTTCACAATACTGCAACAACAGCAAAGTGATTTAAGAGGTGGCCCGTGGCAATTACAGCTTGAGGTAAATGAAATTATGTGGCAAATTAGGACAACAGCCCATATTCCACCAGGGCTGAATGAGTATGTGTCTATAAAAAGTATCTTAAAATTAATAGCGTTACGTCGGTGACAAAATAGTTATTAAACTTGAATCTGTTTCATAGTTATACCTTAAGGTCGAAATAGGAAGGGTATAAAATTGAATTTTAATATATATGTGTAAGGTATATATATATATATATATATATATATATATATATATATATATATATATATATATATATATATATTACATATTATTGATAGTTTATTTTGTTGAATTATCAAGATATGTAATGATTTGACCGAGTAAGTCCACAATATTATAATAAATGTGTTACCACATATGATGTGGATTTTATTTTTAAATAAGTAAGTTATTTTGGTTAAAAATTAGTATTTTAACTTATATATTTAATAATTAATATGACATGCAATGAGCGTACTTACGTATTTACATATTTTTAATCTATTAATTTTCTACATTGGAAAGAATCCGCATAAGCTGTTTTTGGTGTACGTTTGAGTTTTTAACATATTTGATAAGTATTTTGGTTTTAATAGTAGTGCTCCTTTAAAACAAACATTTAGTTTACATTCTAGTATAAAGACGTTGTGTTTTAAAATGTATATTGTCTGATGAAGGGGAGGCATTGACCTCGCCGAAAGCGCTTATTAAACCTGTGTTTTAATTTATTTTATCCTGCTCGGATTTATTTCAAATATATTACTTGCTTTTTTTGTTTTAAAAAGCGTCATGGTTTGTCAATCATGTCATCCCTGGCAGAGAGATACTTGATCCCCTTAGAATGACACCAGAAGCTTAGAAAATTGTTGAAGTCAATCATTTTGTCCTTGTACTGTGGTATCATTCTGGGTGATGGCAGGATGCTACTCAGAGCTTGGGTCATACCTGCCTGGGCCTCAAGATCGGACAGCTCCTCCATGTCCCTTTTCTTGTAGTTCAGGGAAGTACGTCTCAGGTCATTCACACCAACATGGACAATGACAGAGTCATATTTGTACTTGCTGTGGAGTGACCTGACTGCATGTGTTATGTGGCGGATCCTGGCACCCGACAGGCAGCTGACAGTAACATTCTCCTTGTTTAGCCTGGCGAGTGGAACATCAGTGTGCCTGACTATAGAGTCACATATGACTAGAGTGTTGGGTATGTTACTATGTCTTATGGGCTGTGGTTGAGTGACACACTGAGCTTGGGGGCTATGTGTAATTTGAGTTGTGTTGGGGAGTGGAGGTTGCTTGTGTTTCTGCTTTGGAGGTCCCTGTTGCTTGGGTAGGTTTTTACTGAGAGCCTCCACGAATGTAGGTGTGTGTTTTGTGTTTCTATGTGTGTGTTTTGGTGGTGTACATTTTGAGGGACTATGCGATGAGTGTGGTGTGGTGCAAGTGTTTACCTTCTCCTCTTGACTGTTTAGTCCAGTCTTGGGTGAAGAGAGCTTTGCTTCCAGTTTGGCTATATAAGGGCATCTCTCAAAGGTTGTAGTGTTGGGTGGTAGGAGGAGACGTACATGAGGCAACTGCTGCATTGCCCCAAGATACCCAGATTCATCAGTTAGCCAGGAGAAAATACCGGGAGCTGACCCTTATACATGCTTGGATAGGTGCTTATTTATTAAGCAGTAAAAACTGTTTTCCTCTAGACAAGTGAAGAAAGTTGAGTGCTGTAGTAATTTGTAGCTTATTTAGTGCTTACAATGAGTTCTGAGCAAGTGCTTAGCTCAAAGAAACAGACTTGAGTGCTGACACTAAAACCCTGGCTAGTTCTAAGAAACAAAATTAAGCTATAAGGCTTCCCTCCAACACAGAAAGGCTTGGGGGCTCAGAAGCCCACAAACAGTCCTGGACACAGCAAATCTGTATGCGGACTAGACTAACAAGCATAGAATTTTTTTTTTTTTGTTAGTGGAAAGAGAGAAAGGAGGAGCAGAAACTAAGTGGGTTGGCCTTCTCAAATGTTCTCCCTGTATTAGGTAGAATGAGGTAATAACACTAGACTGGGAGTGTCCCAGATCATATTTACAGTAGGGGCAGGCCACTGCAAAGCCACCAACTATAACAACAGCATACAAATAGGGAGAGAGGGTGGGAAACAAACTGCAGAAATGTTTCTCACAGGAGAAAAGCAGCAGTGAGCCTTTAAATGAAAGTTTTAAACAAATAAAGGAGCCTCTAGAGAAAGTGTTTAACTGCAACAAGTTATCAGAAACAAACAACCCAACAGATGCTTAATAAAAGTGGACAATTTCCAGTTAATACCTCACACACAGTTAAACTAGCTAGAAAAATATACAGTACACAAAGTGCTATAAATAACAAAGAAATAAAGAACAAAAAAGCAAAAAAAACAGGATACTTAATGTTATATATTATAGATCCGAGTTTGCTCAGTGTCCTTCCTTCGATTAGAAGGAACTCAGTGACAGATTGATTCAGGGACATATAAAAAGGGGTGACTGCATGACCATGCTTACCCATTTCGAAAACAAAACCCATAATCCTTGAAATCAAATCTAGACTAAAAAAACAAAAAAAAACCTTACCAACTCCTTGCTTATCAGATCTACAGAAAATACCCCTGCCATAAACAAACTATACAACAGAAAGAAGAAACTGTTGCAGAAAAGAGGAAAATCCCAGGATGCAAAAAACTCCCTTACCAGCCTCACTAAGAAGCTGAGATAAAATCCTCCAAAAGCTAGTTACGAAAATAAAATTGCCAAAGATTCCAAAGACAAGCACAAGGCATTCTATAGTTATATCAAGAATCTAAATGGCAATGCTCAGATCTGCAACAGAATGGCATTAAATATACTGATTCCAAGGATATTGCCAATATCCTGGCAGATCAATTTAGTGCCAACTTCACCCCCCTCTCACCCCCTAAAGGTCCTATCTCAATACCAAAAGATTGTCAAATTCCAGTAATCACGGCCACACAGTTCGAGACCGCACTCTCCAAAGCTAAGAATACAGCATCCATGGGACCAGATGACATCCCGGGCTGTGTACTACATGAACTACAAAATGAACTGGCACCTCATCTAACTGTCATGTTTAATCATAGCCTCACCTCAGGCTTCATGCCCACTGAGTGGCGCACAGCTACAGTTATCCCACTCCACAAGGGGGGATCCACCTTGGATTCCGGGAACTACCATCCCATCAGTCTGACGAGCCTGATCTGCAAGGGCATGGAACGCATTATCATGGAACTTATAAACAAAGACATTGGCAACCTTCAAACACTGGACCCCACCCAGTTTGGGTTCGTGAAGGGATGATCTTGTCTCCTGAACCTGACTGACTTCTTCGAATCTGTCTCCAGAGCTGTGGGCAAGGGTAAGGCGGTCCACACAGCGTATCTGGACCTCATCAAGGCCTTCGACACCATCCCTCACTCTGGAATCATAGATAAAATTACTAAGCTGGGCATAAATCCATATGTCACTCAATGGGTTGCCAACTGGTTTACTGACAGAACCCAGACGGTAAAAGTAGCCAACTCCAAATCCAGCTCCAGACAAATGACAAGTGGAGTACCTCAGGGTTCAGTTCTGAGACTGCTCTTGTTTGGCATCTACTTTTCTGAAGTACAGGCCAACACTAAGGGACTCTGGGTAACAAAGTTCACAGATAAATGCAAACTGGGAGCCATTATTGAATCCCTAAATGATGTGGATATTCTATAAAAGGGCCTTACAGAAACAGATGCTTGGTGCCAGAGCCATGGGCTCAAGCTTAATGGTAAGAAATGTATAGTTATTCCCTTTGGGAAAAAACATGTACCCATGAATTACCACATAGGTGGCAGTACACTAAACACTGAAAGTATGATGAGAGACTTTGGGACACAGGTGGACAGTGGTCTCACCTTAGATAACCACATCACCACAACAGTCAGGAAATCCTTCTATGTGGCACACCTTATCACTAGGGGCTTTTCATCCAGAAAAAAGGAGGTCATTGTCCCACTGTACTCATCCCTCATTAGGCCCATTATAGAGTACAACACCCCAATTGGTATGTACCTCACAAGACATCTGCAACAGCTGGAAAGGCCACAGAAATACCTCACTAAAAGAATCACAGGCCTAAAGCAGATGCCCTATGTTGACCATCTAATAAAACTCCAGCTATACTCTGTGGCATATCGTCTACTCAGAGGCGATCTCTGCTTAACATACAAGTCCATGTCAAACCCTGAGCTGTTAGACATGCTCCACTTAAAGAAATCCCAATCCCTCAGAGCCACACGCTCCAGGGATCTAAACCTTGTCATGACAATGAACAAAACATGCTGGAGGGATAGGTTCCTGACCCAGAGACTCCCCAGACTCTGGAATAGACTGCCCATACATGTCAAGCAGAGTGCCTCCTTGGCCCTCTTCAAAAGGAACCTTGACGATTGGATGGGAGATAGGAAATTCAAAAAGCAAAAAAGTGGGATCTATATTGAAAGCTCGAAAGCCCTATTAACCGAATACATAAACACTGACACATATTCCGCAAACCGCAAATACACCGAACGCCCTAAACCACGAAATTCAAAAGCTGGAACCGTCATAGTTGTGCCACCCCACCGCCCGTTGCATACTACCTACCCAAACAAACTAAAACACATACATACACTAACCAAACCCTACTTCTAACCCTACACTAAATCTTGCATATACAACCATCTATGCATTTACCTTAGCCCACACCCTAACCCTAAGGTCTGTAACTATCACACACTTACCTTAACAACATATACCCAAACAAAATAAATAATCCACACACATACACGTAACAACACCCTACATCTAACCCTACACTAAATCTCACATACATTGCCATCTATGCACTTACCTTAACCCATACCCTAACCCTAAGGCCCGTAACTATTACACATTTACCTTACGGATCTATACGACAGAAGGGCCAACCATGACAATTCGACGTTTCCGATTTTGCGCTTCAGGACGATCGATGATTACGCGGTTCAATGAAGATGTGTCAGCGTTTACGTATTCGGGTAAGTGCGTCTTCAAGGAGGTAATAGGGAACCGAAAAGTGAACCAAATGATGATGAGGATCTGGCAAACAAATGTCCAAGTACCAAGAAAAAAAGCAAGTTCCACAGCATTGTATAAACCTTTTTAATAAAACAACAAAGCTTTCAGACAGATACGTCCTTCTTCAGTGTTAATAAAATTCATAATAAGACCTAACATCTTTTATATTTAAAAACTCAAAACAGATGACACAGCCTAACTATCAAATACTAACAATTAATTAATCAATCAATGGTTTTCAAAAACTTTTAAAGAAGTATGCCACATTCTGAAGACATATATTTGCACCACATAACTTATTTCAATTATACATTTATTTATTTATTACATAGCTATGGTTCATTTAAAAGTCTTCGTTATTAAGTAGATACTGCTATTTCTTTTATAATAAAAACATTATATATATATATATATATATATATATATATATATATATATATATATATATATATATTCTAAAGGCATATATTTACATCATATAACTTATTACAACACATATAAAGGTTCTTATTATTTAATGTATTTACTGCTGCTTTCTTTTCAATATAGGTTTAAATGTGGTCTGTTTATTCAAACCAGGCTAGGAATCCACTTGTAGACGGATAATCCACTCATATTCTTTGTTATCCAACTTATTAATCAGGTCGCCACGTCTAACATTAAGAGTTAAGGTATCCATCACACAAAAAAAAAAAAGTGGTGTGTTTCATCAGTCTCCAGTATATGTTGGGCTAGGAAGTTAGTAATCACGTTCCTTCTTTTCTCTGACTTATGTTCTACAATCCTGTCTCTTAACCTCCTTTTAGATTTACCAACATAAAAACATGGACATTGCAGGCATAATGCTAAGTAAATCACACCCGTAGTGTTGCATGTAGCTGTACATGAAAAATTAAACCTGCTACGATTCGATGGATGTACAAATTCAGTTAATGTAATTATGCTAGTGCAACATATACAATTATAGCAAGGGTAAGTGCCTTTTTTATTATAGGTTATAGAACCTATTTTATGTAAAGTAAGGTCCTTGTAACACAAGCGCTTTTTTAGACTACTACAATTTTTATAAGTGAATCAATGGTGTTCAAAAACTTTTAAAGAAGTATTGATTGATTAATTAATTGTTAGTATTTGATAGGTAGGCTGTGTCATGTGTGTTTGAGTTTTGTTTTGTTAAGAAGGTTTATACAATGCTGTGAAACTTGCTTTTTTTCTTGGTACTGTGGACATTTGTTTGCCAGTTCCACTTCATCATTTGGTTCACTTTTTTGCTGTTTGACTGTTTCATTTGTTTGGTGAACCATTGAGCGTTGTTTCCTACGACTTATGATGACACAGCCCACCAGCTTGCCAAATGATGGTACTAGAACTCTGCAAAATTTGTTAGTGAGAGAAAATCCATTGTTGAACTGCATGGTTGCAACGGCGGATAGAGCTACAAGGGTTACGAATGTAGCATCCCAGAGAAATGACTTCCTTTCCTCACTACAAACTTTAGAAAATATGGTAAAGAGTTTCAAGAAATTACAGTGGCATTTATTTAGTTTCAATTCTTAGAGCTGGGTATTGTATCACGTGGGCTATGTATTCTTAATATGCCCTCATATGGTAACGCATACCCTAAACTGTTAATGAAATGGCAAGAACTGAACATTAATTTCAGCCTAAATTATATGCGGTTAATGAATGACTTTTTTTTTTGCCAAAAGAAAATGAGCTATGTAAAGAGATAGAAGAACTAGAAAAGATTTTATCTATTTCATGATAATATATGCCTTTTTGATGAGATGCTTAAGAGACTTACTGCCATCGATAACCAAATAGAAGGCATAAAATGTAAAAAAATACATAAAGATTTCTCTGACTTTAATAACAGCCAAATTCTCTCTTGGCCGAAATGTTCAACTGTTACTAAAACTCATATCAACTTAAATCAAAGTAAACAGGGCTCAATGCATGAGCTGGATACGTTTGAAGTTGCAACCAATCAACTACAACTGCCGGTAAATACCATAATAACATTAGAGGATGATAACTTATCCAGCCAATTGAATGAGGAGGGGGAGGTTACTGATGCACCACCTACGTCAGCTCATCTGGTAAAGCGTTCAGTTCAGAGGAAGGAGAGGCCAGACCAACAGCCCCAATTAACTGGTAGCAATGAAAACCACAAAACAAATTTGCATTCATCTTTTTTAGAAGGGAACCAATGAGTGATCATCAAACTACCAGAGCAGATTGCAAAAAAGGATTGCAATGTATCCAGGCATTGGTCCCAATCAAGAGGCAGACCCAGGAACGGTCCAATGACCCGCAGCAGCAACAACAAATAGATGTGAGTAACAGTGAGACTTTTAATGTGGACATTTTGAATCAACAAGTTGCTGCAAGCAACGCTGAGACTCTAAATGCCTTTGTTGAGACCTTTAGGACTAATGAGATTTTTAATGAGTGGCAGGAACAACAAGCAGCGGTGAGTAACAACGAGTCTTTAAATGTTAACATTTGGAACCAACAAGCAACCGTGAATAATGTCGTTACTTCAAATGGCTTTGTTGAGACGCTTAATATTAATGAGTTGCTTAATGAGATAGATAGGAACCAACAAATAGCCGTGAACAATGTCGATATTTAAATGGCTTTAGTGAGATGTTTAACACTAATGAGTTTAATGAGAGGCAGGAACAACAAGCAGCAGTGAGTAATAATGAGACTTTAAATGTTAACATTTTGAATCAACAAGTAGCCGTGAATAATGTCGATACTTCAAATGGTTTTGTTGAGACGCTTAATACTAATGAGTTGCTTAATGAGAAAGATAGGAACCAACAAATAGCCGTGAACAATGTTGATATTTTAAATGGCTTTGCAGAGATGTTTAACACTAATGAATTGCTTAATGTGACACATAGGAAGTTTGTGGTGAACGTATCTAACTATCAGTTAACTGATACTGAGTTTTCTGAGTTTTCTTTACTTTCTAAAGGACTGAAAGTTATACCAACATCTACTGATAATGTAGGGAATGCTGGGACTGATTTAAAAATGTTTACACAGAATTGAAGTCTGAAAAATGTTTATAAGGGATCAGACTCCTGTATAGATGTTAGATGTAGGAGACTAAGCACCTTTATACCTTATAGTGATCCAGTTGTGACCGTGTTCAATGATTTATGTGAAAAACAAATTAGAGAGATTTATGATGGTAATTGTTATAAAAACATATAATCTTACCAGGAGGAATCTGCAGCACTGAAAGCTTTGGAAAACAATTCAAATTTGGTAATCAAGGAGGCAGATAAAGAGGGTAGTATAGTGCTTATGAATGCTGATGATTACCTTGAAGCAATGAATGAGCTGGTCTCTGACATGGATACTTTTAAACTGATATCAGACAGGGATATTAATGGGATTATTACCAGGATAAATATGGCCATCTATTTATTTTACATTTGTTAACCGGGTTAGTCTGGCTGAACGTTTGGCTCATTTTCAGCAGAGACCCGGGGAGAAAATCTCCTCAGGAATAGAAAACAATTTATTAAATTTTAGTAACATAGTAGTAACAATCAGCTATAGGATCTTACAAGCAGAGACCTGGAGAGAAAAAAAGCTCCTCAGGCAATTCAGTTATACAGACTATTAACAACTGGCAGACAAGTATGTGAGTTGTTACAAACAAGGTTTTAAACAATTAGCAGAAGAATATGTGACTAGTTACAATATTATTAAGCTGCTTAGAACAAAATGAGTTACTAGTTAGGCAGATGCTTATTTAAAGTGGGTCGGATCTAGTTGTATAGGAGTTTGGAAACAAAAAAGGAAAGTAAGAATGGCTAGTAGGAGATGTAGGGGAGGTAGAGTATAGGAGACAGACTAGACAGGTAGGTTGTTTTGAGACTGTAAGAATTAATAATGGTTGGAGATAGATGAAGGGAAGAGGTAGAAGAGACAGGGGAATAATGTTAGGGATACATTAAGACTGAGGTGATGAAATAGGTGAAAGGATGGTGGTTTCAGGGTGGTTGGCTACAGTGGCAAGACCACTTTGGTTTTAGGTATTTCCTTGTGGCTAATTTGAAACGTTTACTATGCTGGAGGGATTTTATTTCCAAGGGGAGTTGGTTCCAGGATGTAGCTGGGATATAGTTATAGAGAAGGCAGCCTATTTTGGTTTTGGGTTTGTAGATGTCTAATAATTCTTGATTTGAGCTGTGTAGCGTACTAGCTGGAGAATATTCGGATATGACAATGGAGAGGCTGGGGCAGAAGGAGGGTAGATAGAGGATAGAGTGGATGATTTGTAGTTGGTATAGTTGGAGCAGCTGAGGGAATTCTAGCCAGTCTATTGCTGCAGTGCTAAGCAGTGGTGGGATTTGTAGGTTTGGTTAGCTGCAAATCTGGCGATCTTATTATAGGTAGTTTCAAGGTTGGAAATAAGTGTAGAATTTAGGTTTGTGAATATGTGGCAGCTGTACAGGAGTGTTGGGATTAATAAAGCCTAGGAGAGAGTTATTTGGGCAGTGTCAGTTAAGTATTTCTTGCTATGGAAAAGGTGTCCAAGTTTCTGATGAGTTCATTTTACCGAGTTAGTATTATGGAGATCAAACTTAAGCTGATCATCTATTGTAACACCTAGCAATTTAGTACTAGATTCAGCTGAGATGATAGTGTTGTTGCACGATAAGATGGTAAATGTGCTTTAGCGTGTAGTGAGGTTTTTAGGGAGGAAGAGTATGAGCTTGTTTTTTTTGGATTAAGTATTAGTTTGTTATCACTAAGCCAAGTCTCAATGGAGTGGAAGGATGCCAGGGTAGTCAGTTGGGTTGTCAACGATGGTTATAACAGTTGAGTCATCAGCATATTGCACAAGAGATGACTGGGGACAAGAGGAGTAGAGCAAGTTGGTGAAAATATTAAAGAGTAGTGGTCCAAGTATGGACCCTTGGGGGACTCCCATTTGTACAGTGAGAGGGGAGGACAGTGCAGAGAACCATTTAACTGATTGCTGGCAGGTAGAGAGATAGCTGGAGAACAAGGAGATAGTAGGGGGAGAGAAATGTAAGTTAGTGAGTTTATCTAGGAGGAGTGGATGGGAGACAGTGTTAAAGGCTTTAGAAAGGTTAAGGAATAGGCATGAGACAAGTTTATTGTTATCCCGAGCTGGGGAGACTATGTTGATGAATGATATGAGTGCAGTAGTTGTACTATGCTTGGGATGGAAACCATGCTGTGTGGGTGCGGGAAGGTTTTCCTGGTGAATTTAATGCATTACCTGCTTGTGAATGTATTTCTCTACGATTTTTGAGAGTGGAGAGGGTATGGCAATCGGTCTGAAGTTGGATATGTCTGAGGAGGTGCCCCCTTTGTGAATGGATAGAGTAAAGAAATTCTTCCATACAGTGGGGACATAGGATTCAGAAATGGATTGGTTGATTAAGATGGATACAGGATAGGCAAGAGGTTCAGAGGCAATCTGCAGGAAGTAAGAGGGTAGCTTGCCAACAAATGGGGAGCAAGGTTTAAATTTAGAGAGTAATGACTTTACATAGCTAGTTGATACTGCTTTTAGACAGAAGGAGTTAGGAGGGTTTGGAAGAGGTATAGAGTTTGTGGGGGTGCTAGTGTTGTTTCTAGGGGGGAGAGAATTTATTATGGAGGTTATTGAGTTTATAAAATGATTATTAAATTTGTTGGCTATGTCTTCAGGTGTTGCATTGAGACATGGGTTAGGGGAGGAAGGGTTTCCTGGATGAAGAGTCTGTTTAATAGAGCTCCAGAATTTCTTTGGGTCTGATTTCAGAGTAGAGGGAGGATTGGCATAGAAGTTTATTTTGTCATAATGGATGATTTTTTTTATTTTATTTTATTTCTGAGTTCTTTATATTTCTGAAGAAGAGAAGGGGTCCTAGTTTTAGTCCACATTTTCCAAATCCTATCCCGGTCTTTCATGAGGGTTCTGGTAGATTTATTGAACCAGGGAGCAGTATTAGATTTGATTCTAATTATGCGAAGAGGAGCAAGGGAGTTAAGAATGTTTAGGAATGTAGTGCTGAAGGAGTGGACAGCTTCATCTAAAGGAAGAGTGGTGAGGTAAGACCAGTTAATTTTGGAGAGTTGGTGAATAAAGGAGTTAGGACAGAAATGAGAAAGTGAGTGGGTGGTAATAAATTTGTTAGGTTTGGTAAGGTGGGGAGTATGTCTGGTAACTGTTATAGGGCAGTGGTAGCTGAAGACATTTGGAAGGGTTTGGGAGTTATGATAATTTTGAGGGTGGGAGACCAAAATCCAGCCAAGAACAGAGCTAGGTAGGTGAGATTTATTAATGTAGGTTGGGGTTGTGATTAGCTGCTCAAACCCATGTAGGTTTATACAGGAAGTAGTGCTGGGAGCGTGTATTGTAAGCCAGTCAATTTCCCATTAGAATTATTTCATTGTGGATGGTATGTGAGAGGTGAGATAGGATGTTCTCAAGTATGTTAATATTATCACCAGGGGGAATATAGATTGCTGCGACAGTTATGGTGTTGAAACTGTTAAGTTTGAAGTTGGTCAGTAGGAGTTCAGCTGGTGAGAAGGAAGGGGTGGCAGTAAGGTAGATAGGAGGTGAGGTGATAGAGTATAAGGAGTAGAGAAGGTAAGAGTATAGTTTGAGTTGTAAGAGACATGTCACTTTATGGGATGTAGAACAGAGGATGAGAGGAAGGGGTGGCAGTAAGGTAGATAGGAGGTGAGGTGATAGAGTATAAGGAGTAGAGAAGGTAAGAGTATAGTTTGAGTTGTAAGAGACATGTCACTTTATGGGATGTAGAACAGAGGATGAGAGGAAGGGGTGGCAGTAAGGTAGATAGGAGGTGAGGTGATAGAGTATAAGGAGTAGAGAAGGTAAGAGTATAGTTTGAGTTGTAAGAGACATGTCACTTTATGGGATGTAGAACAGAGGATGAGAGGAAGGGGTGGCAGTAAGGTAGATAGGAGGTGAGGTGACAGAGTATAAGGAGTAGAGAAGGTAAGAGTATAGTTTGAGTTGTAAGAGACATGTCACTTTATGGGATGTAGAACAGAGGATGAGAGGAAGGGTGGCAGTAAGGTAGATAGGAGGTGAGGTGATAGAGTATAAGGAGTAGAGAAGGTAAGAGTATAGTTTGAGTTGTAAGAGACATGTCACTTTATGGGATGTAGAACAGAGGATGAGAGGAAGGGGTGGCAGTAAGGTAGATAGGAGGTGAGGTGACAGAGTATAAGGAGTAGAGAAGGTAAGAGTATAGTTTGAGTTGTAAGAGACATGTCACTTTATGGGATGTAGAACAGAGGATGAGAGGAAGGGGTGGCAGTAAGGTAGATAGGAGGTGAGGTGACAGAGTATAAGGAGTAGAGAAGGTAAGAGTATAGTTTGAGTTGTAAGAGACATGTCACTTTATGGGATGTAGAACAGAGGATGAGAGGAAGGGGTGGCAGTAAGGTAGATAGGAGGTGAGGTGACAGAGTATAAGGAGTAGAGAAGGTAAGAGTATAGTTTGAGTTGTAAGAGACATGTCACTTTATGGGATGTAGAACAGAGGATGAGAGGAAGGGGTGGCAGTAAGGTAGATAGGAGGTGAGGTGACAGAGTATAAGGAGTAGAGAAGGTAAGAGTATAGTTTGAGTTGTAAGAGACATGTCACTTTATGGGATGTAGAACAGAGGATGAGAGGAAGGGGTGGCAGTAAGGTAGATAGGAGGTGAGGTGATAGAGTATAAGGAGTAGAGAAGGTAAGAGTATAGTTTGAGTTGTAAGAGACATGTCACTTTATGGGATGTAGAACAGAGGATGAGAGGAAGGGGTGGCAGTAAGGTAGATAGGAGGTGAGGTGACAGAGTATAAGGAGTAGAGAAGGTAAGAGTATAGTTTGAGTTGTAAGAGACATGTCACTTTATGGGATGTAGAACAGAGGATGAGAGGAAGGGGTGGCAGTAAGGTAGATAGGAGGTGAGGTGATAGAGTATAAGGAGTAGAGAAGGTAAGAGTATAGTTTGAGTTGTAAGAGACATGTCACTTTATGGGATGTAGAACAGAGGATGAGAGGAAGGGGTGGCAGTAAGGTAGATAGGAGGTGAGGTGACAGAGTATAAGGAGTAGAGAAGGTAAGAGTATAGTTTGAGTTGTAAGAGACATGTCACTTTATGGGATGTAGAACAGAGGATGAGAGGAAGGGGTGGCAGTAAGGTAGATAGGAGGTGAGGTGACAGAGTATAAGGAGTAGAGAAGGTAAGAGTATAGTTTGAGTTGTAAGAGACATGTCACTTTATGGGATGTAGAACAGAGGATGAGAGGAAGGGGTGGCAGTAAGGTAGATAGGAGGTGAGGTGACAGAGTATAAGGAGTAGAGAAGGTAAGAGTATAGTTTGAGTTGTAAGAGACATGTCACTTTATGGGATGTAGAACAGAGGATGAGAGGAAGGGGTGGCAGTAAGGTAGATAGGAGGTGAGGTGACAGAGTATAAGGAGTAGAGAAGGTAAGAGTATAGTTTGAGTTGTAAGAGACATGTCACTTTATGGGATGTAGAACAGAGGATGAGAGGAAGGGGTGGCAGTAAGGTAGATGGGAGGTGAGGTGATAGAGTATAAGGAGTAGAGAAGGTAAGAGTATAGTTTGAGTTGTAAGAGACATGTCACTTTATGGGATGTAGAACAGAGGATGAGAGGAAGGGGTGGCAGTAAGGTAGATAGGAGGTGAGGTGATAGAGTATAAGGAGTAGAGAAGGTAAGAGTATAGTTTGAGTTGTAAGAGACATGTCACTTTATGGGATGTAGAACAGAGGATGAGAGGAAGGGGTGGCAGTAAGGTAGATAGGAGGTGAGGTGACAGAGTATAAGGAGTAGAGAAGGTAAGAGTATAGTTTGAGTTGTAAGAGACATGTCACTTTATGGGATGTAGAACAGAGGATGAGAGGAAGGGTGGCAGTAAGGTAGAAGGGAGGTGAGGTGACAGAGTATAAGGAGTAGAAGGTAAGAGTATAGTTTGAGTTGTAAGAGACATGTCACTTTATGGGATGTAGAACAGAGGATGAGAGGAAGGGGTGGCAGTAAGGTAGATAGGAGGTGAGGTGACAGAGTATAAGGAGTAGAGAAGGTAAGAGTATAGTTTGAGTTGTAAGAGACATGTCACTTTATGGGATGTAGAACAGAGGATGAGAGGAAGGGGTGGCAGTAAGGTAGATAGGAGGTGAGGTGATAGAGTATAAGGAGTAGAGAAGGTAAGAGTATAGTTTGAGTTGTAAGAGACATGTCACTTTATGGGATGTAGAACAGAGGATGAGAGGAAGGGGTGGCAGTAAGGTAGATAGGAGGTGAGGTGACAGAGTATAAGGAGTAGAGAAGGTAAGAGTATAGTTTGAGTTGTAAGAGACATGTCACTTTATGGGATGTAGAACAGAGGATGAGAGGAAGGGGTGGCAGTAAGGTAGATAGGAGGTGAGGTGACAGAGTATAAGGAGTAGAGAAGGTAAGAGTATAGTTTGAGTTGTAAGAGACATGTCACTTTATGGGATGTAGAACAGAGGATGAGAGGAAGGGGTGGCAGTAAGGTAGATAGGAGGTGAGGTGATAGAGTATAAGGAGTAGAGAAGGTAAGAGTATAGTTTGAGTTGTAAGAGACATGTCACTTTATGGGATGTAGAACAGAGGATGAGAGGAAGGGGTGGCAGTAAGGTAGATAGGAGGTGAGGTGACAGAGTATAAGGAGTAGAGAAGGTAAGAGTATAGTTTGAGTTGTAAGAGACATGTCACTTTATGGGATGTAAAACAGAGGATGAGAGGAAGGGGTGGCAGTAAGGTAGATAGGAGGTGACAAGGAGTAGAGAAGGTAAGAGTAAAGGTATAGTTTGAGTTGTAGAGACATGTCACTTTATGGGATGTAGAACAGAGGATGAGGAGGAAAGGGGTGGCAGTAAGGTAGATAGGAGGTGAGGTGATAGAGTATAAGGAGTAGAGAAGGTAAGAGTATAGTTTGAGTTGTAAGAGACATGTCACTTTATGGGATGTAGAACAGAGGATGAGAGGAAGGGTGGCAGTAAGGTAGATAGGAGGTGGTGACAGAGTATAAGGAGTAGAGAAGGTAAGAGTATAGTTTGAGTTGTAAGAGACATGTCACTTTATGGGATGTAGAACAGAGGATGAGAGGAAGGGGTGGCAGTAAGGTAGATAGGAGGTGAGGTGACAGAGTATAAGGAGTAGAGAAGGTAAGAGTATAGTTTGAGTTGTAAGAGACATGTCACTTTATGGGATGTAGAACAGAGGATGAGAGGAAGGAATGGCAGTAAGGTAGATAGGAGGTGAGGTGACAGTATAAGGAGTAGAGAAGGTAAGAGTATAGTTTGAGTTGTAAGAGACATGTCACTTTATGGGATGTAGAACAGAGGATGAGAGGAAGGGGTGGCAGTAAGGTAGATAGGAGGTGAGGTGACAGAGTATAAGGAGTAGAGAAGGTAAGAGTATAGTTTGAGTTGTAAGAGACATGTCACTTTATGGGATGTAGAACAGAGGATGAGAGGAAGGGGTGAGAGTAAGATATAGTAGTCTTACAACTGCCTCATGTACACAGACAACCCTCTCCTCCTACCACAAAACATTAACATATGCGAGAGATGCAATTATATAGCTAAATTGGAGGCTAAGCTCTCTCCCCCCAAGACTGGAACAGGCAGCCACGAGGAGAAAGTTAACACTTGCACCACACATCTAGCCTCACATACACATACTAAACCAGCACTGGCAAAAAATATGCATAAATACATGAAATCGTACTCGGAGGCTCTAAATAAAAACCTGCAAAAGCATCACAGACCTCCAAAGCAGACACCCAAAAAACCTGCACCTCCTGTCACAAACCAGACAACACATAAAACACAAAACTGGTGTGCCGCACAATCACAGCCCTTAAGGTGAAATAACATACCTAACAGACTAGTAATAGGAGACTCTATAGTCAGCCACACTGACGTCCCACTCACTAGGCTGGACAAGGAGAAGGTTACTGTTTGCTTGTTGGGAGCCAGAATCTGCCACATAACACAAGCACTCAGGTCATGCCAGAACAAGTACAAATATGACTCTGTCATTGTTCATGTTGGTGTGAATGACCTGAGACGTGCCTCCCTGGATTACATGAAAAGAGACATGGAAGAGCTCTCTAATCATGTAGCCCAGGCGGGTATGACCCTGACCCTGAGTAGCATCCTGCACTCACCAAGAATGATACTGCAGTATAAAGAAAAAATGATCAATTTCAACAATTGGCTAAGCTTCTGGTTTCATTCAAAGGGGATCCAGTGTCTGTCAGCCTGCGACGACATGCTCGACATGCCTCGTTGCTTCGCAAGAGATGGCTTGCATCTATCATCCCTAGGCTTTTGAATACTGGCTAAGGCTCGTGCTGCCCCCATAGTGCCTTTTTTAGGCAAGGCTCAAAAGTCAAACCCACCTCCGTAAACATCACAAATAAAAAAAATGAGGGTTATGCTACTCAACGCTAGGTGTTTAAATCTCAAAATGCACACGCTCGAAGCACTCCTCAGTATGGAAAACATTGACATCTGTGCAGTAACTGAAACCTAGTTCAATGCTCCACAGAGCACCCCAGCACTATCGGGCTAGAACTCATACCACACATTTCGGCCACAGAAAATGGACCGAAACACCAAAGGAGGGGATGTATCCATATTCATCAAGGATACCTACACCTCCAGGTTAATGGCAGCATGATACCTCCGAGATCATCCATGTGCAACTAACATCAGGTAAATCTGCAATGCAAATTGTGGCCTGCTACAGATCACCCTCCATGAACCAGGACCAACACTCCGCCTTTCTGCAGACACTGGAAAACATGAAGGTCCTACCGAACACCCTGATTTTGGGCAATTTCAATTACCCTACTGTTAATTGGGAAAACAACTCAAGTAAAACCCCCCATGTCCAGCGCTTCCCAGAATTTATCAACTCAAATGCCCTGGATCAGCTGGTAAACTCCCCTACCAGAGGTGAAAACATATTGGACCTGGTCATCACCAACATGGGCGACAGGTGTTCCACACCAGAGGTCAACCCGTCAGTGGTTAGATCAGACCATAAACTAATCACTTTGGATGTCCACACCACACCACCACCTCCAACAAAGGAAACCACAGTGAAAAACTTTTCTATAGCAAACTTCACCTTACTTAAGACAAGGTGGTAAGTTTCACAGCCCCCACGGTAAAGGATAACAGTGTCCAAGATGCAAGAACCTTTACAAATGCACTCTATGAGCACCTACAAGGATGCATGGATTGTGCCATCCCTAGCAAAACTAAGACTCACTCCCCTAAGAGAAGGAAACCAGTCTGGTGGACCCCTGCCATAAACAGGCTATACAATAGGAGGAGGAAACTAGTTCAGAAAAAAGTAAATCCCAAGAAGGAAAGACATCCCTGATCAGTATCAGTAAGAAACTAAGGTCCCTCATAAAATCCTCCAAGGCTAACATCGAAAGAAAAATAGCCAAGTATTCGAAATATAACCACAAAGCCTTCTTTAGCTATGTCAAGAATCTAAGTGGCAACTCGCAGATATGCTCTGAGCTAGTGCAAAGTAGCACAAAATATACTGAACCCACTGATATTGCCAACATCCTGGCAGATAGATTCAGTGCAAACTTCACCCCTCTCTCACCCCCAAAAGGGCCCGCAACAATACAGGAAAAGTGTAGTGTCCCAGAAATCACATTTGCACAGTTGAAAACAGCCCTTTCAAAAGCCAAAAGCACAGCATCAGTGAGGCCAGATGGTGCCCCAGGCTGCAGCTTGCACGAACTAAAGAACTATCTAAACCCCCCACCTAAACACACTGTTCAACCTCAGCCTCTCCACAGGCTATGTGCCCATAGAATGGTGCACAGCAATGGCTATTCCACTCCACAAAGGAGGGGCCACAACTGACCCTGGTAACTATCGCCCCATAAGCCTGAATAGCCTGGCCTGCAAGGCTATGGAGCGCATCATCATGGAACTCATTAGCTAAGACATTGGGAACCTCCAAACACTTGACCCGACCCGGTTCGACTTTGTTAAGGGCAGATCATGCCTACTAAACCTGGTTGACTTCTTCGAGACAGTCACCAAGGCCATAGATGAGGGGAGGGTAGTTCACACAGCCTACCTTGACCTTGCCAAGGCTTTGGACACCATTCCCCACTCAGGAATTATAGGAAAACTCACCAGCCTGAACATAAACCCCTATGTCACGAGATGGGTTGTCAACTGGCTTACAGACAGAACTCACATGGTAAGAATAGTGGGCTCCAGGTCCGACTCTAAACCAGTCACAAGTGGTGTCCCACAAGGCTTGGTCCTGGAACCCCTACTGTTTGGCATATACTTCTCAGAAGTACAGGCAAACACAGGAGGACTATGGCTAACCAAGTTCACAGATGACTGCAAACTGGGAGCTATAATTGACTCTCTGGCTGGCACGGACATTCTCCAAAAGGGCCTTACTGAGACAGACACCTGGTGTCAAAGTCATGGTCTCAAGCTAAATGCCAAAAAATGCATAGTCATCCCATTTGGGAAAAACAAAACACCCATGAATTACCACATAGGTGGCAGCCCCCTTAATACAGAAGAGGTAATAAGAGATATGGGACCCAGGTAGATAGTAATCTCTCCTTTGACAATCATATTGCCAAAGTAGTTAGGAAATCCTTCTATGTAGCCCATCTAATTACTAAAAGGTTCACATCTAGAAATAAAGAGGTTATAGTGCCCCTCTACTCGTCACTCATCAGACCCATCATAGAGTACAATGCCCCATTTGGGATGTACCTCACAGGACACTTCCAACAGCTGGAAAGATCACAAAAGTACCTCACCAAGAGGATTACTAGTCTCAAACATATGTCTTATACAGCCCGACTGGAAAAACTCCAGCTGTACTCAGTGGCATATCGCTTACTCAGAGGTGATCTCTGCCTGAATTACAAAGCCATGTCCAACTCAGAATTGATGGACATGCTCCACCTAAAGAAATCCAAGTCACTGCGAGCAACTCGCTTTAGTGAGCTAAACCTCGCCACAACAATAAATAGAACATGCTGGAGGTATAGATTCCTGTCACAGAGACTCCCCATGCTTTGGAACAAAATTTCTAACTACATTAGGCAGAGCCCCTCACTAAGACTCTTCAAGAGAAACCTTGACGAGTGGATGGGTAACAGAAAATACACCCCTAGGATCACTTCATTGGCTCTTCTTGACCGAGGCTCAGTTAATTAATCAATGGGGGGGGTGAAAGCTGACACACTCTGGCTTGGCTTATAAATGCCCTTGGGCAGATAGCCTAGTACCTACCTACCTTTGAACCTATGAACCTATGATAGTGGATAGCAGGTAAGTATGGGGAGGAGCAAAGAAGGGAGGTAATATGAGAACAGAAAGTAGAGGGGTGGGGTATTAGGGAGGATGTGAGGGGGTGTGGTTGTATGGATAGGCACAAAGGTAATGATAGTGAGCAGAGTGAACGGAGCGGGGCTTCACCTTCCACATAGAACTTAGCTAAAAACAACTATCAGCTAGTCCAGGGACACTTACTAGAGATGCTACACCTGGAGGGCTTTCAGCTGCAATTAGAGCAAATATGACCTCCAGGGTTTTTAAATCCTTTGGTGTGTTGTACCTGAGCAATCACTTGGAGGGTGGGAGAAGGGAGGGAAACCATCAATTTGAATTTAAAGTAACAGGGGAGAATCCAAGGCACTCTGCTAACCTAGCTAATTATCGAAGGACAGCCAAGGAAATAATGTAAACTTACAGGCACCCTTGTTCAAGGACTGGAAGGTTTCTCCAAGAAAAAACTGTGTGTAGGAGTACACCACAGGTAGACGTTGTATGCTGCTTACTAGTCTGCAATGGCAGATTTTATTCTCTTTTATATTTGTATTCCCCTTTGCTCATTGTTTGCTGCACACAATGTAGCTAAAGATAAAAGCAGCTGGAGACTTTGCACCTCTGTTTGGTGTTCAGTGAAGAACAAGTATTGAGGAGGAGGGACTGAAGGCTATGACTATTGAGAGGGGCTAAATACCTTCACATATAACAAATTATCAACAGTGAAATGGAATAAAAGGGGTGGGGGGCTAAGAGGAAGAAGGTTTGCAGTTGTTACCCCTGAGGTATGCACTCTAGCTGACTGTAACAGATTTTAACAAGGCATAACAATGGTCACAAAAGCTGGCACCTACACTACACAAGCGGCAACAACAAGGTTCCTGGAGTTAAACCTGGGGCTGCAGTCTATTTTTGGATGATTGCTGGTTATAGTTTTCTTTGCTTTTAGCTGGAGTGAGAGGATTCCTTGCTCACACAAGTGAGGCGGGGGGACCCAAAGCAATCAGGTCCTCAGTGGCTACTACAAAAGTAGCAACAACAAGGTTCCTGGAGTTAAACCTGGGACTGCAGTCTATTTTTGGATGATTGCTGGTTAGAGTTTTCTTTGCTTTTAGCTGGAGTGAGAGGATTCCTTGCTCACACAAGTGGGGGACCCAAAGCGATCAGGTCCTCAGTGGCTACTACACAACTGGCAACAACAAGGTTCCTGGAGTTAAACCTGGGGCTGCAGTCTAATTTTGGATGATTGCTGGTTAGTGGTTTTTTTTTTTGCTTTTAGCTGGAGTGAGAGGACTTTGCTCACACAAGTGGGAGGGACCCAAAGCGAACAGATCCTCATTGGCTACTACACAAGTGGCAACAACAAGGATCCTGGAGTTAAACCAGTGGCTGCAGTCTATTTTTGGATGATTGCTGGTTAGAGTTTCCTTTGCTTTTAGCTGAAATGAGAGGATTCCTTCCTCACACAAGTGGTGGTAGGGGGGCCCAAAGAGATCAGGTCCTCAGTGGCTACTACACAAGTGGCAATAACAAAGTTGCTTGATTTACAGCTAATGAATGACATAGATGTTGACACTTTTAACTTTTTTACTGTTTCCTGTTCTACAACACCCATCCTATATGGCCTGCCCAAAATGCATAAATTAATGGATAAGCCACTAATGAGGCCTATAGTGTCTGGCCGTGGGTGGGCCACTGAACCTTTATCTGTATACTTGGAAAAAGGCATTAAAATCTTTGTGTTCCTAGTTATATAAACTATATATGTGGTATAATGGGAATATAGAAAATAACATTTTACTGGTGAGTCTAGATATTAAGTCCCTTTTTACTATGATCCCTAATGATTTTGGGATAAAAAAAATAAGGGAAATACTTCTGGAATGTGGTCATCTTTCCGCTAGATGCATTGGGACACTTTGTGAGTAATTAGAATTAGTATTACAGAATAATGTGTTTGTGTTTAATAAGCAGCTATACCAACAAATATCTGGTATAGCTATGGGCACAGCAATTGCTAATACTTATGCTAACTTAAAACTAAGCAAGTGGGAAGAGATAAATATTTTTGGTCAGGCTAACAGATATGCATCTAAAATACTGTTCTATAAGCGCTTTGCGGATGACATTTTTCTGGCATGACATGGTACCAGTAATGAACGTGAACGTGTCCACGTTTATCTGAATAATGTTAATGACTTCTTGAAATTTGAAATTAACTATTTAGAGTCTAATATACATTTTCTAGATGTCACTTTATCTAGAACTGAGGCTGGTTTAGATGCCAGTATATATAAAAAAGATGTACAAGCAAATAAGTACTTACATAAAACCAGCATGCATGCCAGGCATGTTTTTAAAAGTATACCTAGGAGCCAATATTTACATGCTAGTAAGTTAAATACCCGAGATGAAAGATGCCATAAACAAAAGCAATATATGACTGATGAATTACAAGAAAGAAGTTATAATGGAAATGAAGTGCTATCTGTGAAAAGATTGAAGGCCAGGCCATATTCTTCTAACCAAGATGATATGATTAGTACCCATCCACCATCTGATAATACCCTGAGATATTTGATGACCTATAGCAGGATAAGTAAATCTGTGGAAGAGGTCATTAGGAACAATTAGTACATACTGAAGGCCATGCCTGGCCATTAAAAATGGCTCCCTGACAAACCACGTTTCACTTATAGAAATTGTAGTAGTCTAAAAAAGTGCTTGTGCTACAAGGGCCTTACTTTAAATAAAATAAGTTCAATAACCTATAATAAAAAAGCCACTGACCCTTGCTATAATTGTATATGTTGCACTAGCATAATTACATTAACTGAATTCGTACATCCATCAAATGGTAGAAGGTTTAATTTTTCATGTACAGCTACGTGAAACACTACGGATGTGATTTACTTAGCATTATGCCAGCAATGTCCATGTTTTTATGTTGGTAAATCTACAAGGAGGTTAAGAGACAGGATTGTAGAACATAAGTTAGAGAAAAGAAGGAACATGATTACTAACTTCCTAGCCCAACATATACTGGAGACTGATGAAACACACCACTTTTTTTTGTGTGTGATGGATACCTTAACTCTTAATGTTAGACGTGGCAACCTGATTAATAAGTTAGATAAAAAAGAAAATGAGTGGATTATCCATCTACAAGTGGATTCCTAGCCTGGTTTGAATAAACAGACCACATTTAAACATATATTGAAAAGAAAGCAGCAGTAAATACATTAAATAATAAGAACCTTTATATGTGTTGTAATAAGTTACATGATGTAAATATATGCCTTTAGAATATATATAAAATATATATATATATATATATATATATATATATATATATATATATATATATATATATAAAATAAGAACCTTTATATGTGTTGTAATAAGTTACATGATGTAAATATATGCCTTTAGAATATATATATATATATAATATATATATATATATATATATATATATATATATATATATATATATAATGTTTTTATTATAAAAGAAATAGCAGTATCTACTTAATAACAAAGACTTTTAAATGAACCATAGCTATGTAATAAATAAATAAATGTATAATTGAAATAAGTTATGTGCTGCAAATATATGTCTTCAGAATGTGGCATACTTCTTTAAAAGTTTTTGAAAACCATTGATTAATTAATTGTTACTATTTGATAGGTAGGCTGTGTCATGTGTTTTGAGTTTTTAAATATAAAAGATGTTTGGTCTTATTATGAATTTTATTAACACTGAAGGAGGACATATCTGTCTGAAAGCTTTGATGTTTTATTAAAAAGTTTTATACAATGCTGTGGAACTTGCTTTTTTCTTGGTAGATAGGAAATTCACCCCGGGGATCATGTCAGTCGCCCTGACAGACAGGGGTCCAGGGAAATAAATATTGTGGGAAGAAATATCCAGGGAATTGTTATGGCTAGGCTTGTATAGGCTATAGGGCTGATAGCCTAGTACCAACCTATGAACCTATACACACAATGAAAATGTCTCATCCTTTAAATACCTAGAAATTTGAATAGATTCATCTCTCACATTTCTGACCTCCCTAGAAAAACAGAATAAAAATACATTGCATCCTATTCTTGGCCAGACAAATATCGATCAGCTACAGGCAAAGTATTCCTTCTTTTATAACTTGAATATGGCCTAACACTCACTCACTGCCACAAACTCCTTCAGATAAAATTTGCAGATTTATCATCTTCTAACTCCTTCCTAAAAAAGAAGATGACTTGCTCAAATATAGCAAAAGCCAAATGGCTTCCAGTTAGTCAGAGGGCAAATCTCTTACTGTCCCTCACTTGTTTATGCTCCTGAACTCATATTTTTTAGACATTTAGCTGCAAAGCTCTACCCAAAAAACATCCTCCCATAATCTGAGATGCCAAGGCCACATCTTGTAACACCAAGTTCCAAATTTCATTGTGTGCTAAGGGTGCCTGGGGAGAGCTTCTCCAATGCATTTGAAGGAGTACTTTGTTGTTCAGACTGTTACACTTGCAGGTCAGAGGCACCTGGAGGGACAGATATGCAAGTAGATAATTATCAGCGTGTGTCTTCAGTGCAGGTGTGTGAGGTATAATGTACAAACATGGGCATTACTAGCCTGACCCTTCCCATACTGATCCACCTCATCTCAAAGAAATTACCTCTTTACCCAGGCAAAATATAAACAGGACATGTAACGTAATCACATCTTCCACCTCTGTCAGCAACCTTCTCAATTAAGTAATTCCTGTCTGCCTGAGGCGTTTGCTATATTTTTGTAACCACCTTCTTTCCCTCTTCACTTCTTCATTCCCTTGTCGCATTTTTTTATTTACAAAATATTTGTTCCCGTCTCCTTATCTCTTATATGTTCATTTGTAATTTTTAAATGACAGTAGTATGAATATTAAAATGTATATATAAACCAAAAGCAAAGTAAGGATCCGTTTAAAATATTTTCAAACCAAATAATTTATTGTTTCAAATGATAATCGCTTTCGCTAAATATTAGCTTCATCAGGCAATGATGGACAAAGTATGCTGCATCACTGGCAAACAATCTGGTCCATAGCTCTGAGCTATGATATAGACCACACAGAATAAAATGATTCAGGCATTAGTACACTCAGGTTATGCATGGCAACAATGTACATCAGATATTATAACCACACAGGCTGGAGTGTAGGTAAGCCACAGTCATCTTCACTTTCACATGCAGGGGAACAATGACAAGTTACTGCAACACTGTATTTTGGGACTGGATTACAGGAGGTGAAAACGATAGCCAGGTACAGGTATCACATCCACTACTGTTGGGATAAGGCCACCATAACATGACTTTTGCTGGTGTCCATTATGTTGGCTTGCATTGTTGGAGTTATATCTGTTCTGTGGCACAGAAAGTGTAGAACTATGGAAACATGCAGGTCCACCCTGGTGGTGTGTCCCATGTGCTGAGGTGATGAATGATGCCACCCATGATCTGGAGGATGCTTATGGTCACCAATGGTAGGCCATGTGTCTCATACCAATGTTCTCAGTAGTCTGACAGGTGTTTTGTGTTCAATGACTCCCATCAAAACCCTACAATGACCATGAACTGAAAGGTCTGCAGAGGCAGGCTGGATGGCATTGAAATGTGTGTCACTGATGCACCTATGCAGGCAATACTTGTTACCAGTGATTTGTACAACACTGTTGTCTCCTTATGACCATTTCCCAGCTCACTATACAGTTGTTTCATGTCCTCTTCCAAGCCATGGAACATACTTTCCATGTCCTCATTACTGTGTGCAGCAGGAACATGTGACTAGATCATTGACCTGCACATCTTCTGGTTGAGTCTGAGTGCTGCATACATTTAAGGAATGACACTGAGGTCATGATAGCATCACCTTCCTGTTGTAGCTAATTCCACCACAGAAACAGTGCACATGATAGATGTTGCATGGACTGGAGATTTCAGGTGGAACCAACATGGGACTTTAAGATACAGAATGTCTGTTGTGCTCCAGTGATGTCATGTCCTCAGACAGTAACTCTAGAGAGATATTTGCATTGTTAGATGTGTAGTGACCCCCTCTTTCTGCAGTGCTGCAGATGGTGCCACTGATTGTTTGGCCTGTGCCACTTACATTTTTGCCATCATTGTCCCCCACAGGTGGCATGCTGACATCAGCAATATGTTGTCCTGTTGTGCTGGACCCTCCACCAGCGGCCCACACAAATATGCCTCAGTTATCCCCCTCAGCATACATACTAGTGTGCATGGTAATGGTGCTGTGCAGTGCATTGGATGGAATACCTTGTAGTACAGCCTGTTACACTTGCAGACCAGAGGTGCCTGTAAGGTCAGACATGCATATAGATCATGATCATTTCCTCTCTTCAGTCATGTAAGTATGTGAGCTACAGTGTACTATCATGGGCATTGCTAACCTGACCCTTCTGTATCTTTATGGTGTGTGTGTGTGTGTGTGTGTGTGTGTGTGTGTGTGTGTGTGTGTGTGTGTGTGTGTGTGTGTGTGTGTGTGTGTGTGTGTGTGTGTGTGTGTGTGTGTGTGTGTGTGTGTGTGTGTGTGTGTGTGTGTGTGTGTGTGTGTGTGTGTGTGTGTGTGTGTGTGTGTGTGTGTGTGTGTTTGTGTGTGTGTGTGTGTGTGTGTGTGTGTGTGTGTGTGTGTGTGTGTGTGTGTGTGCACATGCTCCTGGATGTGTGTGTGTGTGTGTGTGTGTGTGTGTGTGTGTGTGTGTGTGTGTGTGTGTGTGTGTGTGTGTGCGTGCGTGCTAACATTTCCACTGTGTCATCCTTCTACAGGTCTAGTTATTGAGGAGGAGGAGGAGTTGCTCAACTCATCTCAGTCTCTACATTTGCCGATCGGTCACCACTGCCAATCAAGTCTGCCTTTCAGAAGAGGGATGATGCTTTCTCTTCTAGATGTTACTTGTAGGAGCCAATGATGCCTTCTGCACCTACTTCTCACAGCAGAGGGGGATGATGGGCCTTGAAATGAAGGTGGACCAGGGAAGTACTCCACTGGTATCCTGTTATGAGGTGCAGAGGATGGTCACTGCTGAAGTGCACTGATGCCCACATTCGCAGCATGGAATGCCTTCCATCATGACAAACAGAGCCATGTAAGCGGCAGGCTACAGTCATTGGGCCTGGGTGTTTTGCTGTCTGGACAGCCTGACAACAACCACAGCGGGAGCCCCCCCCCTACAACATTCTCATCATGCTTCCTCGCCTGACAACCACAGCGGGAGCCCCCCTACAACATTGTCATCATGCTTCCTCTCCTGACAACAACCACAGTGGGAGCCCCCCCACAACATTCTCATCATGCTTCCTTGCCTGACATCAACCACAGCGGGAGCCCCCCCCCACCCCACAACATTCTCATCATGCTTTCTTGCCTGACAACAACCACAGCGGGAGCCCCCCCACAACATTGTCATCATGCTTCCTCGCCTGACAACAACCACAGCGGGAGCTCCCCCACAGCATTGTCATCATGCTTCCTCGCCTGACAACAACCACAGCAGGAGCCCCCCCCCTACAACATTGTCATCATGCTTCCTCACTTTTTTGTAAAAGTCATTGTTCAGCCTTCCCTGTGACCAACTGTCAACTTTCTTTTGAGAGTATATCATCCCTGTTTTTCTGTTTCTGTTTCTATATTCTATCTTAGCACCTACTACCATAACTTTGCCCTCTTTTTCACCCCCAGGCATCCTTTGATACCTTTTCCATTGACCTACCTCTTCTGAAAATGAATGGCCTGTGCCCAAAAAATACCCTTCCTTCCCCACTTCTGGCTTTTGGCTACCCTTTTATGTTTACTTCTGCTTGCTGTCCTTGCCTTATTCACTTCCTGTCTATTCCATTTCTTCCCCATTTATATAATAAGCATATAATAAGCAGTACTGAAAGTTTTCTATGGACACCCACATTATTTATCTTTTGGCTGTTGTGTTGCTCGTCTTTTGGCCCTTTGCCACTAACTGAAGCTACAGTATGTGCCACTGGCATGTACTGCCTCCATAGCCCTGATGTCACCTATATTAGACATGTTTGCTGCTGTATTCTTGCTCCTGATATATGCTACTATAGCACCTGCACCTCTGTGTTACTATGTAGGCCTTTGCTTGGCATGTCGGCTCTATCCACTGCCTGCTACATCAGCAATTAGTTCTCTTGTCCTTCATGAACTGAACTCCTCCCATATTAGCACCACAACCAAAAAGGGTTTGTTTATGAATCACAACCTTGTTCTTTTTTTTTCTGGAAATGGAAAATTAATTGCTTGAAAGTTGTTTGAAGGTCTGGAAATTGGGCTTTTAAGACTGCAAATAAAAGATCATCAAGCTTTTCAAGAGGTACTTACCACAAAATCGAGATTTTAGGCATACTTATATACTTACCTTTGTATTTTTATTTTATCTTCTTTTATTTAAAGACTTTTTCCTTGGAGTTTAAAAAGTTGTAGGTCAGAAATGAAAGTGAATCTTTTCTTTGAGGTCAATAAGATATAAGTTGTTTGTGAACAGTGGGTAGAGCTGAAACTGGTCTTTGCTTTTAAAGTAAAAAAAAAAAAGAAATCAGGGATCTTTTTAGAGATTTGCCAGAACACTTTGTTGCGTGACAATTTTTAATTCTCTTGCCTCAATCACAATGCTCACACTGTGTTATGAGCCTGAGTCCTCTTTAGCCTGTTATGCAAACGTAAGTTCTAGAGGCCCTCATTTGTCCGTCTAGTGGTCCCCTACAAGATGACCTTGTGAAGAACCTCCAATTAAACGAGTCAAACATCAGTTCCCCATCACACTCACAGGTTGCACACTTTACTGCCCACAGATGTAAGTCTATTTTCCATCTTATTATTGGCTTACAGAGTAGTCCAATGGCCACAGTAAATCATTGATACATAGTGACTGTAACATGGCTACAGGGAGAGTCTATAATATCACACATCTGATTAAACCCCAAACCAAATTAGATCTGAACATCCACAAAGCAGACTCTCCAATCTAGTAACACCAAAAATATCCTAATCAGTAGTGAGTGTATTGAGCATAAAAAAGACACCTATGTTAATGGACTTTATGTACCTTAGGCAAAATCTAGGCACATCTCAACAAGTTTAAAAGGGTTAAGTAGTAACTAACACATGGCTAGTATTCATATTGAAGTGAACAATCTAAGGGGGTGCTTTCTCCTGCATATGTGATAAAGTACAGTAGGATTATTTTATATGCTAGCCTGTATGGAGAAGCTATATCGTCATAGTGACATCTCTTACTCCGCCCCCCACCCTGTATGAAGCCTGCATATTAACAGAAAGCAATGCTGACGTTAGAACATCAGTTACTTGCATGTAGTCAAAGCTGATGATTCAGTCCCTATCAGCATGAAATAACAAGCGCAACCAGCTGGAATGATTTACACCTAATAGGCATCATCTCTCTGTCGTTGGCGCTGGGAATAGAGGTACTGAACAGGACATTTTCTATCCCCATCCTGGAGGATATATAAAAATGACTAGGCCATCATGCAGTACTAATCACCATGAGCTGGTTTGTTTAAGTGTGTCCCAGCTGCACAACACAGGTATATATAGGCATTCGAAATGAATGTTAAATTACAAACAACTAAAAAAAAATAACAAAGTTTTCCTGTGCTTAAAGGATGTCGATATATGTATGTACTAGTACTGAAATCTGTTTTAAATATTCAAACATATTGCACAGATTCCAGGGCATATCTCATTTCATTGTTGCAGATCACATGGATATATGGTGGTATCTCAGTAAGCAAACAGCCAGACACAAGATAACAACCTAAGACAAACAATTGTTTCACAATAATAAGTATCAGTGATGTGGAAAAATAGCATTGCACAAACTTATGATATGCAGCCGATGTCCTCTAGAAACTAGATGACTTTCCTGAAAAAATACAGTATGTAAAATCAATGAAATGCTATCCTTATGGGGAATTTTAACTACCCAGATAACAAGTGGGTAACCTATTCAACATGAAATAAATATGTTCAAAAGTGCATTTCTCTTGCTTAGTGCCTAAGGCCCTGACTGTGCCCAAGGAAATCGGTCTTTCAGAAGTGGCAGAGGGAACTAGGAGAGCAGCACCAAGGGGTGGGAATGAGCTGCATGTGCCTGCTCATCGGTCCTGGGGGGCGTCGTTTGTCCACGCAACCAGTCACTTATAGAAAAGTGTGGATCTATTTCTGGCAGGAAAATGAGCGGTTAGGTGAGTACATGCCCTGGGGTGCACATTATCTCTCCCACATACCTGTCTACAGCAGAAAAGTCATTCCCACCACAATGATTGACTGGGAGAGGGGATCCACACATTAACAAGACCCTGTTGACCAATAGCTCTTTTTCATACAAGGAATGAATGGGATAATAACGCCCCTCCCTCCTTTTTGGGAACAGACGAATCATAAAGCTGTCATCCTGGCTGGGAAAACAAATGGACTGGTACTCACTTTAAGGGGGGGGGGGCAAATGGGTCATTTTGGAGCTGAATGGGGAGGTCTAATGGTTGGAGAAGTGAGGCTTCATAAATAAGCAAACACACAAATACATGAATGAATAGACAGACAGATAAGCAGGCAAATAAATAAATTAATGTTAATTGAATGTTAATCAAAACAATTTGGTCTAAACAGTGTAATTTAGGCTTGTGTGTCACTATCTTATGTATCAAACTGACAGACGTAGGTTCTTCCTGCTCCATCATATTTAATTTACCAGGATAAATTTAATAAATGCAATACGCAATAAACTAACATGAACAAACTGAAATATTGTCCTCAATGGCACAAATAAATGTGCTATAGGTACTATAGGCAAGTTCAATTATACTATTAAGTTCTGTATTTATGAATACATTACAATAAGACATAAACATATAAATAAATTTGAAATGCTGCAAAGGCAAGGCTCCAGCTTCTCAGCTCAAAAAGTAATAAAATTCTGCAGCAATTGAAGAATGTTAAAAAACTGAAAACAGAGATCCAAGCTCCACAGCTGCACTGCTTTAATGGCACACAAGCGCTTTCACTACTAGCTTCTTCAGGTGTATATCAACCATTTGTAAAACACACCTTTTATAACAGTTGCTCTAATCACATGACATGGACAATTTAATATTTAAAAGTATATACTCACTAAAAATACATTCTTACATAAGCTATATAAAAAATACATCGAGCTGAAAAATGCATCAAGCTAAAAAGTAATCATAAATATAAATATATAAGTATATATTTATCTATGTAAAGGTCTATTATTCAAAATGTGTCTCATAGGAACATGGTCATTTAGACCATGTCCTGCACTAGCTCTTAATCTAACAATCCAGTTAGCTTCCATCTCTTCAGTTCTGGCTTTAATGTCACCCCCTCTTGAATTCATATATGTTCTACCTACTACCATAAAACTAAAAACATGTTGTTCATTTGTATTTACTATATGTTTTGCTAAAGCATTAAAACTAGTTTTTTTCTTAATGTGATAAACATGTTCTCTAATTCTATCTTTGACTAGTCGATCGGTTTCACCTATATAGAATTTATTACATACTTGGCATGTAGCCAGATACACAACATGGGGGTATCACAACTTGCACTAACTCTCAACGTGAAGATCTCTCCAGTGTCAGGATGTCTAAACTGTGTTTCTTCAGAAATATATCCACAAAACTGACATTTACCACAAGGTCTGGTCCCGATGTCTCCCATCTCATGCACTTCTTCTCTAGCCGAACTTGCTCTTCTTTTTAAACATTTCTTATTCATAAAAGCAAAGTGAGGTTTTGAGTCCAAAAACTTGCTTACTTGGTTCTCTGTAGTTAAAATATTCCAGTGTTTATTGATAATACTAGTATACTTCCTTACATCCCTAGAATAACTAAGGCAAATCCTTAACGTGTTAGTGCCTCCATTTTTCATATTCTGTTCAGGTTTCGCCCTTGTTTCCCTTATTCTCCCAACCTCCTACATTCTTCTGAACTATTTCAGCTAGAGAAAAAGTGCATGAGATGGGAGACGTCGGGACCAGACCTTGTGGTAAATGTCAGTTTTGTGGATATATTTCTGAAGAAACACAGTTTAGACATCCTGACACTGGAGAGATCTTCACGTTGAGAGTTAGTGCAAGTTGTGATACCCCCATGTTGCATATCTGGCTACATGCCAAGTATGTAATAAATTCTATATAGGTGAAACCGATCGACTAGTCAAAGATAGAATTAGAGAACATGTTTATCACATTAAGAAAAAAACTAGTTTTAATGCTTTAGCAAAACATATAGTAAATACAAATGAACAACATGTTTTTAGTTTTATGGTAGTAGGTAGAACATATATGAATTCAAGAGGGGGTGACATTAAAGCCAGAACTGAAGAGATGGAAGCTAACTGGATTGTTAGATTAAGAGCTAGTGCAGGACATGGTCTAAATGACCATGTTCCTATGAGACACATTTTGAATAATAGACCTTTACATAGATATATACTTATATATTTATATTTATGATTACTTTTTAGCTTGATGCATTTTTCAGCTCGATGTATTTTTTATGTTTTTATATAGCTTATGTAAGTATGTATTTTTAGTGAGTATATGCTTTTAAATATTAAATTGTCCATGTCATGTGATTAGAGCAACTGTTATAAAAGGTGTGTTTTACAAATGGTTGATATACACCTGAAGAAGTTAGTAGTGAAGGCGCTTGTGTATCATTAAAGTAGTGCAGCTGTGGAGCTTCGATTTCTGTTTTCAGTTTTTTAACATTCTTCAATTGCTGCAGAATTTTATTACCTTTTGAGTTGAGAAGCTGGAGCCTTGTCTTTGCAGTATTTCAGTTTTTATTTGTGGACTTTCCGTATTTGTATGCAAGGGTACCTGGTTTTTATTGGGTTGTTTTTTCTTCATATAGATAAATTTGCTGAACCGTCACTTGAAATTACAAAGTTAATCAGTTATGGAATAGTACAGTAGCTTTGTTTAAAAATAAATTTAGATTAAATGAGGAAACTGCTTATTTTTCAGTTCTCTGTGCAAATATAATGTTAAATGTTGAAAACAATAATTCTGAATGCTGAATTATATATCAGAAGATTACAAAGGAAATATATGAATGTAATATTATCAATGTACACCTGCAAAACATAATGAATGAACCTGCATAACAATTTTCTGTAACCTTGCAATCAGCAAATACTTTTATGTCAGAATCTCAGCTATGATAACTTCAACCCTTAAATAAAATTAAAAATTCAACCTTCAGAGCACATTCCTTGTGGATTCCCATATAAAATCAAGGAATGCCTAGTTAAACCCTTATCATTTTAGAAAAATAATGTATGCTGACAGGTTATAGTGGTACTAATTTACAAAGAGTGAGCCACATTATGTCCTAAACAATTGTAGACTTCTCTACCTGGCCATTGTTCTGTCTAAAAGCATGGTGTTATCCACAACAAAACTTACCAAAAACAAAACAGGAGGCCTATTCCTTTTAGATATGGAGCCACATTTTTTGTTAAGGGGAGATTTTTCCTAATGAATGTGGTGACACTCTTTGTAGAGGTAATAGAGCACCTGAAGGGCTGGTAGTTCATGCCCTTTCTCTTGACATTGCTAAGGTATTCAGCACCACTCTGCTTAAGGAAAACATTAAAACAAATGATTAAATGGTAAAACAAAAGATTAAATAATAAAACAAAAGATCAACTGGTAATCCATATGCAGGTCACTGGGTAGAACAGGTCTACTTTATTCTGTCAAAAGCTGAAAAGGGCGAATACAAATAGCGCGACACGTAAACACCAAACCACGAATACATTGAATGAATGAAACTGCGAAAAGAGAAGTGTTGAATTGTCATAGTTGGCCCATCTGCGGTATAGCTCCATAAGGTAAGTGTGCGATAGTTACGGACCTTAGGGTTAGGGTGCGGATTAAGGTAAGTGAATAGGTAGGTAATGTATGTAAGGTTTAGTGTAGGGTTTTGTTAAGTGTATGTGTGTGGAATATTTAGTTTGTTTGGGTATAGCGCCAAGGGGAAGTGCGCGGTAGTTACGGACCTTAGGGTTAGGGAGGGTTTAAGGATAGTGCATAGATAGTTGTGTATGTGGGGTTTAGTGTAGGGTTAGCAGTAGGGTTTTGGTGGTTTAATTTAGGGTTAGAAGTACGGTTTTAGTTAGTGTATGTATGTGTTTTTGGATTGTGTTTGGGTAGGTAGTGTGTTGCGGGCAGTGGGTTGGCCGACTATGATGGTTCGAGGTTTTAAATTTTGCGGTTTAGTACGTTCAACGTATTCTCGGTTCGGTCTTTATGGGTCGTGCTATTTGTATTCGCCCTTTTCAGCTTTCGACAGAATAAAGTAGACCCAGTAGAACAATGACTAAGTAGCAGAGTGTAACATGCTAGGTTAGGAAGAGTACTTGTCTATCTTGATGGGACTTACATAAAGGGCTATTTAGTCCAGACAGTTTTTCCCCTTTGGACTGCTCTACTCAGATATAAAAGAGATTAGCTGGCAAAGTCATTAGACTCTACTAGCTATGAAGATGTTTGGGTTTTATTAGGTCTCACACAATGCAGGTAATATAGCAATTGTACATATAACCTGACATGTATGACTAAAATAAAAAGTACCTGGGAAAGACTGTGTACAAAGGCATTTCAAACCAAGCTTTATTAAAGCATTATTGTGATATGCAAATTTCCCCTAAATGATTGTTTCAGCAGATGGGATTAAAAATACACAATGATAAAAAAGTCTGTATAACTTCCTACTTATGCCAAACTGCAAACCTTTATAGGTTCATAGGTTCATAAGTACGTACTAGGCTATCTGCCCAAGGGCATTTATAAGCCTAGCCAGAATATGTTGGCTTTTGCCTCCCTTTTAAATTAGTTTCCTGGGCTTCTGTCTAGCAGGGCCACTGAAGTGATCTCAGGGGTAAATTTACGATTTCCCATCCACTCGTCAAGATTACTCTTGAAGAGAGTCAGCGAGGGGCTCTGCCTAACATAAACTGGGATTCTATTCCAGAGCGAGGGAAGTCTCTGGGACAGGAATCTATCCCTCCAGCACATCCTGTTTATTGTTGTGCTGAGGTTTAATTCACTGGAGCATGTGACTCTAAGAGATTTGGTTTTCTTGAGGTGGAGCATGTTCATTAATTCCGGGTTGAACATGGCCTCATACGTCAGGCATAGATCACCTCTGAGCAGGCGGTAAGCAACCGAGTAGAGCTGGAGTTTCTTAAGTCGAGCTGCATAGGGCATCTCTTTGAGGCCCATGATCCTCTTGGTGAGGTACTTCTGTGGTCTTTCCAGCTGTTGCATGTGCCCAAGTAAGGTACATACCAAATGGGGCATTGTACTCTATTATGGGCCTAATGAGTGATGAGTAAAGGGGCACAATGACCTCTCTTGATCTAGAGGTGAACCCTTTCGTGATTAGGTGGGCTACATAGAAGGAATTTCTAACCACCTTGGCAATGTGATTATCAAAGGAGAGGTTGCTATCTACCTGGGTCCCCAGGTCCCTAATTACATTTTCTGTACCTAGTGGATTACCACCTATGTGGTAATTTATGGGCACTTTGTTTTTTTCCCTAATTACATTTTCTGTACCTAGTGGATTACCACCTATGTAGTAATTCGTGGGCACTTTCTTTTTTCCAAAGGGGATGACTATGCATTTTTTGGCATTCAGCTTGAGGCCATGGTTTTGACACCAGGTATCTGTCTCTGTAAGACCCTTCTGGAGGATGTCTGTGTCAGCCAGAGAGTCGATTATGGCCCCCAGTTTGCAGTCATCTGCCAACTTGGTCAGCCATAGTCCTCCTGTGCTTGCCTGTACCTCAGAGAAGTATATACGAACAGGAGGGGTCCCAGAACCGAGCCCTGTGGGATGCCAATTGTGACCAGTTTAGAGTCGGACATGGCAGCAACTCTGACCATGTGTGTTCTATCCGTGAGACAGTTGGCCACCCATCTCGTGACATAGGGGTTAATGTTCAAGCTGGTAAGCTTGTCTATGATGCCAGAGTGGGGAATGGTGTTGAAGGCCTTAGCGAGGTCCAGGTAGTCTGTAAGGACTACCTTCCCTTCATCTATGACCTTGGTAACTATTTCAAAGAAGTCAACTAGGTTTAGGAGGCAGGATCTGCCTTTAACAAAGTCAAATTGGATAGGGTCCAGTGTCTGGAGGTTCTCAATGTCTCTGTTTATGAGTTCCATGATAATTTGCTCCATAGCTTTGCAGACCAGGCTGATCAGGCTTATAGGGCGATAGTTCCCAGGTTCTGTTGTGGCACCGCCTTTTTGGAGCGGGATGATTGTTGCTGTACGCCATTATTTGGGTACATAGCCTGTGTAAGGCTGAGTCTGAACAGTGAATTTAGGTAATGGTTTAGTTCCTTTTGGAGCTCATGTAAGATGCAGCCTGGGACACCATCCGGTCTCATTGATGCTGTGTTCTTAGCTTTGGAGAGGGCTGTTTTTACCTGCATGTCCATGATGTCTGGGGATCTGCATTCTTCTGGGATGGACACAGGCCCTTTTGGGAGTGAGGGGGGGGTGAAGTCTGCACTGAACTTGTCCACCAGGATGTTGGCAATGTCAGTTGGTTCACTGTATTTTTTGCCATTTTGCACTAGCTCAGAGCATATCTGAGAGTTGCCACCTAAAATTTTGATATAGCTAAAGAAGGCTTTGTGGTTATCTTTAGAGTCCTTGGCAATTTTTCTTTCAAAACTGGCCTTGGATGATTTTATGAGTGATCATAGTTTCTTGCTAATACTGATCAGGGATGCCTTCCTTTTTTGGGATTTTGCTCTATCATGTAGTAGTTTCCTCCTTCTGTTGTATAGCTTATTTATGGCCGGGGACCGCCAGACTGGTTTCCTCTTTTTGGAGGAGTGAGTCTTGGTTTTACTTGGGATGGCTCAATCCATGCATCCCTGTAGATGCTGATAGAATGCACTTGTAAAGGATTCTGCGGATTGGATAGCATTATCCTTTAGCAAGGGGGCTTTGAAACTTTCCACTTCGGTCTTGAGAAGTGTGAAGTTTGTTTTTGAAAAGTTTTTCACAGTGGTTTCCTTAACTGGGGGTGGGGTCAGGATGTGGATGTCCAGTGTGATTAGTTTATGATCTGATCTTACCAGCAAGGGGTTTACCTCTGGTGTGGAACACTGATCCCCCATGTTGGTGATGATTAGGTCCAGTATGTTGTCACCTCTAGTGGGCATGGTGACCAGCTGTTCCAGGGTGTTTGAGTTTATAAACTCTAAGAAGAGTTGGGCAAAGGAGTTTGTACTTGAGTAATTCTCCCAGTCAGTTTTTGGGTAGTTGAAATCTCCTAATATCATGTTGTTTGGTAGGACCTTTATATTTTCCAGTGTTCTCAGGAATGATGAGTGAGGGTCCTGAGACAAGGTAGGTGATCTGTAGCAGGCTATGATCTGAAAAGCAGCTTTGCCCACTATTAGTTGCACATGAATGGTCTCCATGGCCTCGTGCTGTGCTACTAACCTGGAGGTGTGGGTATCCTTTATGAAAATGGATACACCCCCTCCTTTTGTATTTCGGTCTGGGTTTTGGGGCCAAAAGTTATGGTATGAGTTGTAGCCTGGTAGTGCTGGGGTGCTCTCTGGAGCTTTGAACCAGGTTTCTGTTACTGCACAGATATCGATTTGCTCCATGCTAAGGAGTGCCTGGAGTACATGCATTTTGAGGTTTAGACTTCTGGCATTGAGTAGCATTACCCTCAGTTTTTGTTTTTTTGTGTTGTTTATGGAGGCGGGTTTGTCTTTTGAGCCTTGCCTAAAAAGGCACTATGGGGATGGCAAGAGCCTTGGCCAGTATTCGAAAGCCTAAGGGCGACAGGTGCAAGCCATCTCTGGTGAAGCAGCATGGCTTGTCGAGCATGTCGTCCCAGACTGACAGACACTGGATCCCCTTAGAATGACACCAATAGCTTAGCCAATTGTTAAAACTGATCATTTTTTTCTCGTTCTGTGGCATCATTCTTGGTGAGGGCAAGATGCTACTCAGGGTCAGGGTCATACTGGCCTGGGCTACATGATCAGAGAGCTCCTCTATGTCTCTTTTCATGTAGTCCAGGGAGGTACGCCTCAGGTCATTCACACCAACATGTACAATGACAGAGTCATATTTGTACCTGTTTTGGAGTGACCTGAGTGCCTGTGTTATGTGGCAGATCCTGGCACCTGACAGGCAGCTCAAAGTAACTGTCTCCTTGTTCAGTCTAGTGAGTGGGACGTCAGTGTGCCTGACAATAGAGTCACCTATTACTAGTGTATTGGGTGTGTTGTTGTGCCTTATGGGCTGTGGTTGCTTGGCACACTGACTTTGTGAAGTATGTGATACGTGTTTTTGGTTTGAGGGTGGGGGTTGCTTGGATGTCTGCTTTGGAGGTCTCTGCTGCTTGGGCAGATTTTTATTTAGAGCCTCCGAGTATGTTTTTGAGTATTTATGTGTGTTGCTTGCTGGTGTATGTATGACTGTTTTATGTGAGACTGGAAGTGTGGTGCAAGTGTTTTCCTTCTCTTCCTGACTGGCTATTCCAGCCTTGGGTTGAAAGAGCTTCGCCTCCAGTTTGGCTGTATAGTTGCATCTCTCACATACATTTGTGTTTGTTGGAAGTAGGAGAGGGTTGTCTGTGTACATAAGGCAATTGTAACATTGCCTCAAGATTCCCAGATTCAACAGCTGGACTGGAGAGTATACCTGAAACTGCCCTTTGGACATGCCTGTATGGATAACTGAGCTGTTTACTGATTTCCTGGTAGGGACAAAATAGGGAGCCTTGAACTATTGTTTAGTAAAGGGGGAGGTGTTGTGTTAGCATTTATTAGTGCTTACTGAGAGCTTGGAGCAAGTGCATGGCTGTAAAAGAGAAGTTTGAGTGCTTAGTTTGAGAGCTAGACTAGTTCTAAGGGAAAAAGTGAAGAGCAGACTTTGTGGAGCCTGGAATAGTTTAACCCTAGCTACCCGGCGCTGTGCGATGCTCAAAACCGTGCTAATGTGGGTTTTAAGGCAGGGAGATGAAAGAGCTAGGAATTAGCCCAAAACGGTCAATAAACTACAAGTTGCTGGGCTGTGATCACTCCTCCAGGGACAGATAGGCTGCTCAAAGCTCCCCACTCTCACTGGTGAACAGAGAAACTTCCTCCTATCCAAGTAAGGATATGGGCAACACAAGAACCTATACCACAGTCTTGAATTCAGCAAAGCCTGAAAACTGGACTAGACTAGCTTAGAAAAGGTGGGAAACAAGAATATTTTTTGTTTGTTTTTTTTTTTTCTTTTTAGACAGGGATACAATGAGTTTCAACAAAAAACACTTTAAATGCTTCTATCTGGCTAGCGCACTTTAGTGTGCAGCCTACAACAGTTAAAACGGTACAAAAATGACTTAAATGACTTAATCAAGTGCTAACATCAAACAAACAGTAAAAAAACAGTTTTAGTATGCAGAAAACAGCTCAGAAATGCCAGAAATCACTTTTCAGCGAGACTAGCAGTCTTAGGAGAAAATGCAGAGAAAAAAATACTTATATCTGGTGGAAAGTCACTCTTTTGTCGCTCTACTGCTTGCAGTACTCTGCAGGACACCCCGAGGAGCTTGGCTGAGTAGAATACAAGCGCAAAACCTTGCTAATGTGGGTTTTAAGGAGGGAGATGAAAGAGCTAGGAATTAGCCCAAAACGATCAATAAACTACAAGTTGCTGGGCTGTGACCACTCTTCCAGGGACAGATAGGTTGCTCAAAGCTCCCCACTCTCACTGGTGAACAGAGAAACTTCCTCCTATCCAAGTAAGGATATGGGCAACACAGGAACCTATACCACAGTCCTGAATTCAGCAGAGCCTGAAAACTGGACTAGACTAGCTTAGAAAAGGTGGGAAACAAGAATATTTTTTTTTTTTTTTTTCTTTTTAGACAAGGATACAATGAGTTTCAAGAAAAAAAACACTTTAAATGCTTCTATCAGGCTAGCGCACTTTAGTGTGCAGCCTACAACATTTAAAACAGTACAAGAAATGACTTAAATGACTTAATCAAGTGCTAACAGCAAAAACACAGCAAAAATAGTTTTAATATGCAGAAAACAGCTGAGAAATACCAGAAATCGCTTTTCAGTGAGACTAGCAGTTGCAGGAGAAAATGCAGAGAAAAAATACCTATATCTGGTGGAAAGTCACTTTTTGTCTCTCTGCTACTTGCAGTACTCTGCAGGACACCACGAGGAGCTTGGCTGAGTAGAATACAAGCACAAAACCGCGCTAATGTGGGTTTTAAGGCAGGGAGATGAAAGAGCTAGGAATTAGCCCAAAACGGCCAATAAACTACAAGTTGCTGGGCTGTGACCACTCCTCCAGGGACAGATAGGCTGCTCAAAGCTCCCCACTCTCACTGGTGAACAGAGAAACTTCCTCCTATCCAAGTAAGGATATGGGCAACACAGGAACCTATACCACAGTCCTGAATTCAGCAGAGCAGAACATGTTTCTGACTTATACAGAATCATGAGGAAAGCATAGCTGTGCTATAAACAAATATTGCTTGCTCAATTATTTATTTAGCTACAGGTGGGTAGCCTGAAGGCCCTTCTTATTCACAGCCTGGGCCAAACACAGGGAAATTATAGTATTATACATATTCAAGACAAAGAAAATATAATACAATAAGAATACAATGTAAATAGTTTGGAGCACTGTATCTGTGAGTAAGGTTTGAAATAATATAGACTATTCCACTGTAAAAAAATTTGTTGAACAGAAAATAAGAAAAAATCTTAATTTATCAAACACTGAAATTAGCCATTTTTGCCAAATTAATGACATTTTTAAGTCTCAGTAAAAAGAAACACGTTTCAGTTTGAAGTTTGCATAGTTCCACTTGACATAAAGCTTCTAACGTATTAAAACGACAGAGATGCCAAATAAGGAGAAAACAACAAAACCACAACATTTGTATTGAACATGTATGTGACTACGGAGCCTTATAACCAGAAAGACACGGACAAAGTAATACGTGTACAAAGACACGTACATATCACGCTTTATCAAGTCACCACGGGAGATGTGCACATTTCCAAAAAGAGATTCACACCATAGTCATAAATGCAAAACAACACCTATGCCTTTAATAATGCACTCACGTCAATCAGATTTCATTAACTATGGACATTGTTTGTTCTTCGTTGAGTTTACAAGCATAAAAGTGAAAAAAATCAAAATATGTCAGGAAATATTCAACTTAACAAGACGCCACAGATGCATTCAGCTCAGGAATGCATAACAAGTTTGAAACCACAGAGCAAAAGTCCCGTAACACTTGCATATATGATCCTACTAGAAAGACTGGGGAAACACAAAACATTGTTATAGATACAGAGGGTTATGACTGGGTTCCTGACCATAACCTGCTTATTATGTGCTTGAGACATGGATGCAAAGAAACTCTCAAGGTGAATCCTGGCATCCATGTCAAGAACACATAATAAAGGGTTATAATCAGTGATACAATAGGTTCATAGGTTCATAGGAGCTTACTAGGCTATTGGCTCTCGGGTCTTCATAAGCCTAGCCATGTTATACCGTTGTTCCCTTATGGACCAAGTTGTATGGTCTGTATTTGCAAAGTGATCATGATCAGCACTGACTGCCCTTACCCAAGAAGGACATAGGTGACACCCTGGGGGTAAATTTATGGCCTCCTATCCAGTTGCCTAAGGTGCACTTAAATAGGATCATTGAGGAGCTCTGTTTTACATGAATTGGGAGTTTGTTCCAGAGGAGTGGCAATCTTTGGGACACATATCTGTCTCTCCAGCATGTTCTCTTAATGTCACAGGCCAGGTTAAGATCCCTAGAGTGAGTGAATCTTGTCCCATTTGACTTGTGGATGTGCAGCATTTCAATTAGGACAGGGTCAGAGACTGCTGTGTAGGCCAGGCACAAGTTACCTCTCAGCAGCCTATAAGATACAGAGTACAGTGACAGTGCCTTCAGTCTGTCCATGTAGGTCATGTGTTGAAGGCCCTGAATTTTCTTGGTGAGAAACCTCTGAGGTCTCTTCAACTGCTGCAGGTGTCTGGTGAGGTACATACAGAAGGGGGCATTGTGCTCTATTAGTGGTCTGATGAGGGATGAGTACAGGGGGTTATAACATCCTTAGTTCTGGATGCGATCATAAGTCTGTGTAGTGCATGGAACTTTATCTGCTCCATGTACTTAGCGAGAGCTGCAGAGAGGTAGTGTAATGTAGACTGTTACATTTACAGTTACCTTTATATCTCTCAACTGTCTAGATTATGGCAGGACATCCAAATTATTCCTTCATATTTTTGGTCTGTTCCTCTTAAAATATGTGGTTTTTGGATGACCCACTGAGGGTTGAACTCAACAAATAATGGCATACATTTGAGTGTCAGCATTTGCATTCTTTAGGTTATACAGGCAACACGCATCCTGTTATTCTAGCAACTGTATTTTAAGATTATATTTTTATACAGGAAGTTGGGGACATGTTAAGAGTATGGACACTTATTTATACAGGTTAGGGATATGTTAAGGGTACGGAGAGTACCCAGAAACAAATGTTTACCTCCTAGTGTGAAACCTGATGGTAACAACTTTCGTGAGGGTGCTTAACGTTGTTTAAGGTCAGATTATGCACCATTCTGGTGCTTAACTTGTTTGTCTTTTTTCTAAAATTGGAGAGCAATGTCTGTGCTCCATGCAGTACATAGTAGTAAATGTGAACTACTGGAAACCAGATAAAGCAAAATGATTCATTTTAGAAATGTTGCTTCATTCTTTGTAATATGTTATGTATAATTGTTTGAATAATACATTGTTCATGTGTTTGTTCCCATACTTTTTGAAAGCAATTTCTTTGATATTTGGACAAGTATACGGTAAGTGATAATTCTTCCTTTTCAAGTATTATTTTCAATTGTTTGGTCTCCAGAATCTCCTTTGATTATATACTATTTCATTTTCATTATGAACCAAATAACTAATGGACAATAAAGGTACCATTTGCAGGGCATGCTTGAAAACCAAATGGTTATATGCATTTTTTAATTTCAACAGTACAAATAAAATGCAAAAGCAGCAATACGTTTTCTAATTTTATCTGGTATATGAAGAAGAAACACTAATATAATTTCACAGGATGGAAAGTCTCATCTTTCCATTATAGAAATCTTTCCTCTAAAATGAAGCAAGAACAGCTTTCCAAAGTAAAACTCAAAAGCAGGTTTGGCGGCTGGAGACATTTTCACAGAATAACGGGCAGGCTGTTCTCAGGAGAGCACATCTTTCTTCTTCTTACCTACCTTTATAATGCACTGTAGTCAAAAATGTTCCCTTTTCTTACCTGCTGGTATTTCACATTGACAGACAGTACATGCTGAACTTTCCTTTCAGCCATCATTGTCAATTACTAGCATGCTGGGTTGGAAGGTAGTTATAACGTTACAGGTCAAAAAATAAATATGAGTACCATAAATAGAAAACTGTGAAAACTGTTCTGAAATAAAAGTGCCTTTAATATGGCTCAGGGAAAGCTTTGACAGCAGGTATGTGTTTGGATGGCACTCATCTTCCTGTGTATCAAAGTGCACTGCTGTTTCACCTCGGTTTTGTTGCCTACTGATTGATTGTAAGTGCTGATACTCCCTCACTCAGTTACAAGGATGGATACCCTTTGCATTTTATGGCTGAAATGTAATGAGGTAGAACGCTTGCTAAAGAAGGCAAGGTCAGAGAACATGTTAAGGTATGAGCTGTCATCAGCACCACGTGTGTGTGTGTGTGTGTGTGTGTGTGTGTGTGTGTGTGTGTGTGTGTGCCCATGATTGCCCCCGCGTGCATGTGTATGTGTGTGTCTGTGCATGTGTGTGTGTGTTTGTGCGTGTGCATGTGTGTGTATGTGTGTGCGTGTGTGCACGCGTGTGCATGCGCACATGTGTGTGTGGGCATATGTGCACCCGTGTGTGTGCATGTGTGTCTCTGTGTGTGCATGTGTCTGCATGTGTGTGCGTGTGTGTGTGTGCATGTGCGTGTGCATTTGCACGTGTGTGTGCATGTGTGTGTGTCTATGTGTGTCTGTGTGTGTGTGTGTGTGTGTGTGTGCGTGTGTGTGAGTGTGTGAGTGCGTGTGTGCATTTGTGCACATGTGTGCATGTGTACATGTGTGTGCTTGTGTGTCTGTGTGTGCATGTGTGGTGTCTGTGTGTATCTAAGACTGAGAATGCATACACATCTGTCTCACTCTCTCTGACTGAAGTTTCATGAGTCAAAACAGGTTGTTTGTAATTTCCTGTCCTAACATCTGCATCATACACGTATTTAACTACCACGGTATAAGATTGTCTTGAATATGGTATTATTACTATGATTTGTGGATCACAGATAAAAATAATTTTTACAATGGCATGGCCCTGTTGGCCTGTATAAAGAAGACAAATTGCATTAGGCAATATATGCAAACCTCATTTTATGAATGCCACTCAAAAATATTCTTTTGTGGAAACTTTCTGTCTGTGTAACTTAAATGATGCATGTGGATTTCCCCAAAAATAAGAGACATTTACAGCAACTATTGTTTCCTTCATACATTTAGGTGCACAAATATAAATATATACAACTTAAACAAGATATCTTAAAGTATTGTACATGTTGCCTCGTGACACATGACATATCCTTATATGATGCACAGAGAAGCAAAAAAGTTTATCAACACTACTTTTAATGCTCTTACTTCAGTTTTTATAGTGTTGGAAATACAGAATATTCACATACAGGCAGTTCCTTTAAGAACACAGATATGCAATTAATTATTGTTTTAATCAGGAAGTCACCACACTAATAGAGTTAGGCATACTTCCTTTCTGTGGCATGTTCAAAGTTATGTTATACTGTTGCTCTGATATGTCAAATGCAGAGAAATTCTAAAAAATAACATTTTCAAATTCTGATTTGAAAAATATATTACAGGAAGAAATGACAGCCGTATATATTAGAGAATGAAGATAAAGTATTTTACATTTTGCAGTGATACCTTGCTTGTTTCTAATGAAGTATTTTAGCATATTTATTTATTTATTTAACGTTTGTTTACAGGGAAAGTCTAACTGGGACACAGCCCATTTTCAGCAGAGGCTGAGGGAAAAATGCTCCAGACGCATGTCTTTGGAATGTGAAAGGAAACAGGAGCACCAGGAAGAAACCTACACGAACACAAGGAGGACATGGAGACTCTGCACAGAGGCACCAGGAAGAAACCTACGCGAACACAGGAAGGACATGCAGACTCTGCACAGAGGCACCAGGAAGAAACCTATGTGAACACAAGGAGGACATGGAGACTCTGCACAGAGGCACCAGGAAGAAACCTACGCGAACACAGGAAGGACATGCAGACTCTGCACAGAGGCACCAGGAAGAAACCTACGTGAACACAGGAAGGACATGCAGACTCTGCACAGAGGAACCAGGAAGAAACCTATGTGAACACAAGGAGGACATGGAGACTCTGCACAGAGGCACCAGGAAGAAACCTAAGTGAACACAGGGAGGACATGCAGACTCTGCACAGAGGCACCAGGAAGAAACCTATGTGAACACAGGGAGGACATGCAGACTCTGCAAAGAGGCACCAGGAAGAAACCTACGCGAACACAGGAAGGACATGCAGACTCTGCACAGAGGCACCAGGAAGAAACCTATGTGAACACAGGGAGGACATGTAGACTCTGCACAGAGGCACCAGGAAGAAACCTAAGTGAACACAGGGAGGACATGCACACTCTGCATAGAGGCACCAGGAAGAAACCTACGCGAACACAGGAAGGACATGCAGACTCTGCACAGAGCCACCAGGAAGAAACCTATGTGAACACAAGGAGGACATGGAGACTCTGCACAGAGGCACCAGGAAGAAACCTATGTGAACACAGGGAGGACATGTAGACTCTGCACAGAGGTACCAGGAAGAAACCTACATGAACACAGGGAGGACATGCAGACTCTACACAGAGACACCAGGAAGAAACCTACAAGAACACAGGGAGGACATGCAGACTCTGCACAGAGGCACCAGGAAGAAACCTACACGAACACAAGGAGGACATGGAGACTCTGCACAGAGGCACCAGGAAGAAACCTACGCGAACACAGGAAGGACATGCAGACTCTGCACAGAGGCACCAGGAAGAAACCTAAGTGAACACAGGGAGGACATGGAGACTCTGCACAGAGGCACCAGGAAGAAACCTACGTGAACACAGGAAGGACATGCAGACTCTGCACAGAGGCACCAGGAAGAAACCTACGCGAACACAGGAAGGACATGCAGACTCTGCACAGAGGCACCAGGAAGAAACCTATGTGAACACAAGGAGGACATGGAGACTCTGCACAGAGGCACCAGGAAGAAACCTAAGTGAACACAGGGAGGACATGCAGACTCTGCACAGAGGCACCAGGAAGAAACCTATGTGAACACAGGAAGGACATGCAGACTCTGCAAAGAGGCACCAGGAAGAAACCTACACGAACACAGGGAGGACATGCAGACTCTGCAAAGAGGCACCAGGAAGAAACCTACGCGAACACAGGAAGGACATGCAGACTCTGCACAGAGGCACCAGGAAGAAACCTATGTGAACACAGGGAGGACATGTAGACTCTGCACAGAGGCACCAGGAAGAAACCTAAGTGAACACAGGGAGGACATGCACACTCTGCATAGAGGCACCAGGAAGAAACCTACGCGAACACAGGAAGGACATGCAGACTCTGCACAGAGCCACCAGGAAGAAACCTATGTGAACACAAGGAGGACATGGAGACTCTGCACAGAGGCACCAGGAAGAAACCTAAGTGAACACAGGGAGGACATGTAGACTCTGCACAGAGGCACCAGGAAGAAACCTATGTGAACACAGGGAGGACATGTAGACTCTGCACAGAGGTACCAGGAAGAAACCTACATGAACACAGGAAGGACATGCAGACTCTACACAGAGACACCAGGAAGAAACCTACAAGAACACAGGGAGGACATGCAGACTCTGCACAGAGGCACCAGGAAGAAACCTACGCGAACACAGGAAGGACATGCAGATTCTGCACAGAGGCACCAGGAAGAAACCTAAGTGAACACAGAGAGGACATGCAGACTCTGCACAGAAGGCACCAGGAAGAAACCTATGTGAACACAGGGAGGACATGCAGAATCTGCACAAAGGCACCAGGAAGAAACCTACACGAACACAGGGAGGACATGCAGACTCTGCACAGAGGCACCAGGAAGAAACCTACGTGAATGCAGGGAGGACATGCAGACTCTGCACAGAAGGCACCCAGCCAAGAAATGAAACAGAGAACCTCTTGCTGTGAGAGACAACACTAACTGCTGCACCATTGCATCGCCTTTTTACTATAACAACATCGAATTTCATCACTTTTTTATTCTGTGGCACCTGCATTCCTATTTTGCTTGGTTTGCTTTCAACAAGTCATTTGGGTTTCTAATGCCATGACAGGAATGGTCCCTATTCCTATGTCAAAGGATGAATAAAGTTTGTGTAATTAGTATTGTTTTAATCTTTGATGTTAGCCAAAACTGCTCTGCAATGTGCCCAGAAATGACTCCTTCTGCAATTCATATAGAGCAACTTCAATACTGTAATGTTTGCACAATGCCCAGTGCAACAGTCTTGCCACATTATTATGCCTTTCAGTATACAGGCCCCCTGCCACTAGTGTATCACACCCAGCAAGAAGATATGCAACTGTTCAGTTCTGTTTTATAGAACCTGCATTTATCTGTTTATCCCACATGTTCAATGGACCTTGTAAACCAACATGCATGTAGTCTACTATCCTGGGCCACTATTTTGACCATATAAACTGAGAAATGTAATTGAAATAATGTATTGCAAAACATAAAAACTGAAGGTGTGGCTGGAATTCAGTGACATGGGCTTTGGCCACAAAAACTACCTACTGCAGGTAGGTGCAGTGCTCATGAGCACAGAAAAAGCAGATAAGAGACATGTATATTTAGCCACAATGAGGAAGACCTCATTATTAGCTAACTTGCATGTCTCTGAATTGTCAATAATTATCGCCAGTGTTAAAAGCACCATTCAGTGGTAAATACCACTGGTAGCCCATGCTTTGCGTTGACACAAGCACCTCTCTCATTTACTCTCTTATAGATATGCAGACACTCATACACACACACACACACACACACACACACACACACACACACACAGACAGACACACACACACACACACACACACACACACACACAGACAGACTGACAGACAGACACACACATACACACACTCACTAACATTCCTTCACAATCAGAGACATTCACTCTCAGCATGACAGCCCCCATTAGAATACACTCACTCACTCACTCACTCACTCACTCACTCACTCACTCACTCACTCACTCACTCACTCACTCACTCATTTAACCATGCACACAGACACCCAGACACATGCACACACACACACACACACACACACACACACACACACACACACACACACACACACACACACACACACACACACACACTCTCTAACACTCACACACACTGTCACACACATCCACACACACTTACATACCCCAATACCACTAACTTTCTGCTAAACTTCACTAAACTTCCCTGCTAGGCAGTGTCTCCCATTCACTGAATTGGTGACTGCCAACATTTGGCTATGTAAATTAACCAAACTGGCCATGCTATTTTACTCAGATGAGTTATTCTCTAAATCAAAGAATAAAAAGGTCACACAGACAAACCAATTCATATAAAACTGCAAGAAAAACCTAGCCAGGTTAGAGTTTTCACTGTGTGATACTTTAAACCCACTGTAATAGGAACCCATTGGACATATGCAAATGGCCCCTTAAGGGCATCAAGTGTTTCAGCTATATGGCTTTTGAACATGCATGACTTTTTACTTTTAAGTCTTTATGGAAATATTCAGACCAAGGAATTATACAGTGAGAACTCTAGCTTAGCTAGGTGATTCTCTTATTCAGTCATTTACATTTGTCACTGCCTTCAAGTATTTTGGAGGGCATAAATAAAATTAGCATTAGCCCCTCCACTGGAATGCCTCATTATAATTTAAAATGGCAGTCAAGATGACCCACCACAGTGATTCTTCCAATCATGTAAAACTACTTTGGTGGGCCTGTATCTGAATTATAAAGGGTTGCCATGAGGGTTGCTAAGTTAACTCTTTCTGAATCTCAGGGTACATTTTGGTAGATCAGTATTATAAATATGCGTTTTTTATGCTAATATTTTTTAATATGTGTTTATAGCTGCATAATTATTGCCTCCTATTGAATTACTTTGTGCCAAATTTGCCTGCATCTTCCCCAAAAAAGGATAGAAAAGGGGGACTTGGAGGTCAATATTTAAAGCTTTTAATTATATCATTATACTTCTCTAATTCTAAAGATTTTAGACTGATCTTTGTTGCTGAAGATGATTTTTCCATCTCCTTACTTTTAGAGATGTAAACATAATAAATAAGAGGTAAGTTACTAGAGTTAGTTGATGCATGAATAGACCCTATTTGGTGGATCTATCACTGGATTTATGCTATCTTCAATTCCAGTCTGGCATTTTTCATCTCCAGCTTACACATGTAGCCATATACTTACCCCATACTGCATGTATATCATCCTGCTACATACTGCATGTTTATCATCATGTTACATAGTGCACATATAACATCATGTTATATACTGCACTCCCCATGCTACTGCATATAATCCTGTTATATACTGCACACATGTTACATACTGCACTCCCCATGCTGTTGCATATCATCCTGTTACATACTGTACATATAACATCATGTTACATACTGCACTCCCCATGCTGCTGCTGTATATTATCCTGTTACATATTGCACACACATAACATCATGTTACATACTGAACTCCTCATGCTGCTGCATATCATCCTGTTATATACTGGACACATAACATCATGTTACATGTTGCACTCCCCATGCTTCTGTATATCATCCTGTTACATATTGCACACATATCATGCTACATTTTGCATTCTCCATGCTGCTGCATATCATCCTGTTACATACTGCACATATAACATCATGTTACATACTGCACTCCCCATGCTGCTGTATATCATCCTGTTACATATTGTACTCATATAACATGATGTTACATACTGCACTCCCCATGCTGCTGCATATCATCCTGTTACATATTGCACACATATGTTACATACTGAACTCCCCATGCTGCTGCATATCATTCTGTAATATACTGCACACATAACATCATGTTGCATACTGCACTCCTCGTGCTGCTGTATATTGTCCTGTTGCATACTGCACACATAACATCATGTTACATACTGCACTCCCCATGCTGCTGTATATCATCCTGTTGCATACTGCACACATAATATTATGTTACATACTGCACTCCTCATGCTGCTGTATATCATCCAGTTGCATATTGCACATATAACAACATGTTACATACTGCACTCTCCATGCTGCTGCATATCATCCTGTTGCATACTGCACATATAACATCATGTCCTCCCCATGCTGCTGCATATCATCCTGTTGCATACTGCGCATATAACACCATATTGCATACTGCACTCCCCATGGTGCTGTATATCATCCTGTTCTGTACTGCATTATGAAAAACAAACTTAGTTCCTAAGTGGAGCAGATCACTCACAACCACTGTTAACACTTACAATAAATGAAGATTTGGCATTTATCTTGTTAACAAGCGATATACAAGTATATGCTTGCTCATCTTACATGGATCTGTACAGAAGGGTCATTTAGGCACAGGGAGAGAGTAGGAGAGTATTTGGTGCCTTCTAGTAAAGGGTGCATTGTAGACCCACTGATATAATTTAAACGTATCTGTTATTATCTAATACTGGGGCCCTAACTAGTAGGTTCATGCTTGATCTGAATCTAAGCAGGAAATCCATGTTTTGTTTTATTTTATTGTTTTATTTATATTTGTTGGACCTTTTTCAGACTTAGACCAGGGGCATGTGTTTGACAGGGGGTGGACGACCACAGAAGGTAGAAGCTAAGAAGACTAAGTTTTGAAGTGTAAAGGTGACTATGCAGGCCTGACTATAGAAGTTATGATCCACATATAATACTTAGTAAAAAATCTAACTGATAACCAAGTAACCATGATAAGCATGTCCACAATGGACACTTTTTAACCAGGCAATGGAAGCAGCCAAATCTATAGCTGAATGATTTTCGAGAGTCAAACTTTCCAGTGGGTTGTTAGTTCTGAGCTAACTGAAAGCAGTAATAATATGATATGTACCAGGCAATAATAATGCAGAAATAATGCAGCTGGTAATTGTCTTGGAAAGAGTTTGCTTCAGTCCTTTCATTTACTGGGCAAACAAGGATAACAGGAGGTCTGTTTTCCAAAAGTCATGCAGCATCTGTTTCAGGGGACTAGTTTATGCAGAAGTAAGAGTTCTCAAATGGTGATGTGTATTTATTAATGTATTTACTTGTCTGGTGTAATTTAATAGAACGTATACAAAAGGAGCATACTTCACAACGTTGACTAGTTTAATAAAAGGCAAAAGCACATACAAAACAATAATTTAAAACAGATCGCATGACACAACCCACCCTATCATAAAAATATATTAATAAAAACATCTTAATACAATTATTAAGTTATTATTAATATCTTTCAAAAATATTACCTTCAAAGTATAAAGAACATTTTCCGTTTATTTAACCTCTTGCTGTTTAGCTTTTAGAATTGGTTTTATAGTTACTTGTTTATTTAGACCAGGGTAAATATCTGCCAGCATACGAATAATCCACTCATATTCCTTAATATCTAATTTATTGATAACATCACCACACCGAATAGTAGAAAGCAGTGCATCGATAACCTTAAAGATAAAGTAGTGGGAATCACCATAGTCCTATCTTGCAATCTTCTACTCGATTTTCCTTCATAAAATCCTGAATATAAATATGTTGTTTTCTAACACTAGTTCTAGGAGTTCACAAAGACTTTCTATTTGTCTTGCCATATATTGACCATCTTTACAAATAATTTCCCTTATTCGGTCAATCCCATAACTATTAGGGATGAAAGTAAATGATGATTTTATGTCCAACGTAACAAACATAATTTTTCTTTCTGTAGTAGGACTATACCATTCATATAATTTAATCAGGAAGTCACCAGTGTGAAGTGTAAAAGTATTTTTGAACCATGTTTACAGTTATATTAGAGACGCCAGTGACTTCCTGATTTTATTTATATTTAATAAGCAGATGTGCCATGAAATGTTAGGGGTAGCGATAGGTACTGCAATTGCTAATACCTATACGAACCTGACTTTGAGTAAATGGGAGGATAAAAGTGTATTTGGTGAGGACAATATCTATGCATCTAAAATATTTATTTATTTCTTTATTTTACATTTGTTGACTGGGATAGTCCAACTGGATATATGTCCATTTTCAGCGGAGGCCCGGAGAGAAATGGTCCAAAATAATAATACACATTGAATATTTAGTAAATGCTAGTTTCAAGCAGATTATGCATCAGCAATACCAGCATTTAGCACATATAGTACTAACTTACTATAAAACACTTTACAGAAAAATAACATTATTTTCAAAGTTACATATACACAACATTACATTCAGGTTTAAGATACATTGAGCAACAGTTATACAATTGACCTTTCCTGAAATTATGTGGTTGAAAAAAGTTAGAAGTAGTTGAAGGTAAGGCACCTAAGTAATGGAGAGGTCACTAGTCGGGGTTAGGGCAAGGACATAACCAATGAATTTTGAAGTATTTCTTGAGTTTGTTTTTGAATTCGGTTAATGAGGGTTCTAGGGACAAATCAGTTGGAGTCTGTTCCATGTTTTTCCAACAGAGTTAGCAAACAGAGGGTTCCCAGCTGAGTAGTTGGATTTGTATGTTTGAACTAGGAGTCTAGTGGATGATCGCAGTGGCCGAGTGTTGGTGTAGGGGCTGATAATATTTTTTAGTGTAGGTGTATTTTCTGGTTGGTAAAGGACTTTATGTGCCACTATTAGCTGATTGAAATGCAGTAGGCTAGGCAGTTCAAGCCATCCTAGGCGATTTAGGTTGTGCCAGTGGTGTGTCCGGTAGGCTGTGCCATTAGCAAATCTGGCAATGTGGTTATAGCAGGATGATAGTTTATTAAGATCTGTTTTGTTTACGTTGGAGAATAGAGGTGAGGCGTAGAGAAGAGTTGATCGTAGATGGGAACGGGCAATTGCAGTTCTAGCAAGTGGGGTAAGGAAAGGTTTGATTCTGTAAAGAGAGCCACGTTTCTTATTAATGGTTTTGATAGTTTGATTGATATGCACATCAAACTTCAGGTTGTTATCAACTATGACACCCAGTAGTTTAGATTGGGCTTCTGGGGAGATAATAGTGCCATTGTTAGCGATTATGTTGAAGGATGGCAGGGGGAATCCTGCGTGTGGGTGAGAAGAAGAGCAGCTTAGTTTTGTTGGGGTTTAAGATTAGATGTTGATTGGAGAGCCATTTTTCCACTGTATCGAAGGTATTTTGGGTTAATGTGAATAAAGTAGCTGGTGAGGTGTCAGAACAAATCAAGGTGGAGTCATCCACATATTGAATGCAGGTAGCATCTGGGATGACTGAATGAAGGTCGTTGATAAAGATGGAGAAAAGAAGGGGTCCTAGTATCGAGCCCTGGGGGACTACTAATGTGATGAGTAGCCGGGATGATAGCTTGTTTTGCCATAGGACTGCCTGTTGCCTGCCCTGCAGGTAGGATTGAAACCATTGGAGTGCATGGTTGTTTAAGGAGAAGGCCTTCAAGGTATTTATAAGCATTTTGTGGTCAGCCATGTCAAAAGCCTTGGATAGATCTAGAAAGAGTGCTGAGGATAGTTTGTTATTATTGCGGTTGTGGTTAATGACATTAGAGAAAGAGAGGAGGGCAGAAGTAGTACTGTGGTGTGGCTTAAAGCCATGTTGAAAGTTGGACAACAGCTTGTTCTGTGTGAGGCAGTGCATGAGCTATATGTGTACACACTTCTCTGTGTGGCTGCATTAGAATTAGAGCCATTGGGAGAGAGTTGGCTGGCTAAAGACTGGATAGTCTCTGTGAAGAAACTGTCGAAGTTATTAGCAATGTCTACTGAGGATTTTTGTTGGGAAGCTGAGGGGGGTGGAGTGGCGGTTTGACCTGGGTGGAGTAGGTTGTTTATTCCTGCCCAGAACGTTTGAGGTTTGTTTTGGTGTTTTTGCAGTAGATGGTAGTAGTGGTTCTTTTTGTGTAAGGTTATGGATTTTTTGGTGTCATTCCTTAGCTGTCTGAATCTTAGTTGATCAAGTGGGGCTTTTGTTTTTCGGCAGGTGGACCATGCTTTGTTCCTGAGTGAAATTTTGGTTTTGATATCTTTAGAAAGCCATGGTGCAGTATTAACTTTGGTTCTAATAGACCGGCTGGGAGCATGGGAGTTAAGAATAGCAAGGAATTTGGTGTTAAAGTATGCTACTGCTTCATCTAGGGGGAGACTTTTTAGTACTGACCAGTTGCATGCCTTAAGTTCATTTTAAAACTTGGTGAGAATAAAATTCTTGTTGTTACTTAATGTTCTATAGGTGGGTTGGTAGGAGCAGTCTACTTTGAGATTGATTACATAGGTGAGACAGTGGTCACTGAGGTCATCAGGCAAAGTGCCTGATTTATAGAATTGAAGATGTGTATTGGCAAGTATCCAGTCTATGATACTTTCCTTGTTATTGGGTTTTCCTGTCCCGGTGAGGGAGGTTATGATTTGAGTAAATCCATAGAGGATTATGTGGGTTGTGGGGGTTTCACAAGAGCAAGTGTTCCAGTCAATGTTGAAATCCCCAAAAACAATTGTTTCTTGGGGGAAGTTATTGGATAACCAATATAAGAAGTCTTCTAAGGTTTCTGTGTTCCTCCCTGGGGGAATGTAGACACAGACAATGTTTACATTTTTGTTTTTATTAATTTGTAGTTTTGAGATAAGAATTTCAGCATTATTAAACTGGGGTGGTTGTTGTGTGTCTATGCTGACAGATAGGGTAGACTTGTAAAGTATGGCTACCCCACCACCCTTTCTGGTGGTACGGTCTAGTCGAAACATATTGTACCCTGGTGGCAGAATCTCATGGTCCTTGGTGGCAGGCTTTAGCCATGTTTCTGTTAAGCATAATATAGTTGGGGAATGAACAGCTAAGAGGGCATGCAGGTGCTGAGTTTTGTTATTTATGCTCCTAGTGTTTAGCTGGCAGGCCAGCAGTGAGTTAGGAGGTCTATTTGTTGGAGCTATGGTGGTAGGGGATATAGTAGGGGGATTAGGGTCAACAGGTGGGGATGGACCAAGTAAAGTAAAGATGTGCAGCAGGTAAGGGTGATATAGGATAATGAGGGAAATGTACTCACAAGCGAGGAGAGTGTTGAGCAGATGGATGGAGTACTTTGAGGGGCTGATGAATGAAGAGAATGAGAGGGAAAGAAGGTTGGATGATGTGTGGATAGTGAATCATGAAGTGCAATAGATTAGCAAGGAGGAAGTAAGGATAGCTATGAAGAGGATGAAGAACGGAAAGGCTGTTGGTCCAGATGACATACCTGTGGAAGCATGGAGGTTTTTAGGTGAAATAGCAGTGGAGTTTTTAACCACATTGTTTAATGAAATCTTGGAAAGTGAGAGGATGCCTGAGGAATGGAGAAAAAGTGTTTTGGTACCGATTTTTAAGAATAAGGGTGATGTGCAGAGCTGTAGTAACTACACAGGGATAAAATTGATCAGTCACAGCATGAAGTTATGGGAAAGAGTAGTGGAAGCTAGGTTAAGAAGGGAGGTGATGATTAGTGATCAGCAGTATGGTTTCATGCCAGGAAAGAGCACTACAGATGCAATGTTTGCTTTGAGTGTGTTGATGGAGAAGTACAGAGAAGGTCAGAAGGAGTTGCATTGTGTCTTTGTGGATTAAGAGAAAGCATATGGCAGGGTGCCTAGAGAGGAGTTGTGATATTGTATGAGGAAGTCGGGAGTGTCAGAGAAGTATGTAAGAGTGGTACAGGATATGTACGAGGGTAGTGTGACAGCGGTGAGGTCTGCGGTGGGAGTGACGGATGCGTTTAAGGTGAAGGTGGGATTACATCAAGGATCAGCTTTGAGCCCTTTCTTATTTGTAATGGTATAAAAAACAAGAAACTTCGAAAAGTTGCACAAACCAAGAAAACAATAAAGTGAATCCAACAAAGCACAGTACTCGATGTAAAATCCAGAATCTTTTACTTGCTAGCGCTTTCGTGTAACGAATTACATACACTTCTTCAAACAAGTTCTTATGAAACTTACTGTGAGTATAAATACACTCACACAGATAATTACCTAATTTAGTTAATTAATTAAACAATCAAGTAATTATATTCAGCCCTACATAGAACAGCTACCAATACTTTACTGCTTCACAGTTAAATGTAAAAAATGCTTACACAAAAATTAAAAATATATTCTTGTTTAAAAACACTTATTACATACTACTTATCATGACTTATAACTAATAACTAATGATTAATGAATAATAAATTGTAAATAATAAATTGTAAATTGTAAATTGTAAATAAATTGTAAATTGTACTTGCTGAATTTACAATTTATTATTCATTAATCATTAGTTATTAGTTGCCACTTAGGACGTGTAAAATCTAACATGTATTTATTTAACTGCTGAAGTCTAAGTTCTTTATCAATATTTATAACAAAATAATATACAGTGTGTGCAGTGAAGCAAGACTAAATTCCGAAAAAACAGAAATGACATCAATGACGCATACTTATCGATTAATATGGTCCCCGCACAGGACACACATCAACAACATAGGCATGTGCACACACTTAAAGATCAAATACTATTAGATGTCTGCATATCGAGATGCAGCAAACATGTACACAAACGAGCTATTTTTATGTGAGGGCAAACCCCTGCACAAAATGTATATAACCAAGTTTGAATTCCATTTACCTTAAGATTCGTGCCACTCAGGACACGGAGATGCACAAGCATTTTACACCACACTCACATCATTCATAAGTCAAATCACACATTTACAGGCTTTCTCTTACCCGACAAATCCCCCCCCCACACACTCACACCCGCCCCACACACATTTATACCTAACCAAACATATGATCAATCATTCAGTCATTTAACATATTTCACACACAGCACAAATGTTTACACACACCAAACTAGACAATTCTTTTATTGATCACTCACTCACTCACTCACTCACTCACTCACTCACTCACTCACTCACTCACTCACTCACTCACCCACCCACCCACTCACTCACTCACTCACTCACTCACTCACTCACTCACTCACTCACTCACTCACTCACTCACTCACTCACTCACTCACTCACCCACCCACCCACCCACTCACCCACTCACTCACTCACCCACTCACTCACTCACCCACTCACTCACTCACTCACTCACTCACTCACTCACTCACTCACTCACTCACCCACCCACCCACTCACTCACTCACTCACTCACTCACTCAATCACTCACTCACTCACTCACTCACTCACTCACTCACTCACTCACTCACCACCCACACACACTCACTCACTCACTCACTCACTCACTCACTCACTCACTCACTCACTCACTCACTCAGAACCACATATTCACATACATGAGCACACACACAAAAACACTTAAGCATGCATACAAATACATGCACACATATCAACTCACCAACACTTTCTTACACACTAAAACTCTTGAAACCATTTTAATCACACATCAAACCCTCACATAACCAAACTCACAAATACATTAGACACACACACTCAGACTCACAAAACACATTGAACACACACTGAGACTCACCAACACATTATACATACACTAAAGATCACCAACACATCATACACACATATAAACTCACCAACTGGCCACAGACTAAAACTCACCAGCCCATCAGATGCACTCACTTAAATTCACCATCACATCAGACATGCAGTCAAAGTCCCACAAACCAGGACTCAGCAAAACTGGAAAAATTGACACTTTATTCACAATGTTGAGCGCTTTCCTCCTTCTTACAAGGGCTTCCGGAAGCGCTCAACATTGTGAATAAAGTGTCGATTTTTCCATTTGTGCTGAGTCCTGGTTTGTAGCTCCTGTGTTTGTTCTACTTTTGTAATACAGTCAGTCATTAACACACAGACACACACAGACATGCCTGCGCACACTCACTAACACATCAGACACACACATACACATGCAAACTCAACAAAACATCAAATACACACTCAAACTTAGCAACACTTCAGATGCACACTTAAACTCACCAACACGTTAGACACACAAACTCAGCAGCACATCAGGCACAAACATAAACTCAACACATCAGACACACACAGTAGCTCAGAAACACATCAGACACACACTAAAACACACCAACAAATCAGGCACACACTAAAACCTACCAACACATCATATACACTCTAAAATTCACCAGCCCATAAGACACACATGCAATCAAACTCACCAACACATCAAACACAAACACTAACTCAACAACACATCAGACACTCTCTCAGACTGGAGCAACACATCAGATATGCACTCAGAACTCAGCCATACATCAGGCACACACTAAAGCTCACCAACACATTGGACATGCACTCAAACTCACCAACATATCAGGCACACAGTCAAACTCACCAATCCATCAGATTCACACACTTAAATTCAACAAGTCAGACACACAGTCAAACTCATCAACACACACACACACACACACACACACACACACACACACACACACACACACACACACACACACACACAAACTCACCAACATATCAGACACACTCTCATACTCTCCAACACATCAGACACACATGAAAACTCACCAACCTCAGACATCAGGCACTCATTCAGGCTCAGCAACATATCAGACACACACACACTCAGACTCACCAACACATGGGACATACACACTAACTCACCACCACATTGGATGCACACTCAAACCTGAGCAACACATCAGGCACACATTCAAACCCCTGAAATTTGTCCTTTAGCAGAATAAAGCTGTTTCTGTATAAGACAGAAATTATGTGCAGGCAAAATTTTACACTTATAGATACTATTAATGAACTTATATACTCAGCCAGCAGATATGCTCAGTGAAAGTGTGCTCCTGAGCTTTGGCCTTCAATAAGTTCAGAGGATCATAGGAGGTTACTAGGCCCTTACAAGCCTAGCCAAGAGTTTATCCCCAAAAAGAAACCTCAGTCAACACCTGTTGCCCCTGTCAATTGTAAGACAAAGGTGGAACCCTAGGACAAATTTGTGCTTTCTCATCCACTAATTAAGACTGCACTTGAAGAAGGTCAGCGAGGTACTCTGACATGTATGTGAAGTCTATTCCAGAGATGGGGCAGCCTCTGGAAGACAAACCTGTCTCTCCAGCATGTTTTGTTGATGTTGCATATTAGATTTAGACCTATCAAGCAGGTAATGTGCAAGGAGTTAGACTTGTGGATTTGGAGGATCTCTAGTAGGGCAGGGTCTGATATTGCCTTGTAAACGTGACACAGATCACTTCTGAGCAATATGTATGATACCAAGTAAAGTGATAGTGATTTGAGCCTGTCCACCTAAGACAGGTGTTGGAGGCCATGGATTCTCTGTGTGAGGTATTTCTGTGGCCTTTCCAGTTGGTGCAGGTGTTTGGAGAGGTGCATACCAAACAGGGCATTATACTCAATTATAGATCTAATGATGGAGTACAGAGAGGTAATAACTTCCTTTTTTCTTAGTGCAATCTCTTTACTTATGAGATGAACCATGTAAAAGTCTTTTCTGATCACTGCTGCCTCATGATGGTTGAATGTGAGATTGTTGTCAACCTGAGTACCCACGTCTTTCACCATGGGTTGTGTGCTTAGGAAATTGCCATTGATGTGGTAATCTGTAGGGACCGTGTTTTTGCCGAATGGTACGATAATACATTTTTTGTGTTTAACTTAAGGCTATGACATTGGCACCAGTTATTTATAGCTGTGAGACCCTCTTGCAGCATGTTAATGTCATTTGGGAAGTCAATGACACAACCCAACTTACAATCATCTGCAGACTTGGTCAGCCACAGGCCCTTGGTCTTTGTCTGGACCTCTGAAAAGTAGATGCCAAACAGTAGGGGTCCCAGGACAGATCACTGAGGAACACCACTAGTGACAGGTCTGCTGTCAGAGGTGATGGTGCCTATTTTGACCTTGTAGATCCTGTGAGCCAGTTGGCCACCCATCTGAAGAGATAGGGATTAACACCAAGTTGGGTTAGCTTTTCAATGATGCCCGAGTGGGGAATTGTGTCAAAGGTCTTGGCCAGGTCAAGGTAAGCTGTATGTACTGACTTTCCTCTCATCCAGGGCCTTGGTGACAGTCTCAAAGAAGTCAGCTAGGTTCAATAGGCAAGATCTGCCCCTAACGAATCTGAATTGGGTGGGTTTGAGTGTCTGGAGATTGCCTGTGTCCTTGTTTATGAGAGCCATAATAATACTCTCCATGGCTTTACAGATCAGACTTGTTAAGCTAATGGCACAATAGTTTTCCAGGTCAGTAGTGGCACCACCTTTGTGCAAGATGACAATGGCAGTTCTCCACTCTGCTGGAATGAAGCCTGTAATTAGGCTGTACTTGAATAGGGTGCTCAGTGGCAAAGCTAGTTCTTGCTGGAGATGGTGCAGAATACAGCCTGGGATATTATCAGGTCCCATGGAAGCTGTGTTCTTTGCCTTGGATAGGGCTTTTAACACTTGCTCTACAGAGATGTGAGGTGTGGGACAAGTATTGGGGATGTTGGCTGGGCTTTTGTGGGGGCGATAAGGGGGTGAAGTTTGCTCTGAACCTATCAGCTAGTAGGTTGGCTAAGTCTGCAGGAGCAGTGTAAGTGGTACAATTAAGTACTAATTCGAAACATACCTGGGCTTTGCCATGGAGGTTCCTAACGTAACTGAAGTTTTGGCTAGTTTCAACTCATAATTGGCTTTGGAATTTTTCACTAGTGATCTAATTTGCTTGTTGAGGTAGAGGAGGGAAATTTTCCAATTTGGAATTTGTTCCTTTTTACCCTTGAACAACAGTTTCTTCCTTTTGTTGTAAAGCCTGTTGACAGAGGATGTCCACCAGACAGGTTTGTATTTCCTTGAAGAGCAGCTTTTAGTTCTGCTGGGTATGTCTGAGTCCATGCAGTTGTACAGGTTCTTGTATACTGTACTGGTGTACTGTTCAGCATAGTTGTCTGCATCCTCTGATGGGGCAGTGGTGTGAAGCTGCTGATACTCTCCCTTAGGAGGGTGTAGTCAGCTTTTGAGAGGTGTTTTAGCCTGGTTACAGCTGGGAAGGGGTTGGGTGGGATAGAAACTTTGAATGAGACAGACTGATGATCTAATCTCACCAGGGAAGAACATACTATAGGAGTGGTGCAGCGGTCACCCATGTTGAGGAGAACTAAATCCAGGATGTTATCTCCCCTTGTGGGGGATGAGACCAGCTGGTCTAGTGCGTTAGAGTTGATGAAGTCAAGGAATCATTGGGTGAGTGCATTAGTGCAGGAATAGTTCACCCAGTGTATGGTGGTGTAGTTGAAGTCACCGAGGATCAGGGTGTTAGGGGGTACCTTGATGGAGTCAAGTAGGTCCAGGAAGGAGGAGAGGGTGTCCTGAGATATGGAGGGATGTCTTTAGCTGGCTATATCTTGGATGGGTGTCTTGCCAACTGTCAGTTGTACCTGGAGTAATTCCAGTGCATCATGCTGGTAAACCAGTCTGGAAGAGGGCCTGTCTTTAATGTAGATAGACACTCCACCACCCTTTGTCTTCCCAACCTCATTTTGGGGTCGTAAAGTGTGGAATGAGGTATAGCCTGGTAAGGCAGCGATGCTCTCTGCAGCCCTGAACTAAGTGTCCATGACTGCACAGACATCGGCATCTTCCAGTTTGAGGAGAGCCTCCATTGAGTGCATTTTCAGATTAAGGCTCCTAGCATTGAGCAGCAGGACTTTCAATTTGCTTTTTGACAGATCTTTCACATTGGAAGACTTGTCTTTGGGATATGGTCTAAAAAAGGCACAATGTGAGAGGCAAGAGCCTTGGTCAAGATCCAGAACCTCAGGGGGTGACAGGTGGAGGCTATCTCTGGCAAAGCAACAAGGCCTGTCAACCATGTCATCCAAGTTAGACAGATACTGGATCCCCTTGGAAAGACACCAGAAACTAAGCCAATTGTTGAAGTGTACGACAAATAGCACATCACCTATAGTAGCAATCTCAATAAACCTCAACAAAATACAACAGCTACAATAGGTAACAAGTAAAATATTCAAAGTTAAAAATAATAAAAAAAAAAACTCTAAAAGCCCTTATTTAGGTAGAGTCACCCAGGTATATATTATTTAAGAACAATCCAAAAATGGGCCTAGATGTCATGATTCTGAAGCTGTGAGGATAACAGATTTCACATACAGCTGCAAGATAGGTGAAAAAAAACCTGTTCAGTGTTTCTAATTACATATAAGAAGAAACCAGAGAAGTGACCAACACTTCACCGGCAGAATGTAACTGAAATACCACTGTACAGGGCAGCAAAGTTCCATAACATAGGCAGGACTCAGAATGTGAAAGCTGCAGTAACTGAAATTCAAGCTTATTGTACAGGAAGTGAGAACAATTTCTACAGCAAGGGATGTGGCTGAAATATAAGGTTCCAGTAAGTATCATGGTAGTGGAATTTTGCATCCAGTAAAGACAGTTACAATCAGTATCCCAAAGCCTGACATCCAAAATAGTATAGTAGTCCAGCCAGAAGGAATATAGGACATGAAATAACTCTTTTGAGATCAAAATATAGGATCAAATGTTTAATCCTGGGGATGTTCCTGAGATGATAGTGAAAAGAAGTAGCCATTAATGTCAGCCAATCCTTAAGTGGCAGTAAGTAATTAAGGAGGGGTCTATATTAGTTTGCTGAAAGTTTTTTTCCATGAACACTATTCCCTCAACCCCTATTCAGCGAAATTCAATTCCAAAATTCACTGAATTTACCAAGGGCAAGGAAACAATTACACACAGCACAATGGACCCCACAACTAACGAAATCAAAACTACCCAAGTGGAGGGCTTCACCCCCACACCCTTCCTAACTATATATACCAACTCTGACATCACACACTACAGTGGGGAAAATGGCAAAGTTGTACAGTTGGCCAAAAATCAGGCACTTTTAAAATGTTTTGAAGAATGAAGATGATTATGCAGGATGTTATCAGCATAGTAGCATTGTGCTCCTGTCCACAAGGCACTACCTTTCACTGTAATATGCACTTCCTAATGCTTGTTCATCCTGTTTTCTCTTTCGTAATTCATATTATGTGCTACTAAGTAGTGCACCTGGAATCTCGTCAGGTTCTAGTTTGTCTGTTGTCTCTGTTTTGGTTATTATTTCATTGATAACAGATTCAGCTGATATTGGAATTAATCTTTTGTTATTTATGACTCACTGTGCATTTAAATCCTCAGTAGTATGATCTGTAAGATCTGACTCGATCTGCATGGTATGGAAATCCCATTTTTATATAAAGTCACAAATGTCTGAATGTGTGTGTGTGTTAAATACCAAGTCAAAACAGAGGCAGAGTAGAACCTTAGATGATTCCTGCTACTCAGTTTACTAGCAGTTAATAGTTGTTATGAAAGAGAAAGAGAGATAAGCAGGAATTAGAAAGGTGTTAGTATTACCTGGTGGAGTCCATGCAGAGATTTGAACAAGCAGAGGAAATTAGCTGTATCAACCACATTCATGAATATGATGCTACAAAAGAAATATTTATGATAAACAAGACACAGAACTCATAGTGTAGTTCTTTTTGTCAGTTATCTCACTGGACAGTCAAAAGACACTCTAATGTACCCCCCAGTTAACCAGAATGCCATAGATTATGTAGCCAAAGCTATTCATTGATGCATTTATTTACAGAAATGAATACTGTGAAAGCTGAATGGAAATTAAAACCCCTTTTCAGCAGATGCCCTGTGAGAAAAGCTTCAACTGACGTAAATATAAACTCATAAAATACACACAATATCTAAAGATATCAAACATCTCTGCGAAGAAAAATGGGGTAAAATAAAATGCATATTTCTGTACAATGTACAGGGTTCCATTCTTAATGCAATCTACAGTACGGACTTTAATTTTGATTAATACTCGTTATATTATAATGATGGATGTGTGTGTGGAAGTTTCACTTAGTTTCCAGAAAGGAGAATGATGTAATCATACCTATAATATGCAGGGCTGCATTTACGTTGCAATATTAGTTTCCAGAAAGGAGAATGATGTAATCATACCTATAATATGCAGGGCTGCATTTACGTTGCAATATGCAGACTTAATTCTCATTGCAATAATTAGCAGTATTGGATGTCTGCATGTAGACTTCACTTTTAAATTCAAGAAACCTGTGAAGAATATGTTTTAATAATGCCAAAGCAGATGCTGATAACTGTAATAATGCAAGAATTAGTTTGCAATTGATTGAGAGTATAAGACTGGGCAAAAGAGTTTGTTCGGTAGGAAAAAATTAGGAGAATGTCTGTGAGTTGTTACCTGTAGTAACGAGGGCTAAGGTGGTGCTTAGCCTGCAGAAATGCAGGAGCACAGTCAGGAGTCTGCTGGGATACATTGCCACCTCTGAAACATATATTTTAATTCTGGAATACAACTTGCAATAAACAGGTGGTCCCAAGACAGGTTGCGACAAAAATGAAAGGACTGAGGAAAATGGATTTCAATTAGTATAGAAACAGATGCATATGTATTTAGCCATTTTTCTCATAAAAAATTATTTCAAAGTCTATTTAGCTGCAGATGTCAGTTTGCAAAGGATAACTTCCAGTGTGAAAATGTTGTCTTTCAGGTAGATGATTAAAAAAAAATTAAGTTAATACTAGGGTATGGAAATAGTGAGTGGAGTTCGGTAAAAGTTCATCCAATTTCACATACACAGATAAAATGGCACTGACCAATGACTAAATGCAACATTCATACAAGCAACAAATTGTTTCTTATTTGGATGACTAAAATAATTGCTGCATAATATACAGTACAAAAACTGTATATTATGCATCAGTTATTTTAGTCATCCAAATAATTGCTGCATAATATACAGTTTTTGTACTGTATATTATGCAGCAATTATTTATACAGTACAAAAACCTCATGTGGTGGTGGTGCTGCAGTAGCGTTGTCGCCTCACAGTAAGACATTGTCGTGTTAGATTCTCAGCTAGATCGTCTTCTGTGTGGAGACATGCGTGAATGGGCGTGCCTTCGTTGACGGTTGTGCGTCAGAACTGGCAACTCGGTACGTAAAAATCTACTGCCAATCATTAGCGGACCGGAGTTCCGCTGTGGCGACCCCTAACCGGGAAAAGCTGAAAGACACAACATACAGCACAAAAACACACTTTTGGTTCAGGAAAGGCTGCAGTAATTAAATAAACAGTCATTGAACGGCTCTGAGTTATGAGTGAAGGCAACATTCATATGGGATATAATTCTACCTACATTTTCAAAGCAGGACTTGGTGAGTTTTGCTTTGCTGACTCTATTCATTGAAAGTCTGTTCTTTTTCTTTTTGTGTGTGTGTGTGTTACTGGACTAATGTCTATAACTTAGGGTCACACATGTTTTCTAATTCCATGCTCCCTGCAGTGTTTTGTTTTACATTAAAGTATAGTTAATGATTCAGTAATGTCGAATCACCAACATTGTTTTAAGAATTTGGATTGCAATACATGCATGTACATAATGTCTATGCACTGTACTAATGTTTACTAACACTTGAAAATTTCTCTGTACCTTTGGACCCAGGTTGTCATTAAAAAAGATCTGTAGACCAGTTCACGTACCTGGTTATGACACTGTAAAATAAACAAATACATAAAGGTACACATTGATGATGCAAAGCTTTTAGGAAGGGGTGAATAGTGAGTTTCATTTGAAACTAAGTGCTGATAGAGTGTTAGAATATTAACACTGAAAACATGTTTACGCATTTTAGTGCTGTTCATACATTGTTGTGTTCTTGGTTATCATGAATTGTTAACTTTTACTGAAAGTTTTAAAGTAATATGTCAAATTATTCATGATTTACAGTTTTTAATCGGGTACCTTTGTATCTGATTGCTTTCAAAAAACTTTCCTTCAGTAGTTTTGTTCACTGAAGGTGGTTTCAAGGGAAACATGGAGAGGCCTAATAGCTGTTTTCCGTGAAGAGTTTGTAGACATTTCACAGAGGTGTCTCAAAATTAAGCCATGAGTGTACTGCTGGCAGCTACCATTATGTCTAATTGTTTTAAAGTTTCGGGTGATGTAATGCTGTCCTAAACACTCACTGATTTCAGGCGCTGTCACACAATTTTCATAACATTATATCTGACTCTTGTACAAAATCTCAAGGGTCTGTTACAATAAAATGTTTGTAAATAATTACATCACTGCTTAAGTTTTAAAGTTAAAACTCATACAGGTGGTAACATAGTTATCACTGAAATAACAGCACTTTCTTAGGATATGATTAAATGTAAATAGCATCCAGCATTTAAAGAAACAGAGCAATATGACTTGTTAATTGCTAAAGACAAATCAGATAAAATGCATATACTGGGGCAAGCATTGTATATTGTGAATAGTATAGTATATCTGATCAAGGAAAAAAGGGATTTGTGAAGAATCACACGGGGAGAAAACATAATAAATGGATATTCCCTTTCAAAATTATCTGGAAAACATTTTCAATGCTGATTTTTCTGTCAAACAGTCAGAATAAAGTCTACAGACTTCATAAAGGCAACCCTTAATAAAGGTGTGTATGTGTGTGTGAAAATCAAATCTTAAAGAGTGTGTATGTCAGCTACTTAGAGCAGGGACACAGAGCACTGGTTTCACAGAGACAGTGATGGAGGACTTGGCTTGGAACATTTGGCTGAGGACTCAACTCTACAGCTGTGGTCAGTGAGGGTTTGGATGAGTAACATATCCCAGCATAGCTAGCTGGAGTTTTATAAATAATTATATGTCATTTGTATATCAAACTGATTTGTACAGGTGCTTGTGTTGAGAATGTATTTGTAAAGCTGCTTATGTTAAAAATGTACAAAAAGTGGGTCCTGCTGGACAGAAAAGAAACACACCACTATGTCAGACTGTATTGTACCTGTTGAGATGTATATATTGTAAAAGAGGATACTGGAATAGAAGAGGTTAATTTCAGTCCAGCTAACTTTGGCAAATAGTCTGAAATAAAATTACTTGGTTTAGGCCATAAAGACTGTATCTTACAGCTCTGATTGCAGCCAGAGACAAAACATTTGTGAAAACCAGGACTAGGAATCCTACTGTATTGTCCTTGGGTATGAACTAATTCCTAGTCTGGAATTGTGGAAGTTTTAAAATGGTTTTATAGCTTCCAGAGGCTATAAGACATCATAGCAAAGCTCTGTGTATGTGTATAGTAGCACATATGCACTAGATTCTTGTTTAGTTTATATTAAAGGGGGTAGTGTGGGAACCAGAGTCAGATGACCAGATGTATGTGATGTCATTCTGTAATTCAGCACTGAAATGATAGCTTAATACTAGATGAGACAGAAGTCTCAGAGCAGTCTATTTTTGAAACCTGACAAAGAAGGACCACTCACTTACATCATCTTGCCTTGCACTACTAAGTGAACTAGGGTACAGTAATTCTTTAGATCAGTCAGGAAAATATAGTGAGACTAATTAAGTATTGTTTTTCTGCATCTGTGTGAATATTTCCATCAGTGTTATTTTGAATATTTCCTATGATTGAAACTCTGGTGTTTATTGTAAATAGAGATTTAGTATTTTCATATTTTTTATTATTTATTAAATATATTTAAACTTTTCATTGGGATTGGTCTTTTAGAGAATATTTTAACCGTTGAGAGTACTTATGTTTATTTGGTGGCACTGTGGTTGCTCCTGAAAGCCTTGCTGAATTGGTCAAACACTGCCATTTGTATTCATATTAATTTTACTCAGTATAATTGGTTATCCGTGTAAGAGGTTTAGAGTAGCTGCCTCTGGAGTGTTCTGGTGGCAGTTCTTACCTTATAGCTGGGCAGAGGAGGCACAGATAGTAAGTGGCAGCCTTTCCCAGGTGTGTGTGTGTGTGTGTGTGTGTGTGTGTGTGTGTGTGTGTGTGTGTGTGTGTGTGTGTGTGTGTGTGTGTGTGTGTGTGTGCGAAAATCAAATCTCAAAGAGTGTGCATGTCAGCTACTTGGAGCAGGGACACAGAGCACTGGTTTCACAGAGACAGTGGTGGAGGACTTGGCTTGGAACACTTGGCTGAGGACTCAACTCTACAGCTGTGGTCAGTGAGGGTTTGGGGAGTGATCAAAGCCCCAGGATGGGAGTGTGTTCCATGTGTGATGTTATGGGAAAGTATGATTGGTTCAGAGAGCTGTATCTATAAATAATGAGTGTATCCATTGTTGTTACAAGTGAACATCCCTCACTGGTGTCAGTGGTGAGGACTGAGACTCCTTGATCACTGTCCCAGAGGATGGGTGTCACACTAGTAATCCTATAAGACTACAAAAATGTTGTCTCAGATTTGATAAGTGCTCATCCATTAAAATGATATAAAAAGTATACTGCTTCAAGTCATATTCTATATCATGACTAATGGCCACATAACTCCAAGGAAGTTTTGCATTGAATTTAGGGCACCTATGTGGGAACACAATGGATTGCTTACTATTCATAAATGATCCCACACTGATAAAAACCATCACCAGCCAGTGACCACACATCCTGAAGTTATCAATGTAAAATCAAAGTCACCCTCACAACTTATTAAAAAAATTACAAAAAAAAAGCTTTTTGGAGTGGGACAAGCTCCAATGTACCACTGTACCCCCCTCACATAATTTCTATGTATAATATTGAGCCCCCACTCCATGTCTACATGATCGCAAAGCAATTACTTGAGGTTGTTATAACATAGAAAGGTGCTCCTTGTCACTGGGTCACACGATTACCTAGAAAACTCAGTGACCAGCACAATCCAATAGTATGACCCAGTTTGTAAAGATTTAATGATCAGTCCTGTGATGAATGTGTTTCACTACTAGTTAAAATATTTCATTCCTTTTCTGACTGGGATGGAGCATTATGATGAGAAATAGGAAATATATATTTCTTTATATATAGGTTATGCAAGTAAAATCCAAGAAGTAATGGTTATGAGAATAGACCATGCTAAAATTATAGGATTTTTAATCTTTCTTTGGGGGATGGATTTTAATAGATTTAGTGAAGAAATTATTATAGATAAATGAGTCAGCATCACTGAAGTGGTATTAAAAAACCCTACAAACAACCACATCCATATGTAGTAAAAACTTCACTTAATCATATGCAAAGTGATAATCTGGCAGAGTGATGTAGTAGAATTTTATAATTACAACAAGGTTGACAAAATGTGTGCAGGTAGAAAAAAGAAATTAGGATAATTTGTTACCAGTCATATACCTAAAAACATCAGATCTCAAAAGGGTATTTGGTTGTCTAATGATTACTTATAGGTTCATAGGTTCATAGGTTTATACTAGGCTATCTGCCCTAAGGCATTTATAAGCCTAGCCCAAAGTTTTGTGGCTTATGCCACCCCTTATGTTAAAAATACTGTGCCCATTAGTTTGTTGTGCCTCTGTCCAGCAGTGACACAGAGATGATTCCCGGGGTAAACCTACGATCTCCCATCCACCGGTCAAGATTTCTCTTGAACAGAGCCAGCGAGGTGCTCTGCCTCACATGGACCGGGATTTTATTCCACAGCATAGGGAGTCTCTGGGTGACAAATCTATCCCTCCAGCATGTCCTATTTATATCCGTGCTAAGGTTTAAGTCACTTGCTCTAGTGGATCTGGTAGATTTGGATTTTTGAGGTGGAGCATGTCCATTAATTCTGGGTTGGACATGGCCTTGTATGTCAGGCACAGGTCACCTCTGAGCAGGCGGTATGCGACTGAATAGAGCTGGAGTTTCTTCAGTCTGGCAGCATATGACAGATTTTGGAGTCCCTTTATCCTTTTGGTGAGGAACTTTTGGGGTCTCTCCAATTGCTGCAGGTGTCGGGTGAGATACATCCCGAATGGGGCATTGTACTCGATCATTGGTCTGATAAGTGAAGAGTACAGGGGAACAATGATCTCACTTGATCTGGATGTGAATCCCTTCATGATCAGGTGGGCAATGTAGAAGGTCTTTCTAACCACTTTAGCAATGTGAGTGTCAAAAGAAAGGCCACTGTCAACCTGGGTCCCCAGGTCCCTGATAACCTCTTCTGTGCTTAATGGATTGCCACCTATATGGTAGCTTGGGGTTACCTTGTTTTTCCCGAAGGGTATGACTATACATTTTTGGCATTTAACTTCAGGCCATGGCTCTGGCACCAGTTATCAGTTTCCGTGAGACCCCTCTGAAGGATATCTGTGTCCGATGTACTTTCCACTATGGCCCAGTTTGCAGTCATCTGCAAACTTTGTCAGCCATAGTCCTCCTATGTTTGCCTGTACTTCTGAGAAGTAGATGCCGAACAACAGGGGGCCAAGGACTGAGCCCTGTGGGACACCACTTGTGACCAGCTTGGAGTCTGACATGGCGCCAGCAACTCTAACCCTGTGGGTTCTGTCCTTTAGCCAGTTTGCAACCCATCTTGTGACATACGGGTTTACATTTAAGCTGGTAAGTTTCTCTATAATACCCGAGTGGGGTATTGTGTCAAAAGCTTTTGCAAGGTCAAGGTAGGCTGTATGGACTGCCTTTCCCTCATCAATGGCCTTGGTGACTGTTTCGAAGAAGTCAACCAAGTTCAAAAGGCATGATCGGCCCTTGACAAAGCCAAACTGGGTCGGGTCCAATGTCTGCAAGTCCCCTATGTCTTTGTTTATGAGTTCCATTATGATCCTCTCCATAGCTTTGCAGACCAGGCTTGTTAAGCTTATGGGGCGGTAATTACCAGGGTCTGTAGAGGCACCACCTTTGTGGAGTGGGACGACAGTAGCCGTACGCCACTCCTTGGGCACGTATCCTGTGGTAAGGCTAAGATTAAACAGCTGCCTTATATGCGGGTTTAGTTCCTCGTTGAGTTCGTGTAGCACACAGCCGGGGACACCATCCGGTCCCATTGATGCTGTGTTTTTAGCTTTAGAGAGAGCAGCTTTCACCTGCGCATTTGAGATGTCTGGGAGGCTACACTCCGCTGGGATAGTTATCTCTCCTTTTGGGGGGGAGAGGGGGGTGAAGTTTGCACTGAACCTGTCTGCCAGTATGTTGGCAATGTCTGTGGGTTCAGTGATTTTGGTATCATTTTGGACTAATTCTGCGCATATCTGGGAGTTTCCAAGCAGGTTTCTAATATAGCTGAAGAAGGCCTTATGATTGTCTTTTGAAATTTTTCTCTCAAAGTTGGCCTTGGATGATTTTATGAGTGCTCGTATTTTTTTACTAATAATGATCAAGGGTGTCTTCTCTTTTATGGATTTTGCTCTATCATGTAACAGCTTTCTCCTCTTACTGTAAAGTTCGTTTATGGCTGGGGTCCACCAGACTGGATGTTTGCCCTTGGTGGAAAGAGTCTTGGTTTTATTAGGGATTGCCTGATCCATGCAGTCCTGGAGGTGTTCATAAAAGGCATTTGTAAGGGCTTCCGCAGCTTGGGTTGTGGTTTCCACTGGCTCGGGGGCCTTGAAGGATACCACACCAGTCTTGAGTAGTGTGAAGTTTGCTTTAGAGAAGTTCTTCACTGTGGTCTTTTTTGTTTGGGGTGGGGGGCGGGATGTGGATTTCCAGTGAGATAAGTTTGTGATCTGATCTCACCAATGAGGGATATACTTCCGGTGTGGAGCATTTTGTCCCCATGTTTGTGATGATGAGATCTAGTATATTTTCTCCTCTTGTGGGAATGGTGACTAGTTGTTCCATGGCATTTGAATTTATGAACTCCAGGAACCTTTGGGCTAGAAAGTTGGGGCTTGAGTAATGTTCCCAGTCTATATTCGGGTTAACTATGAGTTAACTATGAGTTAATATATTCGGGTTAACTATGAGTTAATAAATTCTCTTAGGCAAATGCAAACAGTTGCCACAGTCACATCACCACTTGATCATCATAACCTTTTTACTATTAGCTAAGAAGTGCAAACTGATCAGGAAGATCAATAAAACAAAATATTAGCTTAGCATAAATGAAATACTGTTTCTAGCAAATGCCACAAGTTGAAAAACCCATAGTAATGGCTTACTATAATTGTAAAACTAGGCTGTTGGCATATTTACTACATTTATTTAATAAACAACATTAATATAAACCATTATACAATGACTAACTAAAAATTAATTCTTGAGATTCTGTATGTCAGTCAAATGACATGATGAAAACTGTCACTGATTTTTCAAATCCAACAATTAATGGGTTCTCATACGATCAAGGACAGTACGATCCTCAGAAATGCAAAGTATGATTAGGGAAAATTACTATGTTTAAAGCAAACACATCTCTGTTAATGCCATTTTCCCCCCTAAGGTACAGCAGTCTCATATTTAGTGTATATACATATACATATATATGTACACACACACACACACACACACACACACACACACACACACACACACACACACACACACACACACACACACACACACACCTATCAGTAATTGACAAATAGAGCTTGGTATCAATGAGTGGATGTAGGAGGCTTAACCTTTGCAAATCAATGCTTTTTTATGTATAACAGTGCCTTCCACAGTTTGATGTTATTTCTTGGGAAATGTATTTAGTTTTTCCTAGTTTCAAGACTTAAACTAAAGACTCATGACTTTCCATTGGAGTATCACCATTCACACAGTAATGCCACTCACAAAAAAAAAAAGAAACATTTTATATAACGTAATTTTGATCATATGTATAATGCACCAAATGCATTTAGAAGAATGCAAGATTAGAGGAAAACAATCTTGCAGGGTTCCTCATAATTTGCTCTGTCATGTATTTACCAAACTTTGTCAAATGCTTCAAATGGGGTGAAAGAGCAATCTGTCTTGACTATCTCATGTTTAAAATCTTACTAAAATCCAAATGTGTCTAGAATTTAGAGATGTGATCTTATATCCAGGACAAAGGTCATAGATATCCCATGTGTATAGCCATCCCAAACCCTAATAGAATCAAAGTTTGTCTCAATTGTATAGACATGATCTTATATCCAAGACTGAGGTCATAACTATCCCATGACTGTAGCTACCTAAAATTCTACTAGAATCAAAAATTGTATAGATTTTATAGACATGATCTCACATCCAAGACTGAGTATAACACAATGTAATACAGAGGTGATATTCTAGATAGATTAAGGTCCATAAGTGAAATATTTTTTCAATAGTAGTTGAAAATAAAGGCTTTGGCAACATATTTATTGGGAATCATGGTTATTATAACATATTGCCTTTCAAATGCCATTCATATTATGCCAGTTTTGTTGCAAAAAAGGTTGTCTTTATTTACTCATTCATTTGCAGAGTGATTTAATTTGTTCACATGTGAAACATATTATTATAAAAACAGCCAATTACTTTGTGTTTGTGAGAGATAAAATACCTATGACCTCCTTAAAATCATATTTTGTCAGATACCAGTATTACAACAATCTGTTTTGTGCAATTTTTTTAAACTTGTTTGGGCTAACTGTTGGTGAACAGTTGCTACAGGATATTTATCTTTGCTTCAATTTAAAATAAAAACATCTGTTGCTGTATAATCCAGGATCATCTTGCACAAACCTGTGTTCAATCATTACCCGAAGCAGGTGTACTATTTCACTGCTGTTAAGTGCAGTAGGAATAGGCTGACCAGAGACTTATTTACAAACCTTGAAATGTCCATTTGTAACAAATGCAATGTTCTCAAGCACTTGCAGCACAGTTAGCAGGGCTTAGGAAAGCAGTTGCAGAATGAGAGAACGACTAGTAATGAGGTTGCAGATTCCTTTGTTAATGACACAGATACTCAGTGTAGCCATTGCTTTCCACCAGCAACTAACAAGGCAGAATATTGTTGTATATCTTGTACTCAAGGTGCAAATATGTGATACATCAACAGATACTCTCTAACAATGTACCAGTGCATGATTGTTACAGGGACAGGTCCATCCAATTTCATACAGGTGAAATACATCGCAATCCTGCTATTGTTCAAAACATAGCCCTACAGTTCCCAGGAGCAATGTTTTCATACGCTGAAGTTGCAAAAAATGCAAAAACCATAACAGTTCTGATATTAGCTCAGGATTGAATGCAAAAGAATACAAATGGAACTGTAGGACAGTTGGAGGTAGTTTTGTACTATATAGTGTTGCTCTTGACACAACTAAAGTCACAGTTTCAGAAAACAGAGGAAATTTTTTTTGTGATTGAAGATTGCATGTATTAAAAAATAATCAGGGCTATTAACAGCCATTAGTACAGAATAGTTACTATCTCTAGCCTTAGTAGGGCAAAATGATATTATATTTATGATAGATTTAATAGGACGATAAGGAACAAGTGTTTTTTGGTGTTATTATTCATGCTGGTGTAAATTATTTGCATGCAACTCCACTGTATCATACGTATGAACAAACTGAAAAGATATGTGTTATACCTATAAAGTGGACATTTGTTTTAGTGAAATTCTATCCTCCACAAATGTCAGTAATTGCTAACATTCCAAGTCAATGCTATACAACAAATGGCTAAAGGATTTCTATCAGAATAAGGACATTGACCTGATAGGTTCTACTTTAAATATCTGAAAAAAAACTGATCCACAAACAACTTTCCCACTAATTTTTCAATTGCTAAGTTATTATGTAAGAAAGTTTCTAAATTAATAATGCATTTTCAGACTGCAATCTTATTCTGTCCATAAACATGAAGAGGACAATACATTTAATACAGTAGTAAAAATTTACCACACTAATGCGTGCAGTCTTACAAATACGATTGGGGGATTATCTGCTTTAGTTGGGTAGACAGAACTTTCTATTACAGCAATCGCTGAGGCATGGCAATGCAGTGACGTTCACATATTATGATTTAATAAATATGATTGCCATATTGATATGGAGATCCTTGCCACTGAAATTCACGAGTTTTTCAGTGATACCACTTTATTTATTTGTAGTTATTATAGCCTAAGAGGGAATATTAAGAAACAGACTGAGTATGCACAATTCATGGTTGATAAACTGAATTTTAAAAACTTGCTAATCCTAGGTTACTTTAAGTTTTTAATATATACTGGAGGTGTGGAAAACATAGCTCACCAATTGAACATGAATTTTATTATTTAATAACACTTTCAGACTCAAAATAATAATACTTTGGATCATTTGCTTACTAAGATTTGTACTGAAATTCATATTATTAAATGTTTTCCACCATTAAGGGCCACTGATCATTTGGCTTTATGATTTGCTGTAAATTCATAAATTAAAACTTCTAAAAGGGTTATAATTAGTTTTGACTACTCACAAATTAGTAATCAATTAATTCTTGAAGAAATTAATAACCTAGATTGGGACATTGAAGCTTTTTCTATACCATTAGCAACATGGCAGGTGATTGAGAGCAAATGCTCACAGCTACTGAATATATGGAAAAACATATGATTAGACACACATACCCCAGCTTTTTATCCCACATTTCTTATTGGTGGAACTGCAGCCCACCAAAACCACAGGCATTAATGCATAAGCTTATGTCATTGATTGTTCTTATTACTCCCCAGTGTAACTGTTTTTTTCTCACACATCTGATTGACTTATTAGAGCCCTCCAACCATACGTCACCACCAACCCTAGTTGTTCTGGACATCTCGAGCCTATTACCAGCCACACTAAGCCCACACCCACTGCCTATAGCATTTGGATTCACTCATACCCCGTACACCAACTATACTGCTCACTGGCGTAATTCATATCTTGTAGTGGCCTATCATGCAATGAGTGACACCCTAATTGGCTCCCCTTCCACAGTCAACCATGTTTCTTTCACACTGATTCCAAGCTAATCATATCTCTGTTGCTTGTCTACCTATTATACTAGCCCCTTCTTCTATCCGACCTGTCATCAGAATCCCAGTTCTCTACACAGATAGGGGCATTCTCAGACCAATAACGAAATGACCAATCACCTGTTAGAAAAAGAGCTACTTATCAAATTGTGTTAATTTTGTACACGGACTGTAACAAACCAATAATGTTGTGGGTAAAACAAAATTAACCAATAATGAATGGTTGCACCTTGATATGTTCTTTTAATGTTATATACCACTAAATAGTGAACGTAATGTTGAAATCATTTCAAGAATTGTGATCATACAGTGCTCATCTGCATATTCAAATTAAAATGGAAAGTTTTGATGAATAAAACATCTTGTCATTTTTATTTTTTACTTTTACTAGCACCTGAAACTTTGAGATCTTTATTGGTCAACTTCTCAGAACTGGTGAAGGTTTGAAAATACTATTTGTCACACTGTATTTTGGTTCTAATTTTGAAATCACCTGACCAAGTTTTTCCAGTCTAAATTACAAGAGTTTTGTCACAGTCGGCGCTGTGAGCCAACTGGATAACTACTCAGGTGGTGGTTCTTCGCCCTTCAAGATTAATGTACTCTATTTCCTAACTGGTTCATAAGAGTGGATCTTTTTTTTTTCAAAATGTGTTTATTCATTTTATAACACAATAACCAATAACTTAACAGTATAGTAACAATAACAACAACAAAAAAAAAAAAAAAGAAAAACAAATAAACTATAAACAATGTCCATAACAACTAAAAAAGCAATATACATAGGAGAACACTTAATATTTCTCTAACAAATTAGACAATTTTGTCCAAGCAATTAAATGATGAGTTGTGTTGTTAGTCCTTACTTTTATAGTAGCAATCTCATTCTTACAAATGTATTTCACAAGATGAATAAACTCAACTTTAAAGACAGAAGTAGATTGAGATTTCCAATTTTTAGTAACAATTTTCCTTGCTATAGAGAGGATAGACCAGAGTAGAAATGTTTGGTTTTTAGGAATGACTTCAGGTACAAGAACACTGAAAAGGATAAGGGAGTTACAAATTATACATTTGTCATTCCAGAGGTTTACAAAAATATTTAAGATCTATGCAAAATGGGGAAATTATTTTGTAATTAACAACCATGTGTATCCTGTCAGCATTAAGGTATCCACATCTCCAGCATTTCGTTTCACCTTTCTTGTACATTATTGCTAGTCTATGTGGGGTGAAAAAACATCTATGTAAAAATTTCACGTGTTTACATGACAGAACAGAAAAGATGTGGATTCATTCCACGACTGTAAACAAAGTTTTTTTATAATTTTCTGAGAATACTTGTCTATTAACTTCACTTGAATAATTCCAAAAAGAAACATCTGTTTTGCTAAAATCAGTTCTGAGAATTGTATAAATAACAGATATGCATGAAGTGTTCTTGGGTGAGCTTTTAATAACCGTTGAGATAAAATCCAAGATTTTTAAGTTACTATTATTTTATGCCTCTAATGAGGGTACGAGTTTAGTATGTATAAAATCCTTACAAATGTGGATGTCCAGCCAGTTGCAATTTTGCAAACTGTATCTGCTGATCAAATAGTCTGCAGAACCTATTTTATTAGCTGAGAGAAATTGATTCCAATATAATAGGTCACCCTTCTTAAATTCTATCATTTTCTGAGTATCAAAAGATATCAAACATTCATTTGTGTAAGCAATAGGAAACATGATTATTAATAAACTCTTAATTAATTGATTAGAAAACATAAACTTTGTAAACAACAGCAATATTTGCTTTTTAAAAGATGTGAGAACAAGTTTTGACCTTTCACTTTGAATGTATATTTTTAAAATTCATATAAAGATGTTTGTATTTGAGTATATGGTCCCAGCAATGTCCTATTACTATTAAAAGTAAGGTTTCATGTATTGATTTCCAACATGATGTATACGAAGTATTATTCCAAAGTAACACTATGTTAATAAATGCAGAGTTTAAATAAAAATCAGTATTTGGAAACTCTATACCTCCTTCATCCCAGCTTGTGGTGTGCCAGATATAAGACATTCTTGTTTTTTTGGGATACCAAAGGAAGTTGAGCAATAAGTTTTTAATTTTCTGTTTAATTTTGACAGGTGGGGGAATAATTAGAGCTTGGCCAATGTATAATATTTTAGGTAACAGTATCATTTTGATTAAAGTTAGTCTGTCTTCAAATGTGAAGAAGAGTCTATTCCAGCTGTCAATTAGAATAGTAATTGTGGTGTTTATATGTTGTTGTTGGTAATTAGATGTGAGTGATTTTTTTTATAATTAGATTCAATAATAATAGCTAGATATTTAATATGTGTGCCCTCCCAGTTTATGTCTCTTTTTGATCTAAGTTTCATCGTAACATTTTTATTCACTTGAAGTGCCTGAGTTGTGTTGTGATTGAATTTTAGACCAGAGATGTTTGCAAAGAAGTCTAAATTATGTAATTTTCAGGTATATATTAAAAAGAGAAAAGCTGTAAACAGCGAATACAACTACATCGACACAAGGTCGATGTCAAAAAGAGCGAAATATGTAATCAGCGAAAATGAAAACACCAAACATATTTCGTCAACCAACAGCACCATGCAGGTAAGCTCAAACTAACTAAATAAAATTAAATTAACACACTTTTGCAGGGGGCTGCCCCCCTACTTAAATATACCAACTCCAAGACTGCACTACAGTGGGGAAAATGGTATATTTCCTCATCCCCACGATCGTCCTGCTAGCCAAGCAAATACGTTCGACGTTTTCATTTTCGCCGATTACGTATTTTGCTCTTTTTGTACATCGACCTTTATGTATTGATGTAGATGTATTCACTATTTTGGGCTTTTGTGTTTATAATATAGACCTGAATTTTCAATATCATTAGAAGTTATTAGTAGGTCATCAGCAAACAGTTGTATCTTGGGGAATAATTTGTCTGACACTTTATATCCTTTAACGCTGTAATTATTTCTAACATAATTTGCAGGAGGCTCAATAGCCAGGGCAAAGAGTAATGGGTGAGGGGGCACCCCTGTTTAGTACCTCTTAATATTTCGAATGGGCTAGATAAATAAGATCCAATCTTTACATAGGCTATGGACTTTTCATGTAGTTTTTTAATTAATCCTATAAAGTTTGGGGAGAAATTGTATTTTTGCAGAGCTTTAAACAGATATGGCCAACTTAAGGAGTTGAAAGCTTTTTCTATATCAAGGCTTAAAACAGAAAGCTCATTTTTTTCTTGTTTGCTAAGTTTATTAAGGACAGTAATCTAATAACATTGTCTTGTACCCTTCTGTTTTTGATAAACCTGGTTTGATCTTCATGGACTAATATTGAAAGAATATTATTTAATGTGTCTGCTAAGATAGACATGAATATCTTTTGATGACATTATTCAATAAGTTTGACAGTACTTATGGGCACGATCTTTGAGAGATGTTTATTATCACTTCTAAATATCCATGATACTGTATTAATACTTGCTGATCTTAAACAACATGGTTTCATGAGGAAAACATAGAAGTTTTCCAATTTAACTGAATTTTATGAAGTGAAGTCTTAGATGAAGTCTTAGATAATGGTCTTAATGTGAGGGTTGGGTATCAAATGCTTTTCATATAACCCCTTATGCAATGATAAGTAATTCCCTGGTAAACATAAGGTAAATCTTTATATTACTGAATGGGTTAGGTGTTGGCTTAGACAGATATATCTATGTATTAAATTTCAGTGCCACTTTTCAAATTGGCCAAATATTGCTACTAGTGTCCCCCAGGGGTCCATTTTAGGCCCTATACTTTTCAACTTTATATTTTCAGTTTTGCCTATTAATACCACTTTTAGTTTGTATAAATATGCTAATGATATGGAAATTGGAGCAGTTTACTATCATTGTCTTACTAACTAGCTTTCAATTCATATACTGTCAGTCTATTTGAATGGGTAAATAAAATGGATCTTAATATCAGTCCATTTCATAGGTTCATAGGTAGGTACTAGGCTATCCACCCTGGGGCCTATATAAGCCCAGCCAAAAAGGTACCATGGCTTTTGCCACCCAAGAAAATAATTTTCCTGTGCCACTGTCGAGCAGAGCCACAGGTGTGATCCTCGGGGTGAATTTCCTATTTCCCATCCAATCATCAAGATTTTTCTTGAAGAGTGCTAATAAGGAGCTTTGTTTGATATAGATAGGTAGTTTATTCCAGATTATCGGAAGTCTCTGGGACAGGAATCTATCCCTCCGGCATGTTCTGTTTATTGTGGTGACAAGGTTTAGGTCCCTAGAGTGTGTAGTTCATAGGGATTGGGATTTCTTTAAGTGGAGCATGTCCAACAGCTCTGGGTTTGACATAGCTTTGTATGTTAGGTAGAGATCACCTCTGAGTAGGCGATATGCGATGGAGTAAAGCTGGAGTTTTTTGAGACGGTCTGTATAGGGCATCTGTTTGAGGCTGGTAATCCTCTTTGTGAGGTATTTCCACGGCCTTTCCAGTTATTGTAGATGTCTTGTGAGGTACATAGCAAAAGGAGTGTTGTACTCTATAATTGGTCTAATGAGTGATGAGTAGAGGGGAGCAATGACCTCTTTTTTTCTGGATGAGAAACCTTTTGTGATGAGGTGTGCCATGTAGAAGGATTTCCTGACTACTGTGGCAATGTGATTATCAAAGGAGAGACTACTATCCACCTGTGTCCCAAGGTCTCCTATCACACTTTTGGTGGTAAGTATACTACCACCTATGTTGTAGTTCATGGGTACAGAGATTTTACCAAAGGGGATGACAATGCACTTTTGGCATTGAGCTTGAGGCCATGGCTTTGACACCAGGCATCTGTCTCAGTGAGGCCCTTTTGTAGGATGTCCACATCGTTAGGAGTTTCAGTTATGGCTCCTAGTTTGCAGTCATCTGCGAACTTCATTAGCCAAAGACCTTCTGTGTTAGCCTGTACTTCAGAGAAGTAGATACCAAACAGGAGAGGACCCAGGACTGAACCCTGTGGTACTCCACTTGTCACTGGTCTGAAGTTAGATTTGGAGTCTGCTACTTTCACAGTGTGGGTTCTGTCAGTGAGCCAGTTGGCAACCCATCTTGTGAAATAGGGATTTATACCTAGTTTAGTGAGTTTATCTATAATTCCAGAGTGGGGGATGATGTTGAAAGCCTTGGCAAGATCTAGATAGGCTGTGTGAACCACCTTACCCTTGTCTACAGCTTTGGTGACTGCTTCAAAGATGTCTATCAGGTTTAGGAGACATGATCTGCCTTTTACAAACCCGAACTATGTGGGGTCCAGAGTTTGAAGATTACCAATGTCTTTGTTTATAAGTTCCATGATGATACATTCCATGGCCTTGCAGACCAGGCTCATCAGGCTAATGGGGCAGTAGTTCCCGGGGTCCATGGTGGCTCCCCCCTTGTGGAGTGGGATAACCGTAGCTGTGCGCCATTCAGCAGGCACAAAGCCTGAGGTGAGGCTATGATTGAACATGGTACTTAGGTGGGGTGCCAGTTCATTCTGTAGTTCATGTAGAACACAGCCTGGGATGTTGTCTGGTACCATGGATGCTGTGTTCTTGGCTTTGGAAAGTGTGTTTTTTACCTGTGCAGCCATGATTACAGGAACTTTGCATTCTTTTGGTATAGAGATGGGATCTTTAGGGGGTGAGACGGGGGTAAAGTTAGCACTGAACCTATCTGCCAGGATGTTGGCAATATCAGTTGGGTCTGTATATTTAGTGCCATTGTGCTGTAACTCAGAGCAGATCTGAGTGCTGCCATTTAGATTCTTGACATAGCTATAGAATGCTTTGTGGTTGTCTTTAGAATCAGTGGCGATTTTGTTTTCATAACTAGCTTTGGAGGATTTTATCAGGGATCGCAGCTTCTTACTGAGGCTGACCAGGAAGCTCCTCCACTCATGGGATTTTACTCTCTTTTGCAACAGTTTCTTCCTTCTGTTGTACAGTTTGTTTATGGCAGGGGACTACCAGATTGGCTTCCTTTTTTTGGAGGATAGTGCCTTGGTTCTGTTTGGGATAGCACGATCCATGCACTCATGTAAGTGCTTATAAAGTGCAATTGTGTAGGATTCAGTAGTCGTAACTGTATTATCCATCTGCATGGGTGTCATGAAGTTCACCACTTCTGTCTTAAGAAGCATGAAGTTGGATTTGGAGAAATGTTTTACCATGTTTTCCTTAATGGGAGGTGGGAGCAGGATGTGGATATCTAGGATAATTAGCTTATGGTCGGATCTGACCAATGAGGAGTTGACTTCAGGTGTGGAGCACTGGTCACTCATGTTGGTAATGACTAGATCTAGGATATTGTTGCCCCTGGTGGGGGTGTGGATAAGTTGATCCAGGGCATTGGAGTTTATGAATTCCAGAAAGCATTGAGTAAAGGAGTTGGTACATGAGTAGTTTTCCCAGTTAATGATGGGGTAGTTGAAATTGCCTATTATTAGGGTGTTTGTTTGAATCCTAATATTTTCAAGTACATCAAGAAAAGAGGAGTGGGAATTTATGAGTGGTGTTATGTATTTTAGTTTTTCAGACCTGAGCAGACTTATGTTGGCTAGTTCTACAGCTACTTTTCCAATAGGCTCCATCCTCTTAAATGGAGTAATTCTTACTTATCTTTCCTAAACGTCAAAACAGGTGTTCCCCAAGGTTCCATAATGGGGCCACTGCTTACCAGCAACCTACAGTCCATGAAATGTCATGCATCCCTCAAACAATATGCTGACAACTCCAGATGAATCTGTTCTGCTAGTAACATAATTACTCTACAACACCTCACCCAAAAGTCCTTTTCATCATTTGAGAGCTGGGTGAATAACTTTCAGCTTCAACTCAATCAAAAAAAAAACAGAAACAAGAAAAAAACAGAAACAAGAAAAAAACAAAGCTACTGCTATTCTTCCCAAATGCCCTTACATATGTTAAACAAAATTTCTCAATAATAGCATCTGATAACACCCCTAAAGAAGTCATGCCCCATTCAAAGCTACTAGGATGAAAATTGATGATAACCTGAACTTTGACTTAGATGTGCAACAGGCTAAAAAGAAAAAAAAATCACCAAAAATTGGAATACCTATAGAACAAAAAATGCTTAGCTGATTTATCTTGTGGCCTATACAGCACTACACTCCACTTTACTATTTAGTTCCACAGTACTGCTTAAATTTCAAGGTTCCATCTAAAAGAAATTAAACCAGTGCTACAATACAATAACAAAATTTGTTACTAACACATCAAACCGGACCAGTCACTGCTTAACCCTAAAACCCTAAAACAGATTGACTGGCTTGAATTACCCAAGCATCTCACTTACATATAACTACTCCTGGTCCAGAAATTAATATACAAACCAGAACAAAGCAACTCCCTACTAGACTTACTGCACACATATACCCCTACTGGGGCACTTCAATCTGGAAACAAAATTCTACTCACTACCTACAAACCACACCTGTCAGCAGGAACCTCTCTCTATTCCAGCTATGAACCCACTTCTGTAACTCTACCCCCTCATCCCTAAAACATACTAGCGACCTTTCCAATTTCAAGATTGGTCTAAAAAATATCTACCAGACAGCTGGAATTGTACCTGCACAACCCAAAAAGCAAATGCACCACTTGCTCATTGTAAGTATACTTTTCTTACTCTGAATTCACTAACACCTCCACATCTTAGCAGGTAGTCATGGTCCAACATCAAAGGAAACTCTCACTTTAACATTATACATTTGGGGGCATGGCCAAGATGACCTCTGAGTAACAGCAGGTTTTATCAGCTCCACTAAGACAATTGCTAATTCAAGGAAATTCAGTCTTTTTCCTTTAAAACTGGAATTCAATTTTATTCCTCTGGCTAAAGGACTACATTTGCTACAATAATATCCAAAAAAATCTTGAAAAAGGCAGATTTTTCCTGTCTGATATTATCTTGGACTTATTCTACTCATCTGAATCTTCACAATAAGCTTTTCAGAAATCAACAGTCAGGACTCCATTCTAAAAAAGGAGTTTCAAACTTTGTTAACCAATTTACAAGAACTAACTATTAAAATTGACAAAATAGACTCCAAAATTGACAATTATAAAGAGAAAAGTACTAAACAGATGGACATACTCCATGAAGACCTTCATCAACAAAAAATTCAGATTACTGGAATGGAGGAGGCACTTAATGACATGGACTGCAGAATTAAAGAGAATGAAAACAACGTTGAATTCCTGCTCAAACAAAATACTTTACTACAGACCAAACTAGATGATCTGGAGAATAGATCACGTTGTAACAATATAAGGATTTTTGGGTTACCTGAAACCATTGAAGGAAACAATATGGTAATATCTTAACATCTTGGCTTCCAAAAATCCTAGACTTACCAGAGGCTTTATCATTTGGTATTGATAGAGCTCATAGGTCATTATCCTCTACTAACTCTAATAAGAAAATTCCCAGATCTGTGATAGTTAGATTCCTGTCTTCATTTGATAAAGAAATGCTTCTCAAAACTGCGTGGACTAAGGCACCAATTAAAGTTAATGAGTCAGTCATTCACTTTGATAATGATTATTCTACGATACTAGTAACAAAGATGAAAACATTTTTACCACTAATTAAAGAACTTAAAAAAGCTCACCTGAAAACATATCTCTTGTTTCCAGCCAAACTAAAGATTTTTCTATCAGATGGTCCCAAAATCTTTGAAGACTTGAACTCAGCTTTGATCTACATTAAAAATCATAAAATTCTTAAAAAAAATAGAAGAGATGGAGTGGGCTAACCCATCACTTAAAAGAAGGGCAACGAGTTATTCATGGAAATCCTCGGACAAGCAAAAAAGATTAAAAAATAAATGACTAAATTTATACTCATTATATTAGGTCATTTTTCAGTTTATTCTTTCACTTATTTCATATGGACTTTCATTATACACTGTCTGTGACAAGGTAAGCCAAATCTGAGAACTTATATAGAAATATGTTATTTTACTTCTTGATTATTTTTTATGAAAGAGACTAAAATGAAAGTGGGGCAGAGTTACAGTTAGAAATAAAATAACTTATACATTAATAAATATCTGTTATAGCACTTTTCATTAATTAAATGTTTGGTACAGTACATATGATTACTTGACATATTGTGGTATGGATTGCTATGTTTCTCCTATTTTTTACTGTGCTATAATCAATTGCATTATGCATTTATATATATATTATTTACACTTTTTCTAGTACTCTGCCTAATGTATCTATATTTAAAAAATATATAAATGGTTGAATGGTTATTTGTTGCATGACAAAATGCTTGTTTTATAGATAGTTTCATGTATCGCATTTTAGACTGGGTATAAGCTTGGTTATACTGTTAACATGTTTCTCTGAATGCCTAGCACTTTTTTTTTACTTTAAAATACAAGCTTTTGTTAAAAGCATGAAATAAGGCTACCTTGTTCATTTCTTTTCCAACTGAAACACAAGGAAAGACAATCTTTGACTTCTTGTACACTCGTGCAGCTTGGTCTCAAGCTGATAACTTCTTCGGCACTCTGTAGCGGCATGGGAACAAAACAAGACAGCGGAATGACCTTTGAACCTTAATTGTCGCACATACGTGATGAAATCTTTTCAGGACATCAGAAGAGTGTAACAGAGATAGTCGCTGCATTCCTGCTCGGATAATACTTCAAGATATAAACATTAGTCTTTCGAAATGTGAGTTTAACTTGATTTGCATACTATGCTGCATTATTTTACATGATACATACAGTTTATAGACTTTTTCAAAGTAGAAAAGTTGTCATGACTGTATTATAAATTATAGTTGCATATATGCCTTTTCAGAGTGTCAACTCGTGTACCAGCATTTGTTAATTGAACACATGGCTTATGGTAAAGTACAGCATATTAATAGAATTAACATAAAGATATAATAATATTGAAATGAGAAAGAAAACTCAAGGTTGGAACACAACTAATAATTATAGCAGTTAAATCACGTATTTAGCAGTCTATTTCTTCTATACAGTATTTACTAGGTGATCTTTATTTATATATAATATGTAGTGCTGAATAGTTACTTGTTTCAAGAAGTTTTACAAAATTGTCGCATTACTGTGTATGTTATGCCATTCATGATCCTAGAACTTGTTGTTATAATCCAATATTTCTTACTGACCTAATATAGCTTTAAATGCCATTTATTTGCTTAATCAGATTTGATTAATATACTAATGGGTCTATATCTATTGAACTAAATGGACACCCAGAGTGTTTGCTTTTCTATTGATTGATTGATCTATACCTTCAGAATTAAGTATTCTGTGCTTTTATAGATGGATCATCCTGTACTGGTCCTAAGTGACAGCTTGTAATGACATTGACTCGTGAAATAAATAATTTGCAGTAACAGAAAAATGAAGAAAGGCAGAGATGACAATAGATGTATTGTCTCTTTGCTAGCACTTTCTGAAAAATATGAATTTCTGATTTTACATACCTGTAAAACTGCATTTATAATTCTATGAGAATAATTTATTTTAGTGTTAGGTGCCCTTCCTAGAATTTTATTGTGCTGAAGCTGGTTCCTTAGCCTAGAAAAAGAATATGTTTATAGCTGCAGTACACTCACAAGTTTGGTGCCTCTATAGGTTTTATTTACTGTAAAGTTTACCCTCTGTGATTTATTTTGCTCTTTATTTAACAATATGGATTTTATTTCTTTCCTGTTTGGCATATGCCTAAACTTTTATTACATCCTTTATGTCATAACTAGATTTTAGAATTATAATTATATAGAGATCCAATTGTCGTTTATTCTGCTGGATAGATTACTTGTTTTTAAATGCTATAATACTGGATTATAGCTAGAAGGCTTAGAATATTGATAGATTTTCTGAATATGCTTTTAAACTTTTTAGTATTAAGTTGTATGTCTATGCTTTTAATTTGCATTTTCTTCTTAACGGAATGTAGGTTTTTTTGCTTAAATGATAGTAACAATGTATTGTATTAATACTTACTGATTTACATCGTTAAATAAAATGCATACATATTATAAATGACAAATCTAAGGGTAAGATGGAAAAGAAGATGATAAGATTTTGAAATGCTTGATCTGATCTATTCATAGTTTATTTGGAATTTGAAAGATCTCTCTTTATAAAAAATCATATGTGAGTATGTTCTCCTAGTAACTTAATATTATAATATTTACTCTCATTTTTACTGTTTATTGATAGATGGGTGATATATTTATCTAGTTATACAATTAAAAGAAATGTTTTAATAGTAATTTAGAAAATAAGTACTAAACACAAATTTAATGCTGGCAGCTGATACTCTGCTGTTATGGTTGGGGTTAATCTGAGTGGTTGCTACTACTCAGATTGGGAGTTTATAACTCCAGGCTGGTAGCTGTTATAGGTTTTAAAGTGTTATACTATGTATATAGTTATAATCTTGTTTTTTCTTTAGCATCCATTTTTTTCATCATATATATGCTTCTGATTCATAATAATCCTAACTTATGTTACACTCACATTAGTCTAATACATATAACTTTGAGATTCAGCTAGATTGGTTTAGAAAGGAGATATATTAGTAAATTAGTAAGTAATAATGTGAACTACACTTTACTCAACATATATTTAGGATGGTTACATTAAAAGGTATTTCAATTAACATTAATGACTTAAACAATCCTTGTAAAAGAGGAAGTTTGTTTAGATATCTATCATTACATAAATCCAATTTGATCTTTTTACAAGAGACACATTTGCTGAAAGACAATATCAATAAATTAAATACTAATAAATACACTGTCTTAACGAGTTCAGAACATTGCAAAAAGAAGAGAGGTGTTGCCATCCTTTGGAATAAAGTATTACCGACTCCTACCTTAATTAAAACTCATCAAGACAATAAGGCAATGTTTTGTTTAGACATAATAGAAATCAATTGAAAAATCTTCACATTGATTAATGTGTATTGGATGCCAGGTATAGGTATTAATACTGTAAAGCAACATCTAAACCAACTTGTTCTCCTAACAAAAGGAAATGTCATCATGGCAGGAGATTTTAAATATATTTTAAAGGAGGGTGAGTCCAGTACACAGGGGAAAATAAAAATAACTTCTCAGGCTAAACATTTAAATAATGTTATTGGTTCATATCATCTATTTGATATATATGAGCAAGCTGACACTAACTCATTACAGTATACTTTTTTTCTCCCATAGACATAATTCCTATTCTAGGATAGATAAAATATTTATTTCTAATCAAATAATTAATGATTTAACTAATTCCAAGATTATTTCATGTCCGCTCTCTGATCATAACGCAATTACTTTTGAACTCTTCATTAATACAACATTTAATGTACAAATTAGAATTCCAGCATATATTTCCCAACTACAAGACTTTAAAGAATTCCTGATTCAAGAAACCCCAAACTTTTTAGAACTTAATAATACTACAAATTCCTCAGATATATACATATGGGATGCCCTTAAAGCTTATTTATTTGGACAAATTAGTACCTGGTACTATAATAAATGGAAAGCTTGGGACAAAGACCTCAAATATATATAGTGCAAATTAGACAAATCAAAAATAAACACAAAGATAAACTTATTAACACAAATGTGAGGGAAGAGATTGATAAATTAAATAATGAATACAAGTAAATATTAAATCATAAAACTAGAATTAGTTTGGAAAAATATAAATTTTTATCTTTCTCTATGAATCCTAAACATTTAAAGTATCTCAAAAATAAGACAAAAAGACTTAAACATAATCATATTAAAAATATATATTCTATAAAGAAACAAAGAAAGTGTTTAATTTATCTGACATATTGATTGACTTTAGAGAACATTTTCTTAAACAATCAAAATAAAATCAAAATGGAATCTAAAGGAAAAATAAAAGAATATACTAGTAAAAATATTAATAAAAACTTAGTAAACTACAAAAAGAGTATATAGACAAACCTATAACCTTCATTGGTGTTCAGACCCAAATTAATAAACTCAGACTTAATAAAGCACCTGGCAATGATGGTATTATTCCTGAAATCTATACAATTTTGCCCAAGACTGCCTTGACATTACTCCAAAATGTGTTCTTATTGGCCTAAAATGAATCCAAATCTCCCCCATCCTGGAAATACACATTTATTTCACATATATTGAAATCTAATAAAGACCCAAAGGATTGCTCTTCATATAGGCCTATCTCACTATTGAATATTGACTACAAAATGTTTATGAATATTTACGCTGAAAGACTGCAAAAATTCCTTCCACAATTAATAGACGAAGATCAAACTTGTTTTATTACTAATAGAAATACTTTTGACAATATTAAATGAACCTTAACATTAATTGACTACTCCCAAAAAAGAAAAAAGACCTAACTTTGATCAGTTTGGATATTAACTCTGCCTTTGATTCGGTAAGTTGGGATTATTTATTCATTTTACTTGACTATTTAAATTTCTCAAATAACTTTATAAACTTGATAGAACACTTATATATAGGGGCTTCTGCATATATTCAAATTGGTACATACATTTTCCAATGTATCCCCATTATTAAAGGAACTAAACAGGGCTGCCCTTTATCTCCTTTGATATTTACATTGGTAATGGAACCCTGGGTGAATAAAATATGGAATACTGAGAACCATTAATGCAGATACTTCTTCTAAAATTTAGCTTTTTGCTGATGATGTTCTTATAACTACAAAAGGGAATGATTCTTTCATCACTTCTCTATTTGAATCTATGGATAGGTTTCAAAAATATCTGGACTAGTTTTTAATAAAAAATAAAACCAAAATTCTCCCCATTTATACAATTAAAAACAAAATTAAAAAGAAACCTTATAAAAATTAGTTACTTACTGATCAACTTACTTATTTAGGAATTATTCTAGCCAAAGACATTAAAACTATAACACATCTAAATTATAATAAATGTTTTGAAAATATACAGATTCTTAGAGCTAATTGGAACACAATCTTTTTTTTACAATGGATGAAAGAATAACTATAATCAAGAAAATAATCCTTCCCAAGTTTATTTACATTGTTCAATCTTTATTACTACTTCCACCTAAATCTTTGATTATGAAATTAAATTAAATGTTATTAAGTTTTTGTGGACACCCAAAAGACCTAGGATAGCTCTTAATTATCATATGAATTGCTGGAGTAAAGAAGGAATTGTCTTCCCAAATCTAGACCTGTATTCCATTTCAGCCATAATCAAGACTTTGTCTCTACTGATGGACTTAACTTATTCGGCCAAATGGAAATTTTACTTGGATTTAATAAATGTGGAGCTCATCACAAAACCACAGATTTATAAAACTGATTTACTTAATAACCCTATGTTATGGATTATAAAATATTTTTCCACTTATACTATCTCAAAACTCTCTTCTAATTATATTTCCAACATTTTAATAACTTTTAGAAACTTTATATATAAATATCCCATGTATAAAAACTGGATGTTTTGATATTTCCTATAGCCCTTACTCAAGATATCATAATTTCTTCTGATTCCAATAAAAATTTACTTTTCAAACAGAAAGAGTTAATATATTGGTTTCAGATGATCTCTGATAGGTAAGTCAAAACTTTACAGATGCTTACACAAGAATATGATTTAGATGAGAACACTTGGTTACATATACAAACAGATAATATTAAATAAAATTGACAGTAACTATACTGCAGCAGGACAAAATACTCCCATTTTGGTGAATTATTTGGCACTGAATATATGACATAAATCCACTCATAAAGGTAAACGTTCTCATATTTATAGAATCACAAGAGAAGAAACCTATAGTAGTTCAGATAGCTATTGGAAATATTATCATAATATCAATAACAAATTACCAAATGAACAAGATAAAGTATATATATGTTGGAATCAGCTGGTAAAGCTACATCTTTTAAATGGAAATTATATACATGGAGATTTATGTTTAGATCATTCTACACACCTCAACTTATGAACAAAATCAATAACAAAAATAACATGTAAAAGATGTAAATCAGAAGCTAATATTGGTTGGGCACATATGTTTTATGATTGCTTTGAACTGAAAATATATTGGGAAAATATCAATAATATGTTACAAGCATTATTTACTGATTGTTTTCTATAAATAGATCTATGGTTCTCTTCAATGCATCAATACCTAATCATGTTAAAAAAGTAAAACTTCCTATACTCTGGTCAATATTAGCAGTAGCCAAAAAAAGTTATTACTAGGAACTGCATTTCTGAATCTCCTCCATCTTTTACAGAGTTTAAAACAGGTATTACAGAACTATGTCATTTAGAAATGTTAACCATTAAATCTCGAACTAAGAAGACATATATGTATAATTTGTGGGTGAGTTTACAAAATTTATTAAAAAAAAGAACAAAGTGTTCATAGTACTTAGATATGTTTGAATAGAAATGTTTGTGTACAAAAGTGGATGCATTTGCAAATACTTTAGTTACTTTAGTTATGTTATTTATTTGCATTTATATTATCAATTGTATGTTAAATCGCATGTGATCATTTGTCATACATGAACATCAATAAAAGTTGTTATAAAAAAAAGAAACTCTCACTTTAATGATACTTACTACTAATGTAAGCTCTTCTACCTCTTCAGCCAACAATTTACTACTATTTATTTTCCTCTCATTTCCTTCTGCAATATTCTCATTTTCCAGTAATCGAATCTCGCTCTCCATTTCCTTAATTTTCCCTGTTGCTTATATCTCATAAGATGCCTCTGCCTGTTTTGACAGAAGAATACTCTATTATTTTTCATCTCCACTTTCTTATTAGAAATATAGTATTTTGAAGAACTATGTATTAGTTTACTTGACATAGACTATCCACTTCCACAGTGTAAGTTACTACTTGCAGTACATATTTTATTCTTGATTGCAATTTATCCTACTGTTTCTGTCAGTCTATTTATTTATTGGTTGATTGATTGACATTTGATTACCAGGGAAGTCCAACTGCATAGGGGCCCATTTTCAGCAGAAGCCTGGGGAGAAAAGTATAACAAAACATTTTAAGAGCAATAATTTTACAGTCTTTAATTTAATACAATAAAAAACTACAGTTTAAATAATTATACCAAATTAAACATAATATAAAAACAATAGTTAAGAATAGATACAAATTATATGATAATGATTTAATAGTTAGAAAAATTTAGCCAGTTTATAGAGAAATGAAAATTAAGTTTTTATAACACAAAGAAATTGCAATATGAAGTGAGAGAAAAGCAGGCTTATTGCACTTTTAGAGAGAAAGTCATGGAAGAGAAATTGATAGAAGTAAGGAAGTGAGTGGAGAAGAGAGAGTAACGAGATGTAAGGTATGAATAGGTATTTATCCATATTTAGGGATGTAGTTTCTCCTGATGTTGAGCAAAAACAGAACCAGATTTTGGCTAGGAAGTCTTTCAGAATGGCTTTGAAAAATGGGAGGGAGAGTATTGAACCAATGGATACAGATAAGGAGTTCCAGGCCTTAGCAACATGGTACGAGTACAGACAATGTCCAGCAGATTTGATAAGTTTTTGGACAGAGGAGTTTTTGATCATTGGATTGTAATTCCCACATAAAAGCATAGTTGTGTAGAATAGTATTTATTGATAGACAAGAAGATAACTTTATAGGTGGTAAGAAAATGTGTATATGTTAGTTGATGGGGTAGTTTGACCAATTTAGGCTTTATAGTGCTACACAGCGGTGGGTACTGAAATGGGTATTTGCTTCAAATTTAACAACTTTGTTGTAGCATTGCTCAAGTTTTGATTTCTGTGATGCCTGAAGGTTAGTAAGGATGGGAGCACCATAAAAAATGTGGAGAGGAGATAAACAGTGGCGAGTGTAGCTTATTTGTGTTAGTGAGAACGTTTTTGGTTTTATAAAGTTTCCCTGGTTTTTGATGAGTTTTTCTTATGCAATCTTGTATAAGCAGGTTGAATTTAAGATTATCATCCACTGTCATCCCTAATAATTTGCAATGAGAAGTGATTTCAATGACTGTATTTTCAAGAAAGAGGACTTTAAACTTTGCTTTTACATGGGAGAGGGATTTGGGGGACAAAAGTAGTAGTTTTTATTTTTTTAGGGCTGAGTATGAGTTGCAAGTTACAAAGCCATGTTTCAGTTGTTAAAGCTTCCTGTGTAAATTTTTGGAGATGTTCCTTATTGTCAGATGTGCAAATGAGTGTGGAGTCATCTGCGTACTCTGTTAGGGAGGTCTGTTTGGATGTGCAGAGGGTGTTGGTGAGAATGATAAACAGGAGGGAACCAAGAAAAGAGCCATGTGCCACACCTGTGGTGTCTGGGAGGTATAGAAAGAGGGTGGAGTGCCATTTTACTGAATGATACCTATTGGACAGGTAACTTTTGAACCATAGAAGGTTGTGATGAGAGAGACCTAATGAGCACATTTTAAGTAGAGGTTTGCTGTGACAAACTGTGTTGAAAGCTTTAGACAAGTCTAGCAATAAGGAGGAGACTAGTTTGCCATTATCTGTAGCTTTACTGACATTATCAATATAGGCCAAAAGTACAGTGGCAACACTATGGAAAGGATGGAAGCCATGTTGTATGGGGAATAGTATGGGGTTCTTCCTGCAGGAGATAATTTAGCAATTGTTTTTGAATACATTTTTCAACTATTTTGGAGAGGAGGGATATGATTGCTATAGGTCTAGAGTTAGTGATGCTGACTGAATTTCCTCCTTTGTGCAGAGGGATAGTTTTTCCAGAGAGATGGTACATGGGATTCCTGGATTGACCTGTTTATAAGGATTGAGACAGGATAGGCAATGCTATCAGCTGCTATCTTAAGGTGTTCGCTTAGAAGGTCATCAGCTGAAGCAGAGCATGGTTTGATTTTGTTTGATAGTAGTTTTATATAGTATGTGGGCAAAGGTTTGAAGGCGAAAGTGGATGTGGTGATATATGCCTTCTGGGCAGGGTTAGGATTAGATGTCGGTGAATTCTTGGTTAGAAATGCTATGTGGTGATATGTAGCTGCTGGGCAGGGTTAGGATTAGATGTTGGTGAATCCTTGGCTAGAGATGCTATGTGGTGATACTTGGCTGTTGGGCAGGGTTAGGATTAAATGTCAGTGAATCCTTGGTTAGAGATGCTATGTGGTGATACGTGGCTGCTGGGCAGGGCTAGGATTAGATGTCAGGGAATCCTTGGTTAAAGATGATATGTGGTGATACATGGCTGCTGGGCAGGTTTAGGATTAGATGTCGGTGAATCCTTGGTTAGAGATGCCATGTGGTGATATGTGGCTGCTGGGCAGGGTTAGGGTTAGATGTCAGGGAATTCTTGGTTAGAGATGTTATACCATCTATGAAACAAATGTTTAATTGTATTGTAGTTTCTAGTGATGAGTTATTCAGAGGGGTTATTTATTTATTTATTTATTTATTTATTTTATTTATTTATTTATTTAAATTTGTTGACCGGGAGTGTCCGACTGGACGTGAGTCCATTTTCAGCGGAAGCCCGGGAAGAAAAGCTCCACAGTAAAATAAACAGACAGTAGTTACATTGGATTACATAGCGATTAACAATTTAACATAGAAATTACTTACAACATATTTACAGATGAAGAACATAGTACATCAGTAGACAACTAGAATCTTTATCTGTGAAGTACATAACAGGCATTAACAAATGTAACAATGAGAAGTTCCTGCTGTATAATAAGTACTAGGCTTATGAGCATCTGAGCTTGCTATAATCAAGGTAGTTAGTGGAGTGGAAAGAAAGGTAGTAGTTGGATGAGGTGGATGATATTAGAGTGGGAGTTGCAAGGGCATAGCCAGCATGTTTTTAGGTGCGCTTTTAAAAAAGTTTTGAAGTTGGTGCATGATGGTACAGAGGTAATTGTGGGTGGGAGTGAGTTCCATAATTTGGCTATGGCGCAAGAGAATAGTGCTTCACCAGCAGAGTTATTGGCTTTAGTGATCTGCAAGTGATTTTTGTTGCTGGATCTTAGTGGTCTGGTGGTGCGATAGGGTTAGAGTAGATTCTGGAGGGATGGGACATTTAGTGGATGGTTTACTAGTTTGTGGGTGACTGAGAGTTGATACCTCTGAAGGAGGTGAGGGAGTTCAAGCCAGCCCAGTTCAGCAAGTGAGAGACAGTGGTGACTAGAGTAGGATGCCCCTGTGCGAATTTGGCAATTTTGTTGTAGCAGGTCTCTAGCTTGTTTAGATCACATTGCCTTAGGTTGGTATATACTGGAGAGGCATAAAGTAGGGTGGAGATAAGGTGGGAATTTGCTATTGAAATCTTTGCTGCTTTGGTGAGAAATTGTTTATTTCTGTATAATGCTCCTAGTTTTTTGTGGACTTATTTTATGGTCATGGATATGTGAATGTCAAATTTTAGTTTATTGTCTATTTCCACTCCTAGCAATTTGGTGTGTTCAGTTGGGTATATAGTGGTGTTGTCTTTTGCTGTGATGTTAAAGTGAGAGTTGTTTTGAGTATGTTTGGTGGGTTGGAAGATGAGTAGTTTAGTTTTGTTTGGGTTGAGTATTAATTGGGCATCGGATAACCATGTTTCAACAGAGGAAAAGGCTTCCTGTGTGACTTTTTGCAGTTTGGGTAGGGACTGGGCTGAGCAGATGATGGTTGAGTCATCTGCGTATTGGATGAGTGTGCCATGTTTGGTGGCAGAGGCTATATTATTGGTGTAAACAGAGAAAAGTAGGGGTCCAAGGATGGATCCTTGGGGAACCCCTATGGAGACAGGTAGTTGGGGAGATATGTCATTCTGCCATACAACGGATTGTTGTTGGTCAGACAGGTAACTCTGAAACCAGTTGGTGACTGATTGTGAGTAGGATAGGTTACTGAGGACAGAGATAAGTTGTTTGTGTGGGACCATGTCAAATGCTTTAGATAGGTCTAGGAAAGTAGCAGAGGAGAGATGGCCATTGTTTTTATGCTGAAGGATAGTGTTAGTAAAGGAGAGTAAGGCAGTGGTGGTGCTATGGTTTGGTCAGAAACCATGCTGAGTACTGGAAAGGAGGTTGTTAGTAAGGAGGTAGTGTGAGACCTGAGAGTGTATGCATCTCTCTAGTATTTTGGAGAGTGGAGAGAGAATAGCTATGGGGCAGTAATTGGTTAGTTCTGCAGAGGGTCCGCCTTTGTGGAGGGGAATTATATGCGAGACTTTTCACAATGTGGGAACGTAACTTTCTGACAGAGATCGGCTAATCAAGATGGATACTGGGTAGCCAGAGCATCAGCTGAAATTTGTAGGTATTCACTTGGGAGGTTGTCTGCTGCTAATTTGGTGGGTTTAAGTTTAGTTAAGAGTTTTTTTATGTTGGAGGTAGGTACAGGAGAAAAAGAGAAGGCAGTGGGGAGATTACTAGTTGAAGGTGTGGGTTGGAGGGGAGGGGGGTTGTGTTGTTTAGCTAGTGATAGTATGGTTTGGGTGAAGTGTGTGTTGAATGAGGTAGCAATATTTTCTGAGGAGTGAGGGATGTTAGGAGGAGGGGTACTGACTTTACCTGGGTGGAGGATGGAGTTTATGGAGGACCAGAATTGTTTGGGGCTGTGTTGTGAGGAGTCTAGGGCAGACTGGTAGTATTGGAATTTGTCCTGTTTTATTAGCTTTTGACTCTATTGCATAGTTCTAGGAATTTCTGTCTAGCTGCGGGGTTTTGGTTTTGCGCCAGTGCTCCCAGGCTTTATCCCTGTTTTTCATTTCTGACTTAGTGGTTTTCTGTAGCCATGGGGAGGGTTGTGCTTTGGTTCTGGAAAATCTTATGGGGGCATGGTAATTAAGGATGTTCAGGAAGGTAGTATTAAAAATTCAACTGCCATCTAGACTGAGGTACTTTAGAGCATGCCAGTTACATTCTTTGAGGGATGAGATGAATGTGAGTGGGTTAAAGTTTAGTTTTTACGTATTTGATGATAGATGACAGGTTTAGCTTGGTACAGGTATTTTTGAGTAAGAATGTTGGGGAGTGATCACTGAGGCTATCTGATAAGCAGCCTGTTATATATGACTGGGGGTTCTTACTGACTAGTATCCAATCCAGGGTAGTGTGCTTGCTGGAGTTTTTATTTATCCTTGTTGGTGACTGGACAAGTTGGGTGAAGCCATGAAGGTGTACATGATGGGTTGGATTGTTGCCAGAACAGGATTGCCAGTCAATATTGAAATCACCTAAGATGATAGTTTCTTGGGGTGATGGTGGGTAGACCAGCTGAGGAGGTTTTCTAGTGGAGGGATGTTTTGGCCAGGTGGGAAGTAGCATCCAATTATGTTGATGGTTTTGTTTTGGTTAATTTTGAGGTTGGTATATATTATTTCTTCATTGCCTATTTGTGGAGCTGATGATTTTAAGATCTGGATGTTTAGATGCTGTTTAAATATTATAGCTACACCACCTCCTTTTGTTTAGCGGTCTACTCTTAGTATGCCGTAACCTGTAGGGAGTATTTGCTCACTGGTAATGTGAGGTTTTAGCCAGGTTTCTGTCAGGATGACTATATCTGGGGAGTATAAGTCTATGGTGGCATGGAGTTCATGGACTTTGTTGGATATACTTCTAATATTTAGGCTTAGTAGAAGGAAGTCACTTGGCTTTCTATTGGCTGTAATATGGGAGAAGTTGTGGTTTCTAGTCTGATTATGAGGATCGGGGTTGGAGATGGTAGGGCCAGGGTTGGGGTGGATGTCTCCACTTAGGGCTAGTTTTGATATGCATGAGATTATTAGTTTTCTCAGTTTTTGAATGTGGTTGTTTATAAGTGAAACTTTAAGATTGTTTTCTGTAGGTAATAGGTATGGTGGGAGGGTTACTATGTTAAGTTGTAGGGATGCTTTATGTTTGAGTAATATAGTTGGTAGAATATGCGGGGGGGTGCATAGGGATGGTTCTTGAGCTGGTGGGAGGGGAGCTGAGTATGGGTGAGACATGGGTGGTGGTGTGAGTAGTAGTACAGTGGTAGTGGTTGAGTGGGGGAATGATGGAGCTTCAGTAGGATGTAAGATATGCAAGGAGAGTGCATGCAGTGAGCAAAGGAAAGGTATGCTTGTACATGTTAGTTGAGGAGGTGTGATAGTAGAGGGAATATGGAGGAGGTAGTGTTGGGTTAGCACTGTGGTTGGCTATTGGAAAGATGGGAGGGGTTTGAGTGCAATAAAGGTGGGACCACTGGGGGCGGGAGGGAATAGGGGGCAGGGTGGGGGGCGAAGCGGGTAGAGTCCCTGTTAGTTTCTTGTATGATGGGCTGGAAACAATCACAAAGCAATGACAAGTATGTGTTAAGAAACAATCACAATTGACCAAGGACTGCTCTGAAACTGCAAGTCTTTTCTTAATTTCTCAGGTGGAAAAACAGGATAACCTCGTATCAGTAGGCTACTGTGGTCATAGTTTAAATTAACAAACACACAGTATTGATCAGTTATGGATACTATTTGCTAACAGAAGGGAATAAGAGAAAGTGGAAGATGTGTGTGGTGGTGGTGGGGGGGGGGGGGCTGCTTACAGCCAAAGCAGAGTGTTCTCCAGGGGAAAATGAAGATTGGTTCAAACAGGTAGACACATACTCAAAGTTAACTGTAGTTGTTTGCAGACAGTGCAGACCCGGACTGCGCTTTTCTTATAAGAATGTTAAAGGTGGTACCGCAGTTGAATATGTAAGAGTGGTGTTAGGTCTAGAAAAGAAGAGTACAGAGAGGAGTAAGCACTTTTGAGATGGTAAATATATATTATAAAGATTATAAAAAACACACTGGGCAAATAGCTACCACATGCAGAACAATGTCCTGAACCACTACGTAGTATATGCAGATACTGAGCCAATTGGAAGAACATTAGAAAACAAAAACCCAGACAGTTATGCAGCCACAGATAAAAATATAGCGAGCAGCAATCTGTCATGGTTCTCTAATTTGATTCTATCCACCAGTAACAGCACAAACTTATAGAAATAATTTAGAAACTAGTATGAGCTGTCTACACACAACACAATTACATGAATAACATTAGTGAACAAAGTGCAGCTATGCAAATAGACCATACATACTATTATACTAGTAACAACTTGGTGCATACAAAATGCTAGCATGCCATAGTAACATCAATAATAAAGCATAAAACATATTAGATGTCTAACACAATTCAACATAAACATATACAGTTTGTATACACTGTACAATTCAACATAAACATATACAGTTCGTATACACTGTACCTAAGGTGGTGTATTTAGGATATTCAGGAAAGTTGCATTGAATTGATTTACAGCATCATCTAAGGAAATGAGTGTTAGGAAGCTTAAGGTAATACTTGATAATATAGTAATGAGGATTTTGGGGTTAAACTTGAAAGGTTACGTGTTGTTTTATAAACATGCTATTTAAGTGGATGTGTGAGATGTCTGGTTGTAGGCTTACCTGATTTTGTCAAAGTGCTATAATATCGAATCCCGTTTTATCGACGCTGAAAATATTGAAGCCCACCTCATCGAATCACCGCAGCTACGAAGATCTTGAGAGGGTAATTAACCTGTTGTGCAAGGTGATGAACTTCACTCTTTCTCCAAACTGTAGAGCTATCTTGGAGTTGGTATATTTAGTTATGGGAGTATGGGAGTGTAGCCCCCCACCTGGGTGTGTTTGGGATGGCACAGTTTAGATTTTCTTTCTTTTTGAGTAAGTGGTTGCTTACCCTGGGAAGATCTTCATAGTTCTTGTCCTTTGATGAAGTGGGCTTCGGTATATTCAACATTGGGAAAACAGGATTTGATATTATGGCAATTTGACAAAATAAGGTAAACCCCTGGTTGTGCACATTGGGAGATGATCACTGAGTTAGTCAAACACTGTACCTAAGGTGGTGTATTTGCTAGGGTCTGATACAGGATACAGTCTAATAGGGAATTTGATGTATTTCTATAGGGTCTATATTATAAGTTCAAAGTCTGAAAACTTTGAATCTCATATGGTCGACTCCATAATGAATGAAATTCTCAAATACCGAACTTAAAATGCAAACACAGTAAAAAAAAAACCTACCTGAATGCTCTATGCAGGGGGGCAAGCACCCCTACACCCCCCCACTACTTAAATATACCAACTCCGTGGTTGCACTACATTGAACTGAAGGGAAGAATTCCCTACAGTGATCTCCGTTGAAACGTTCAGTGTTTAAAAACTTCGCTCATATGATGTTGATCATATGAGATTCAAAGTTTTCAGACTTCAAACTTTTAATATAGACCCATTTCTATGATGTGTGGGGCTACTAGTTGTGGGAAACCAAATAAGTTCATGCTAGATGTAGGCGAATTAAAGTTTATGTCCAACCAATTAACATTCATGTTACCTAGTAATATTTTTTGTATTAGAATTGTTATGGATATCCAGTGTAGGATATATATTTTTTTAATTTCTCCAAGTCTTTTGGGTTTCTAATACCTTGATGGGAATGGACTCCATTCCTAAGTGAAAGTACAATTAAAGTTCATGAAATTGGTATTGTTTCAATCTTTGATGTCAGGCAGTAGTGCTCTTAGCAGCACCAACAATGTGCCCAGTAATGACTCCTTCTGCAAGTCATCTTCCATTAGCTGTATTGTTGTCAGGGCAGATATAAACAGCTGTAATACATATATTTTTATAGTTATTCAATTTCAGGAAAATAATAAGAAGCTCTACTGAACTGAGTTTTGATATTGATTTGTTTTAAGGGGAAATGTGGTAGTTGAGAAGTATAATAAGTAGGCCACCACCTTTTCTCTTTATATGGTCATTAAGGATGACCGTATTATGGGAGGCAGAATTTCAGATTAATTTATGCCGGGTTTAAGCCAAGTTTCAGTTACAGTGAGAATATGAGGTTTATGCTTGGTAATACAGGCACATAGTTCAGCAATTTTATTTCTTATACTTTTAACATTTATGGCAACAAAAGTTAGATAAGTGGGGATGGTGGTTAACTGTTGTAGTGTTAGAGTAGTGTGTGGAGGAGAACTGTCTTGGAGTTCATTGTGATAAGTGGGACCAGGATTAGGGTGGATGTCTCCTTCTAGAATGATTTTAGTCGATTGTGGAATTATTGATATCTGTTTTTTTTTAACATTTTTCCACTCAATTTTGTTTTGGTTTGAGTTGAAATGGAGTTAATCAGCCTATATTTGGAGTAAAGATGAAGATAATCATTAAATAGGTCTGGTGTGAGGTGTGGAGAGTGGAGATAGGACATATCAATAGGTGATTGGACAGAGTTGGAGGTTTGGTTTGATATGTAAAGAGTGTAGGGAGGAGGTATGAATAGGTGGTTGGACAGAGTTGGAGGTCTTGTGTGATTTGTAAAGAGTGTAGGGAGGAGGGATGAATAGTAGGTGGGACAGAGTTGGAGGTCTGGTGTGATATGTAAAGAGTGTAGGTAGGACATATGAATAGGTGGTTGGAAGAAGTTGGAGGTCTGGTGTGATATGTAAAGAGTGTAGGAAGATGTATGAAAAGGTGGTTGGACAAAGTTCGAGGTCTGGTGTGATATATAAAGAGTGTAGGGAGGATGTATGAATAGGTGGTTGGACAGAGTTGGAGGTCTGGTGTGATATGTAAAGAGTGTAGGGAGGAGGTATGAATAGGTGGTTCCACATTGTTGGAGGTCTGGTGTGATATGTAAAGAGTTTAGGGAGGAGGTATGAATAGGTGGTTGGACAGAGTTCAAGGTCTGGTGTGATATATATAGAGTGTAGGGAGGACGTATGAATAGGTGGTTGGACAGAGTTGGAGGTCTGGTGTGATATGTAAAGAGTGTAGGGAGGAGGTATGAATAGGTGGTTGGCCAGAGTTGGAGGTCTGGTGTGATATGTAAAGAGTGTAGGGAGTAGGTATGAATAGGTAGAGGGACAGAGTTGGAGGTCTGGTGTGATATGTAAAGAGTGTAGGGAGGACGTATGAATAGGAAGTGGGACAGAGTTGGAGGTCTGGTGTGATATGCAAAGAGTGCACGGAGGACGTATGAATAGGTGGTTGGACAGAGTTGGAGGTCTGCTGTGATATATAAACAGTGTAGGGAGTAGATATGAATAGGTAGTGGGACAGAGTTGGAGGTCTGGTGTGATATGTAAAGAGTGTACGGAGGAGGTATGAATAGGTGGTTGGACAGAGTTGGAGGTCTGATGTGATATGTAAAGAGTGTAGTGAGGAGATATGAATAGGTGGTTGGACAGAGTTAGAGGTCTGGTGTGATATGTAAAGAGTGTAGGAGGAGATATGAATAGGTAGTGGGACAGAGTTGGAGGTCAGGTGTGATATGTAAAGAGTGAAGGGAGGAGGTATGAATAGGTAGTGGGACAGAGTTGGAGATCTGGTGTGATATGTAAAGAGTGTAGGGAGGACGTATGAATAGGTGGTTGGACAGAGTTGGAGGTCTGGTGTGATATGTAAGTAGTATAGTGAGGAGGTAGGAATAGGTGGCTGGACAGAATTGGAGGTCTGTTGTGATATGTAAAGAGTGTAGGGAGTAGGTATGAATAGGTAGTGGGACAGAGTTGGAGGTCTGGTGTGATATGTAAAGAGTGTAGGGAGTACGTATGAATAGGTGGCTGGACAGAGTTGCAGGTCTGGTGTGATATGTAAAGAGTGTACGGAGAAGGTATGAATATGTGGTTGGACAGAGTTGGAGGTCTGGTGTGATATGTAAAGAGTGTAGCGAGGAGGTATGAAGAGGTGGTTGGACAGAGTTGGAGGTGTGGTGTGATATGTAAAGAGTGTAGGGAGGAGGTATGAAAAGGTGATTGGACAGAGTTGAAGGTCTGGTGTGATATGTAAAGAGTGTAGGGAGGAGGTATGAATAGGTGGTTGGCCAGAGTTGGAGGTCTGATGTAATATGTAAAGAGTGTAGGGAGGAGGATTGAATAGTTGGTTCGACAGAGATGGAGGTCTGGTGTGATATGTAAAGAGTGTAGGGAGTAGGTATGAATAGGTAGAGGGACAGAGTTGGAGGTCTGGTGTGATATGTAAAGAGTGTAGGGAGGACGTATGAATAGGAAGTGGGACAGAGTTGGAGGTCTGGTGTGATATGCAAAGAGTGCACGGAGGACGTATGAATAGGTGGTTGGACAGAGTTGGAGGGCTGGTGTGATATGTAAAGAGTGTAGGGAGGACATATGAGTAGGTGGTTGGACAGAGTTGGAGGTCTGGTGTGATATGTAAAGAGTGCAGCGAGGAGGTATGAATAGGTGGTTGGACAGAGCTGGAGGTGTGGTGTGATATGTAAAGAGTGTAGGAGGAGGTATGAATAGGTAGTGGGACTGAGTTGGAGGTCTGGTGTGATATGTAAAGAGTGTAGGGGACGTATGAATAGGTGGTTGGACAGAGTTGGAGGGCTGGTGTGATATGTAAAGAGTGTAGGGAGGACATATGAGTAGGTGGTTGGACAGAGTTGGAGGTCTGGTGTGATATGTAAAGAGTGTAGAAGGATGTATGAATAGGTGGTTTGAGAGAGTTGGAGGTCTGGTGTGATATGTAAAGAGTGTAGGGAGGAGGTATGAATAGGTGGTGCCACATTGCTGGAGGTCTGGTGTGATATGTAAAGAGTTTAGGGAGGAGGTATGAATAGGTAGTGGGACAGAGCTGGAGGTCTGGTGTGATATGTAAAGAGTGTAAGAGGAGGTATGAATAGGTACTGGCACAGAGTTGGAGGTCTGGTTTGATATGTAAAGAGTGTAAGGAGGACGTATAAATAGGTGGTTGCACAGAGTTGGAGGTCTGGTGTGATATGTAAAGAGTGTAAGGAGGATGTATGAATAGGTGGTTGGACAAAGTTGGAGGTCTGGTGTATTAGGTAAGGAGTGAAGGAGGACGTATGAATAGGAGGTTGGACGGAGGTGGAGGTCTGGTGTGATATGTAATGAGTGTATGGAGGAGGTATGAATAGGTAGTGGGACAGAGTTGGAGGTCTGGTGTGATATGTAAAGAGTGTAGGGAGGACATATGACTAGGTGGCTGGACAGAGTTGGAGGTCTGGTGTGATATTTAAAGAGTGTACGGAGGAGGTAGGAATAAGTGGTTCGACAGAGTTGGAGGTCTGGTGTGATATATAAAGAGTGTACGGAGGAGGTAAGAATAGGTGATTGGACAGAGTTGGTGGTCTGGTGTGATATGTAAAGAGTGTAGCGAGGATGTATGAATAGGTGGTTGGACAGAGCTGGAGGTCTGGTGTGATATGTAAAGAGTGTAGGAGGAGGTATGAATAGGTAGTGGGACAGAGTTGGAGGTCTGGTGTGATATGTAAAGAGTGTAGGGAGGACGTATGAATAGGTGGTTGGACAGAGTTGGAGGTCTGGTGTGATATGTAAAGAGTGTAGGGAGGAGGTAGGAATAGGTGGTTGGACAGAGCTGGAGGTCTGCTGTGATATGTAAAGAGTGTAGGGTGTAGGTATGAATAGGTAGTGGGACAGAGTTGGAGGTCTGGTGTGATATGTAAAGAGTGTATGGAGGACGTATGAATAGGTGGCTGGACATAATTGCAGGTCTGGTGTGATATGTAAAGAGTGTACAGAGGAGGTATGAATAGGTGGTTGGACAGAGTTTGAGGTCTGGTGTGATATGTAAAGAGTGCAGCGAGGAGGTATGAATAGGTGGTTGGACAGAGTTGGAGGTGTGGTGTGATATGTAAAGAGTGTAGGAGGAGGTATGAATAGGTAGTGGGACTGAGTTGGAGGTCTGTTGTGATATGTAAAGAGTGTAGGGGACGTATGAATAGGTGGTTGGACAGAGTTGGAGGGCTGGTGTGATATGTAAAGAGTGTAGGGAGGACGTATGAGTAGGTGGTTGGACAGAGTTGGAGGTCTGGTGTTATATGTAAAGAGTGTAGAAGGATGTATGAATAGGTGGTTTGAGAGAGTTGGAGGTCTGGTGTGATATGTAAAGAGTGTAGGAAGGATGTATGAATAGGTGGTGACACATTGCTGGAGGTCTGGTGTGATATGTAAAGAGTTTAGGGAGGAGGTATGAATAGGTAGTGGGACAGAGTTGGAGGTCTGGTGTGATATGTAAAGAGTGTAGGGAGGTGGTATGAATAGGTAGTGGGACAGAGCTGGAGGTCTGGTGTGATATGTAAAGAGTGTAGGGAGGTGGTATGAATAGGTAGTGGGACAGAGCTGGAGGTCTGGTGTGATATGTAAAGAGTGTAAGAGGAGGTATGAATAGGTACTGGCACAGAGTTGGAGGTCTGGCTTGATATGTAAAGAGTGTAAGGAGGATGTATAAATAGGTGGTTGCACAGAGTTGGAGGTCTGGTGTGATATGTAAAGAGTGTAAGGAGGATGTATGAATAGGTGGTTGGACAGAGTTGGAGGGCTGGTGTTATATGTAAAGAGTGTAGAAGGATGTATGAATAGGTGGTTTGAGAGAGTTGGAGGTCTGGTGTGATATGTAAAGAGTGTAGGAAGGAGGTATGAATAGGTGGTGACACATTGCTGGAGGTCTGGTGTGATATGTAAAGAGTTTAGGATGAGGTATGAATAGGTAATGGGGCAGAGTTGGAGGTCTCGTTTGATATGTAAAGAGTGTAGGGAGGAGGTATGAATAGGTAGTGGGACAGAGCTGGAGGTCTGGTGTGATATGTAAAGAGTGTAGGGAGGTGGTATGAATAGGTAGTGGGACAGAGCTGGAGGTCTGGTGTGATATGTAAAGAGTGTAGGGAGGAGGTATGAATAGGTAGTGGGACAGAGCTGGAGGTCTGGTGTGATATGTAAAGAGTGTAAGAGGAGGTATGAATAGGTACTGGCACAGAGTTGGAGGTCTGGTTTGATATGTAAAGAGTGTAAGGAGGATGTATAAATAGGTGGTTGCACAGAGTTGGAGGTCTGGTGTGATATGTAAAGAGTGTAAGGAGGACGTATGAATAGGTGGTTGGACAAAGTTGGAGGTCTGGTGTATTAGGTAAGGAGTGAAGGAGGACATATGAATAGGAGGTTGGATGGAGGTGCAGGTCTGGTGTGATATGTAAAGAGTGTAGGGAGGACATATGACTAGGTGGCTGGACAGAGTTGGAGGTCTGGTGTGATATTTAAAGAGTGTACGGAGGGGGTAGGAATACGTTGTTTGACAGAGTTGGAGGTCTGGTGTTATACATAAAGAGTGTACGGAGGAGGTAAGAATAGGTGATTGGACAGAGATGGTGGTCTGGTGTGATATGTAAAGAGTGGAGCGAGGATGTATGAATAGGTGGCTGGACAGAGCTGGAGGTCTGGTGTGATATGTAAAGAGTGTAAGAGGAGGTATGAATATGTAGTGTGACAGAGATTGATTTCTGGTGTGATATGTAAAGAGTGTAGGTAGGACATATGAATAGGTGGTTGGACAGAGTTGGAGGTCTGGTGTGATATGTAAAGAATGTAGGGAGGAGGTAGGAATAGGTGGTCAGACAGAGCTGGAGGTCTGCTGTGATATGGGACCAAACAAGAACAAACTGAAAACTGTTAAAGGAACGGACAGCACACGATAAGAGAGCTGGAAACACAAATTTAATATTCCACAAATAGTAAAAACCAGGTGATAGTAAGCGCTTTCGGCAGGTTCAAATAACCCGCCTTCTTCAGACAACCACAAGTTAACAAGAAAATTAACTTATACTACAATGTTAAAAACATTCAACCTATCAGATTAAAGTGCATTATTGCATTAAAGAAAAGCCCTGACAACCTTAAAACGGCAACTCTACAGGTTAAGAACTGTTAAACCTCATAGGTGTATATACATAGATGGATAAATAAGAAACAATATCATTAAAAAAGTTACTTAATCCATGAGTTAAAGGCATAAATATGTCTTATATGAATTCAGTTTAGTGTTTTATCAGATAATTATTAAAATGCACAAATTGTGTTACTGCAAGCGAAAACAAAAGTATGTCCGTTATTGTGGACATCTAATATGACAGAACTTAAGGACAATATTGTAATTATGCATATTGAACCATGTAACCTAAACTAAGGTTCAATAGTATATCTGCAGAATTTATAGAATATTAGCAACTAAAAACTAAAATTTAAAGTTTGAAAATGCCAGTATACGTCACTTGTAAATCAAGAAAAGTTTTTCACCAAAATGTACTATTACTGATCGCAAAAGCAAACAAACTAAAATACTAGATGTGATACACTGCTAAAATTAAGAACAATGGAAGTACCTCATAAATCTTATCCTTGAGACCCTCTAGGTCAATGACTTATCGATAGACAAAACCATTTGAAATAGGCCATTTAAAACTATTATATATATAATGCATATTGTGTATGAGTCCAGATTATGACACAATGACTTAGTTAAAAAAATGTATGTAAATGTGCATCTTGATATTTACCTGTTAAGGGATAACCATTTTAGTACACATTTGATGGATAAGCCTTCATTAATACCAGGAAAAATGTGGGCCCTGGTCCTGATCTGCCATAACAATTCGTCGATTTCCAACAGAATCTGCCATGGTCCACCTCTCGGATCTATCTCTCTCTGTTGTAATACAAAGAAATGGAAAGCATGGCCTGGAAACTCAAGGCAATGCCTTGCTAGGGCATTGTTGACATCTACTTTTGTGACTGCGTACTGGTGTTCATAGATTCTATTTTTTAGCTTTCTCTCGGTTTTGCCGATATAGAAAGCTTTACAAGAATCGCAAATGGCTGCGTATGTGACAGCCTTTGAATCACAACTGTAGTGCCCATTGCATCTATACTCCTTGTCATTGATTATGCATGCTGTTGCTATTCTGATAAATTAACCTGTAGAGTTGCCGTTTTAAGGTTGTCAGGGCTTTTCTTTAATGCAATAATGCACTTTAATCTGATAGGTTGAATGTTTTTAACATTGTAGTATAAGTTAATTTTCTTGTTAACTTGTGGTTGTCTGAAGAAGGCGGGTTATTTGAACCTGCCGAAAGCGCTTACTATCACCTGGTTTTTACTATTTGTGGAATATTAAATTTGTGTTTCCAGCTCTCTTATCGTGTGCTGTCCGTTCCTTTAACAGTTTTCAGTCTGCTGTGATATGTAAAGAGTGTATGGAGGATGTCTGAATAGGTGGCTGGACATAATTGCAGGTCTGGTGTGATATGTAAAGAGTGTACAGAGGAGGTATGAATAGGTGGTTGGACAGAGTTTGAGGTCTGGTGTGATATGTAAAGAGTGCAGCGAGGAGGTATGAATAGGTGGTTCCACATTGTTGGAGGTCTGGTGTGATATGTAAAGAGTTTAGGGAGGAGGTATGAATAGGTGGTTGGACAGAGTTCAAGGTCTGGTGTGATATATATAGAGTGTAGGGAGGATGTATGAATAGGTGGTTGGACTGAGTTGGAGGTCTGGTGTGATATGTTAAAAGTCTAGGGTGGAGGTATAAATAGGTGGTTGGATAGAGTTGGAGGTCTGGTGTGATATGTAAAAAGTATAGGAGGAGGTATGAATAGGTATAGGGACAGAGTTGGACGTCTGGTGTGATATGTAAAGTGTGTAGGTAGGGCGTATGAATAGGTGGTTGAACAGAGTTGGAGGTCTGGTTTGATATGTAAAGAGTGTAGGGGGACGTATGAATAGGTGGTTGGACAGAGTTGGAGGTCTGGTGTGATATGTAAAGAGTGTAGAAGGATGCATGAATAGGTGGTTGGAGAGAGTTGGAGGTCTGGTGTGATATGTAAAGTGTGTAGGGAGGAGGTATGAATAGGTGGTTGGACAAAGTTGGAGGTCTGGTGTATTAGGTAAGGAGTGAAGGAGGACGTATGAATAGGAGGTTGGATGGAGGTGGAGGTCTGGTGTGATATGTAATGAGTGTATGGAGGAGGTATGAATAGGTAGTGGGACAGAGTTGGCTGTCTGGCGTGATATGTAAAGAGTGTAGGGAGGACGTATGACTAGGTGGCTGGACAGAGTTGGAGGTCTGGTGTGATATTTAAAGAGTGTACGGAGGAGGTAGGAATAAGTGGTTGGACAGAGTTGGAGGTTTGGTGTGATATGTAAAGAGTGTACGGAGGACATATGAATAGGTATTTAGACAGAGTTGGTGGTCTGGTGTGATATGTAAAGAGTGTAAAGAGGAGGTATGAATAGGTGGTTAGACAGAGTTGGTGGTCTGGTGTGATTTGAGTGTAGCTAGGATTTATGAATAGGTAGTGGGACATAGTTGGAGGTCTGGTGTGATATGTATGAGTGTAGGGAGTAGGTATGAATAGGTGCTTGTACAGAGTTGGAGGTCTGGTGTGATATGTAAAGAGGGTAGGGAGGAGGTATGAATAGGTAGTGGGATAGAGTTGGAGGTCTGGTGTGATATATAAAGAGTGTAGGGAGGACGTATGAATAGGTGGTTGGACAGAGTTGGAGGTCTGGTGTGATATGTAAAGAGTGTAGGGAGGACGTATGAATAGGTATTTAGACAGAGTTGGTGGTCTGGTGTGATATGTAAAGAGTGTAAAGAGGAGGTATGAATAGGTGGTTAGACAGAGTTGGTGGTCTGGTGTGATATAAGTGTAGCTAGGATTTATGAATTGGTGGTTGGACAGAGTTGGAGGTCTAGTGTGACATGTAAAGAGTGTAGGGAGAAGGTAGGAATAGGTGGTTGGACAGATTTGGAGGTCTGGTGTAATATGTAAAGATTGTAGGTTGTAGGTATGAATAGGTAGTGGGACAGAGTTGGAAGTCTGGTGTGATATGTAAAGAGTGTATGGAGGAGGTATGAATAGGTAGTGGGACAGAGTTGAAGATCTTGTGTGATATGTAAAGAGTGTAGGGAGGACATATGAATAGGTGATTGGACAGAGTTGGAGGTCTGGTGTGATATGTAAAGAGTGTAGGGAGAAGGTAGGAATAGGTGGTTGGACAGATTTGGAGGTCTTGTGTAATATGTAAAGAGTGTAGGTTGTAGGTATGAATAGGTAGTGGGACAGAGTTGGAAGTCTGGTGTGATATGTAAAGAGTGTATGGAGGAGGTATGAATAGGTAGTGGGACAGAGATGGAGGTCTGTTGTGATATGTAAAGAGTGTAGGGAGGATGTAGGAATAGGTGGCTGGACAGAGTTGTAGGTCTGGTGTGATATGTGAAGAGTGTAGGGAGGATGTATGAATAGGTGGTGGGACAGAGTTGGTGGTCTGGTGTAATATGTAAAGAGTGTAGGAGGAAGTATGAATAGGTAGAGGGACAGAGTTGGATGTCTGGTGTGATATGTAAAGTCTGTAGGGAGGATGTTTGAATAGGTGGTTGGGCAGAGTTGGAGGTCTTGTCTGATATGTAAAGAGTGTAGGGAGGATGTATGAATAGGTGACTGGACAGAGTTGGAGGTCTGGTGTGATATGTAAAGAGTGTAGAAGGAGGTATGAGTAGGTGGTTGGACAGAGTTGGAGGTCTGGTGTGATATGTAAAGAGTGTAGGGAGGACGTATGAATAGGTGGTTGGACAGAGTTGGAGGTCTGGTGTGTTAGGTAAGGAGTGAAGGAGGACGTATGAATAGGTGGTTGGACAGAGTTGGAGGTCTGGTGTGATATGTAAAGAGTGTAGGGAGTAGGTATGAATAGGTAGTGAGACAGAGTTGGAGGTCTGGTGTGATATGTATGAGTGTAGGGAGTAGGTATGAACAGGTAGTGGGATAGTGTTGGAGGTCTGGTGTAATATGTAAAGAGTGTAGGGAGGATGTATGAATAGGTGGTTGGACCGAGTTGGAGGTCTTGTGTGATATGTAAAGAGTGTAGGGAGGACGTATGAATAGGTGGTTGGACAGAGTTGGAGGTCTGGTGTGATATGTAAAGAGTGTAGGGAGGACGTATGAATAGGTGGTTGGACAGAGTTGGAGGTCTGGTGTGATATGTAAAGAGTGTAGTAGGAGGTATGAATAGGTGGTTGGACAGAGTTGGAGGTCTGGTGTGATATGTAAAGAGTGTAGGAAGGAGGTATGAATAGGGGGTTGTACAGATTTGGGGGTCTGCTTTGAGATGTAAAGAGTGTATGGAGTAAGTTGAATAGGTGGTTGGACAGAGTTGGAGGACTGGTGTTATGTGTAAAGAGTGTAGGAGGAGGTATGAATAGTTAGTGGGACAGAGCTGGAGGGCTGGTGTCATATGTAAAGAGTGTAGGGAGGACATATGATTATGTGGTTGGACAGAGTTGGAGGTCTGGTGTTGATATGTAAAGAGTGTAGGGAGTAGGTATGAATAGGTAGTGAGACATAGTTGGAGGTCTGGTGTTATATGTAAAGGGTGTAGGGCGGACGTATGAATAGGTGGTTGGACAGAGTTTGAGGTCTGGTGTGATATGTAGAGAGTGTAGGAGGAGGTATGAATAGGTGGTTGGACAGAGTTGGAGAGATGTTGAGAGTTATTATAATGTCTCAGTAGGATACGAGTTGGCCCAGTAGCAGGAAAGTAATAGAGGATAAGCTGAGGAGTAACATGAGTAATTAAAGGGTCTGTAGGTCACAGTTTATAGGTAGTGAGGAATTACGGATCAAGAAGGCAAACGAAGCTGCAGAGCAGAAGGATATTTAGTGGTCATGGAGTCTGAAACCTGATAGAGGATAGGTAGGAAAGAAGTATTTTTTTATGAAGGAACAAAGTTAGGTTGTCCTAGTATCTTCTCTGGAATGTATGGCATAGACGGGTATAAATGGCTGGAGTAAGACAATGTAGGTAAAATAGGAAGAAGTGAGGGTTTATTTGGGTAAAGTGGAAGATACAATGTAGGGTAGAAAGGTGCTGTTAGGAAGGGTGTGAGTATGAATGATTTAGTGTAAAGCAGTATGGGAGGGAGAAAACTATTTGGGAATGGTGCTAAAAGATTAAATGGAAGTTGGGAATTAGGTAAAAGAAAGATGAATGTTTGAATGATATCAACAAGGTTGTTTGAGAGGGTTAGGGAATAGGAGTCCCAAGTAAAATGTGTATGTAGGAATTATAATATCGGTGTAAGAGGGGGTGGGTAGAAATTGGTCTAGGTTAATGAAAAGTAGAGGGCTTCTACTCTCAGGTCTAATTATAGCAGAGAGTAATCAGTTTATAGCCAATACAAAGCAATTAACAGAGAGGTGCAAAGCAGAACATGTTCTCTTTCATTTCCCTAATGCAGAAACCTGTCAGCCAGGAAGATTAAGTAACTGGCACATGCAGTGTACTCTACTGGTCAAAAGAAAGGACAGTGGCCAACTTAGTAAGTGGTCCTGAGAGTGCAACGACTAATCTTTCACAGGTGGTGCATGTTAAAGCCAATTTCCAGCACAGACAGGCACACTGAAGTTAATTCACTGGAAGGTTCTTCAAATTAAATTTACTTACGTTGTACGAAGACATAATTCTCAGTGAAAATCTTTGGGAGTTGGCCCTTGTGGCACAGCTTCTGCAGTATCAGGGTCAGCTGTATTGCCCACAGGCTATTATACTAAGATAAAATTATCAGTGAAAATGTTTGGCAGTTGACATTTGTGGCAGAGCTCTTGCAGTATCAGAGTTGGATGTAATGACCACAGCCTATTGTACATAGAAAAACTCAGAGAAAATATCTGGGAGTTGGCCCTTGTTGCTAGAGATGGATCATGGTTAAAAGGAGCCCTAGACCATGCAATGGAACAGCACCCCCTGCTACCATTGCAGTATCCCAATACTTGTCTCTCTTTCCTCACTTGTCACAGTCTTCATGCCTGTCAGTGCATGTACAAGTTCTTTTTTTTTTTTACTTCTACAATTAACACAAAGATTTGGATTGAATTTAAAACTGATATTTCAAGTTGTACAGCTAACCATTGACAGCTATTTGCTAAACAAAAGAACAGTCTCACACTTAAAACAGACTTAGCAACAGTTAACAACTCTTTCCTTGAAATTTGTATTTTTTAAAATGCATCTGGCAATCCATTAAACTGCAAGATTTGCTTGGGCTCATATTCAAACAGCATGTACTGAAACACTAATTAGTGTCCATGTGACGGACACAGGAATTCAAAAGACAAATGTGTGATGCATTTGCTAACAGCTTGGGACAGCTCACTGGATGTAAGCGCAGGTGTCTCTTTTCAGGGGCAACCAAGGTGCACTGTGTGGTGAAGTGACTCGGTCAGAGTCACACATTAGACAAATGAAGGCCGAGGGAATCAAACCCTGCACTACAAAAGCAGCTCATAGTCTTATTCATCCAATCAGACAGTCATAGTTTAACACAGTGCATTTCTCAACTGTGTACCTGCAAAAGGTTAAGTAAAGATATATTTACAGTTAAAATATTAACTTCGAACTCACAGACTCTGTGCTATCCTGTCAACAGTCAACAAAACAAGGTAATCAAGGATTGCACAATGAGAACATGGCCTCATACGATGATGTTTCTGTTTACTGCAATCAGTTTCTTTCTTTGCAGCATAACAAATATGAGTTGCAGGAAACAAGTTTTTATACCACTGTGGTGCAGTGGTTAGCATTGTCACCTCACAGCGAGAGATTCTCTGGTTCAATTCTCGGCTAGGGTGCCTTCTATGTGGAGTCTGTATGTCCTCCTTGCAGTCACGTGGGTTTCCTCCGGGTGCTCCAGTTTCCTTCCACATTCCAAAGACATGCAGTAGGTGGATTGGACACTCTAAATTGGCCATAGGTGAGTGTGTGTGCATGTGAGTGGTAGAGATGAACTACCATGGCAGGGCTAGCTAACCGGTGGTGTAAACCTTTGCTCAACATGATTGTCACTGTTAAAGTTACACACTGAGTTCATGGCAAAAGGGGTTGAGGATGGATGGATGAATTACAGCCATCAATTACTCTACACTTCAGATAACTGCTTGAGAACAAGTGAATAAATACTTTCATAAATAATTGGTCAGAAATATATTGCTGCTCACTGCTTTCAAAACCATTCAGTGGAGGCCATTCTAATCCCCCTCTACCTTCTCAGCTTCTTAGCTCAAAACAGAAACAAAGACTCAAAAATCAGGTACAGATTTTAACTGTTTCTCATATACATTGAATGTTACTAGAATAGAAAGCTTTACATTAGCCAGTATTTTTTGTAGGATACAAAACGTTTGAAATTGATCTCTGTTATTATTTAATGACCGCATCAACAACAGTATGCTGGTTGATGCGGGTGGATTGGAACTTGTGATGGGTTGAAAATCCATGCTACTGGAGCGGCAGGGTGAACTTCCTTGTGAAATGTCTGTGCTGTGCATCTCCTGGGGCTGAACTTCCTTGTGAAATGTCCACATTGTGAATCTACTATGGATGACCCTCCTTGTGAAATTGTGCTTTACTTCAGTGTGTGAAATCTCTAGTACTTTGAATGCAGAGCATTGATTTTTTGTTTTTATATTGTTAGAACCAAGCTGCCCCCCCCCCCCCCCCCGCCAGCCAGCTATGGACCCTAGGTAAGTGCCTAGATCATATAGAGCTGGATCTGGCCCTGCTTGTTGCAGAGCTCCTGCATTATCTGGGTCAGATATAGTGATCACAGGCTATTGTACAAAGACAAAATTCTCAGTGAGAACAACTGGGAGTTGACAGTTGTCACAGAGCTCCTGCAGTATCAGGGTTGAATGCAGTAACCACAGGCTCTGCACTGTGAAGGATGTTGGTCACTGAGATTTCAATCTGGCTGCATTTTAATCTTTTGTGAGAATTTTCTCCCCTTGTATATAATTACTTATCAGCTACTGTAAAATAGTTTTATGTGAGTTTTTGTGATGCATTTCTCCCTATCTTCTTGTAAAATATGTAATCTGTTGCAGGACTATTCTCCTCTTGTTTAGAGTTACTCAATTACTGTTTAAATGTTTTTAAATCTGTTGTGGAAATTTTCTTCCTGGGCCTACACTGAAAATGGGCCATTGGCTCAGATGGACTTTCCCAGTTATCAAAGGACAAATATAAAATAAAATATTTTGGGAAATCATAGTATACAGGAAACGGTTGACTACAGAGACTTTGGTCTATAAACTCTAACTTAATATTTAAAAAAAAATGCACGAGCTATTAAGGCAAAGGCCATACATGTCATGGGACTTCTTTTGATAAATATTACAACCAGATCTTTGCAATCTTATTAAATGTATTTACAATGTATATTAGACCTATAATTGAATAAAATTCATTATTTTGTACATATTCAAAAAGTGACCTCTCCATAGTTCAAAATAAATTAACTAAAAGAAGTGTGGAGTGCAAGACAATCACATATCAGGAATGTTTAGCTAATCTTATTTTCCATCAGCTATTGCTGGTTATATGGCAGATTGTGGCTAAAGTATCGTGCACTTCATGATGAAGAAACACAGCTTTTGTTCAATAACGAGACCCTGCAATCAGGACAATCTTCCTGAGATGCAAATTATACCCATCAGATAGCAAAATGCAGAACAACTTTTGTATCCAGGTTTATCACTCAAAGTATTGTGAGATCATGGAACAGACAGCCAATATATGTAAGAAAATGTATCTCATAAGAATCATTCAAGAAATCTTCAGATACTTGGCTTGGTTTAAATATCTACTCTGTTAAGTTGGAGTCTACTTTATGATGGTCCTTGACCTTGACACAACTTAATAGGCACTATGAAACTGTTGCTTGTTGCACATGCTGTGCACTATTCTGCCACACACTATGTGCACTGTACTACCACCTACTCTGCACACAGTACTATTACTCACTATACATCTACAAACTCGATGCTCTGTTGTATTACTCACTTTGTGCACTATTCTACTACTCACTATGCACACTATGCTACAATCCACTTTGACAACTGTACTGCAACCCGTTCTGTACATTTTATTACTACCCACTTTGTACACTGTAAAGTGCACTACTGCCCAGTCTGTGAACTATAATACTACATACTCTAAACATACTACTACTGCCCAGTCTGTGAACTATACGGTTACCCACTCTGTACACAGTCCAGTACACTGCACTCATACGCACTCTGTGAACTATAATACTACATACTCTAAACATACTACTACTGCCCAGTCTGTGAACTATACAGTTACCCACTCTGTACACAGTCCAGTACACTGCACTCATACGCACTCTGTGAACTATAATACTACATACTCTAAACATAATACTACTGCCCAGTCTGTGAACTATACGGTTACCCACTCTGTACACAGTCCAGTACACTGCGCTCATACGCACTCTGTGAACTATACTCTAAACATACTACTACTGCCCAGTCTGTGAACTATACGGTTACCCACTCTGTACACAGTCCAGTACACTGCACTCATACGCACTCTGTGAACTATAATACTACATACTCTAAACATACTACTACTGCCCAGTCTGTGAACTATACGGTTACCCACTCTGTACACAGTCCAGTACACTGCACTCATACGCACTCTGCGAACTATAATACTACATACTCTAAACATGCTACTACTGCCCAGTCTGTGAACTATACGGTTACCCACTCTGTACACAGTCCAGTACACTGCACTCATACGCACTCTGTGAACTATAATACTACATACTCTAAACATACTACTACTGCCCAGTCTGTGAACTATACGGTTACCCACTCTGTACACAGTCCAGTACACTGCACTCATACGCACTCTGTGAACTATAATACTACATACTCTAAACATACTACTACTGCCCAGTCTGTGAACTATACGGTTACCCACTCTGTACACAGTCCAGTACACTGCACTCATACGCACTCTGTGAACTATAATACTTCATACTCTAAACATACTACTACTGCCCAGTCTGTGAACTATACGGTTACCCACTCTGTACACAGTCCAGTACACTGCACTCATACGCACTCTGTGAACTATAATACTACATACTCTAAACATACTACTACTGCCCAGTCTGTGAACTATACAGTTACCCACTCTGTACACAGTCCAGTACACTGCACTCATACGCACTCTGTGAACTATAATACTACATGCTCTAAACATACTACTACTGCCCAGTCTGTGAACTATATGGTTACCCACTCTGTACACAGTCCAGTACACTGCACTCATATGCACTCTGTGAACTATAATACTACATACTCTAAACATACTACTACTGCCCAGTCTGTGAACTATATGGTTACCCACTCTGTACACAGTCCAGTACACTGCACTCATACGCACTCTGTGAACTATAATACTACATACTCTAAACATACTACTACTGCCCAGTCTGTGAACTATATGGTTACCCACTCTGTACACAGTCCAGTACACTGCGCTCATACGCACTCTGTGAACTATAATACTACATACTCGAAACATACTACTGCTACCCAGTCTTTGAACTCCCTGTCACCTACTCAGTTAACTATAATACTTCCTACTCTGTGAACTATTCTGCTACCTACTCTGTGAACTATATTTACACCATCTCTGCACACAGTACATTAGACTACTACCCAGTCTTTCAACCATAACCTACTCTGTGAGCTATACTACCACTCAGTCTACAAACTATACTATTACAGCCTTGGCTGTGAACTTTTCTATTACCCAGTCTGTGAACTATAATACTTTCTCCTTTATGAATGATATTATTACTTACTCAGTGAACTATACTACTACCCAGTCTGTGAACTATACCTCTACCCAGTCTGTGAACTATACCTCTACCCACTCTATGAATTACAAAACCACCCAGTCTGGGAATAATAATATTAGGCAGTCTTTGAACTATACTAGTACCTACTCAGTGTGCTATACTGCTACCCGCTCTGTACACAGTACAGTGTACTACTACTACCCAGTTTATAAACTATACTACTCTATGACCTATACTATTACTTACTCTGTGAACTATAATACTTCCTACTGTATTACTACTAACTCTGTGAACTATAGCATTACTACCTGTTATGTGAACTTTTCTATTACCTAGTCTGTGGACTATACTACTACATAACCTGTGAATTATACTAGTTCCCAGTCTGTGAATGATACTTTTATGTACTCTGTGAAGTATACTATTACCAGCTTTGTGAGCTATACTACTACCCAGTCTCTCAGCTATACTATTACTTACACTGTTGGCTATACTACTACAGGTCTACTTCACATAACCGAACACTCAAATGTTCAAAATTCATATGGCCGAGACCGTATGATCAAACATTTGAATGTTCGAAAATGTGAACTAGACCCATAAAAATAAAAAAAAAAAAACACACATTATACTGTGTATAGCTGCACCCCCCACATCCCCCCTACTTAAATATACCAACTCCGAGATCACACTATAGCGAGAACAACGGAAATCTCCCGGTCCGCGCTGTATGTGATTTCCCGTTCAGAATGTCGGTATTTCAAAACTTCGAACATATGGTCTGCGATCATATGGGTTTCGAAGTTTTGAATTTCAGCATTCTGAAGGGGACCCACTACTACATACTCTATGAACTATACTATTTCTACTACCTAGTCAGTGAACTATACCACTGCCAGCTCTGTGAATTGTAAAACTACCCACTCAGTGGACTATACTACTATGTAGTTAGTGAACTATACTTTTACTCACACTGTGAACTATAATACTACTATGTCTGTAAACTATACCATAGCTAACTAGGCTATGAACTATACTACTTCTCAGTCTGTGAATTATACTACTACATACTCAATGAACTATACTGCTTTCAGCTCTGTGAACTATACCACTACCCACTCAGTGAACTATACTACACAGTTGGTGAACTATACTTTTACTTACACTGTGAAGTATAATACTAATACGCTGAAAACTATACTATTGCTACCTAGCTTGGGAACTTTTCTACTACCCGGTCTGTGGACTATACTACTACATAATGTGTGAGATATATGACTTCCCAGTCGGTGAATGATACTGTTACTTAACTCTATGAGGTATATTATTACCTACTCAGTGAACAATACTACTTCCCAGTCAGTGAATTATACTGTTACTTAAGTCTCTGAGGTATAATACTACCTACTCAGTGAACAATACTACTTCCCAGTCAGCGAATGATACTTTTACTTAACTCTGTGAGGTATAATACTACCTACTCAGTGAACAATACTACTTCACAGTCGGTGAATGATACTGTTACTTAGCTCGGTGAGGTATAATACTACCTACTCAGTGAACAATACTACTTCCCAGTCGGTGAATGATACTGTTACTTAGCTCAGTGAGGTATAATACTACCTACTCAGCGAACAATACTACTTCCAAGTTGGTGAATGATACTGTTACTTAGCTCGGTGAGGTATAATACTACCTACTCAGTGAACAATACTACTTCCCAGTCGGTGAATGATACTGTTACTTAACTCTGTGAGGTATAATGCTACCTACTCAGTGAACTATGCTACACACAGTAGGCAAATGCAAGTTGAGAGGAATCAGACATTGGATCACAGGAAGTAGTTTTTAACAGCTCATAGCTTAACACTGTATTATTTGCCAGATAAATAATATTATATCATAAAACATATAATTAGCACTTTAAATCCTTTTATTACTATGTTTAGGGCTATGCTATGCTCATTAGTTGAACTATTTCTTGCATGATATTTAACTATATAATATCTACTCAAACCTGTTGCTTTTTTGTTGGCGTTTATTGTTTTGGTGCTTTCTGCCCACAGTTACACTGAAACGTAGACCTCCCAGCTGGACATTCCTGATTAAATAAATAAATGAATGAATGTTCTTTACAACATGAAGCAGTATTACCATGAAAGCTACACTGCTTCATTATTTTATCATGTAATAGCAAAAAAAAAATACAAATATTTTATTTATGAGGAAAACCGGCTGTAGTATTAAAAGGTAATAATCATTTACAATCTGTACAGAAATGTTAATGTCAAGTAAGTGCTGAATGATAGCATTTGATTGAAAGGTGTGCTTTTTGATGGAGGTCACTGAGGTCAAGGTTTGCCTTGAGCAGAGCTACAGTGACATTAGAGTTGATTATATTAAATCTATTCAAAATGAGCTGGAAGTTTGCCTATGGAGGACCAAAACCCCAGAGAAAAGTGATATATTGTTTAGAATGAAAACTCAAGTCATTTTGCTAGTACCTGACTTTGCTTTTTCATAAAGAGATGTTTAACAGACTGCTACAAATCCCATCACCAGAATGAGTGAATAGACTGAGACAGAAAAAGTAGTGCATGCTAAGTGCTTGGATGTTATTCAGAAACCAACTTCTTAGTACTGAAAGAATGACTATATTTGACAAAGGTGAGAAAAATAATAAAGTAGTAACATGGGCACATAATCGAAAACATACTGTTAACATCATAACCAAATACAAATATTTATAAAAATGAAGGATTTTATTTTTAATGTTAGGTATAATCATTTGTTGAAGTTGGTGGAATGGGGAATAGAGGAAAGGTAGTAAGCAACCATGGATAAGGCAGAAGCTCTCTACATTTAGTGCTCCATGAAAATGTTCTAGACAAACAAAAGTGATAGACTTGTAATAGGTGACTCTATTGTCAGACACACTGACGTCCCACTCACAAGACTAAACAAAGAGAGGGTCACGGTAAGCTGCCTGTCGGGCGCCAGGATCCGACACATAACGCAAGCACTCATATCACTCCAAAGCAAGTACAAGTATGACTCAGTCATTGTCCATGCTGGTGTGAATGACCTGAGACGTACCTCCCTGGACTACATGAAAAGATATATAGAGGAGCTCTCTGAACATGTAGCCCAGGCCGGTATGACCCTGACCTTGAGTAGCATCTTACCCTCACCAAGAATGATGCCACAGTATAAAGACAAAATGATCGATTTTAACAATTGGCTAAAGTATTGGTGTAATTCAAAGGGGATCCAGTGTCTGTCAGCCTGGGATGACATGCTCGACAAGCCACATTGCTTCTCTAGGGATGGATTGTACCTGTCACCCCTGGGCTTTCGGATACTGGCAAAAGCTCTTGCCACCCCCATAGTGCCTTTTTTAGGCAAGGCTCAAAGGAGAAACCCACCTCCATAGATATCACAGGGAAAAAGAAACTAAGGGTAACGCTACTCAACGCCAGAAGTCTAAACCTCAAGATGCATGCACTCAAAGCCCTCCTCAGTATGGAGAATATCAACATCTGTGCAGTAACAGAAACCTGGTTCAAGGCTCCCAAGAGCACACCAGCATTACCCAGGCTACACCTCATACCATGCTTTTCGGCCCCAAAACTCGGACTGAACCACAAAAGGAGGGGGAGTATCCATATTCATCAAAGATACTCACACCTCCAGGTTAGTGGCACAGTATGAAGCAGCAGAGACCATCCATGTGCAACTAACAGTGGGCAAAACTGCCTTTCAGTTTATAGCCTGCTACAGACCACCCTCCCAAACTCAGGAACCTCACTTGGCCTTCCTGAAAACACTGGAGAATATGAAGGTCTCTCCAAACACCATTATACTGGGTGATTTCAACTACCCAAACATAGTCTGGGAGCATTACTCAAGCCCCAATGCCCTAGCCCAAAGGTTCCTTGAATTTGTAAACTCAAATGCTATGGAACAACTAGTCACCACTCCCACAAGAGGGGAAAACATACTGGACCTAATCATCACCAACATGGGGACTCTATGCTCCACACCAGAAGTATACCCCTCATTGGTAAGATCGGACCATAAATTAATCTCACTGGACATCCACATCCCGACCCCACCCCCAGCCCAGAAACCCACAGTGAAAAATTTCTCTAAAGCTAACTTCACACTTCTCAAAACCGAGGTGACATCTTTCAAAGCCCCCGGGCCAGCGGAAACTACGGCCCAAACTGCAGAAACCTTTATAAATGCATTCTATGGACACCTTCAGGAATGCATGGATCATGCAATCCCAAATCAAACCAAGACCCAATCCTCCAAAGGCAGGCATCCAATCTGGAGGACTCCAGTCATAAATAAGCTTTACAACAAAAAGAGGAAGCTACTACATGATAGAGCTAACTCCCTAAAAGGGAAGGCATCTCTGATCAGTACTAGCAAAAAACTATGGTCCCTCATAAAATCATCCAAGGCCAGCTTCGAGAGAAAAATTGCACAGGACACCAAAGATAATCACAAGACCTTCTTTAGTTATGTTAGAAACCTGGGTGGCAACTCCCAGATATGTTCAGAGTGAATCCAAAATGACAAAAAATACACTGAACCCACAGACATAGCCAACATCCTGGCAGACAGATTCAGTGCAAACTTCTCCCCCCTTCCCCCCCAAAAGAGCAAATATCTATCCCAGCAGAGAGTCGCCTCCCTGACATCTCAGATGCTCAGGTGAGAGCTGCCCTCACCAAGGCAAAAAACACAGCATCAATGGGGCCGGACGGTGTCCCAGGCTGCGTCCTACACGAGCTCCAAGAAGAACTAAAACCTCATATAAAGTTACTGTTCAACCTCAGCCTTAGTACAGGATATGTACCCAAGGAATGGAGTACAGTGGTCCCACTCCACAAAGGCGGTGCCTCAATGGACCCTAGAAACTATCGCCCCATAAGTTTGACTAGCCTGGTCTGCAAAGCTATGGAGCGGATCATCATGGAGCTCATAAACAAAGATATTGGGGACCTGCAGACGCTGGATCCTACCCAATTTGGCTTTGTTAAGGGCAGATCCTGCCTCCTGAACCTGGTTGACTTCTTTGAAACAGTCACCAAGGCCATAGATGAAGGGAAGGTAATCCACACAGCCTACCTGGACCTCGCAAAAGCCTTTGACACAATACCCCCCTCGGGCATCATAAATAAGCTCTCCAGTTAAATATCAACCCCTATGTCATAAGATTGGTTGCAAACTGGCTCAAGGATAGAACCCACATGGTCAGAATTGCGGGAGCCATGTTAGACTCTAAACCAGTTACTAGTGGCGTCCCACAAGGCTCAGTCCTGGGACCTCTCTTGTTCGGTATATATTTCTCTGAGGTACAGGCTAACATGGGAGGACTATGGCTGACCAAGTTCGCAGACGACTGCAAACTGGGTGTCATAATCAACTCACCAACTGACACAGACATCCTCCAAAAGGGTCTCATAGAGACAGATAACTGGTGCCAGAACCATGGCCTAAAGCTAAATGCCAAAAAGTGCATAGTCATCCCCTTTGGGAAAAACAAAGTGCCCGCAAATTACCACATAGGTGGTAATCCATTAAGCATGGAAGAAGTAATTAGGGATTTGGAGACCCAAGTGCATAGCAATCTTTCCTTTGACAATCACGTCGCCAAAGTGGTTAGAAAGACCTTCTATATAGCCCACCTTATCACAAAAGGGTTCACATCTAAATCAAGAGAAGTCATTGTGCCCTTCTACTCATTACTCATCAGGCCCATAATAGAATACAATGCCCCATTTAGGATGTACCTTACCCACCACCTGCAGCAACTGGAAAGACCACAAAAGTACCTCACCAAGAGGATCAAGGGACTCAAACAGATGACCTATGCTTCCCGGTTAAAGAAACCCCAGCTATACTCAGTTGCATACCGCCTACTCAGAGGCGACCTGTGCCTGACGTATAAAGCCATGTCAAACCCAGATTTAATGGACATGCTCCACCTCAGAAAATCCAAATCCCTTAGAGTTATGCGCTCGAGGGACTTAAACCTCAGCACAGAAATTAATAGAACATGCTGGAGGGACAGATTTATAACCCAGAGGTTCCCATCACTCTGGAATAGAATCCCAGTCCATGTCAGACAGAGCCCCTCACTACTCCTCTTCAAGAGAAATATTGATGAGTGGATGGGAGATCGTAGGTTTACCCCGGGGATCACTTCTGCGTCACTGCTAGACAGAGGCACAGTAAACTAACCTTAAAAGGGTATAGTAAACTCATTTAAAAGGGTGTCAAAAGCCAAACACACTCTAGCTAGGCTTGTAAATGCTCTAGGGCAGATAGCCTAGTATCAACCTATGAACCTATGAACCTATGAAATGTATAAAGCAATGTTGTACATTGACATATACCGATATTATATTAATTTAACAGAAGAACGTTTCTCAGAATATAGTCCAACAAAACAAGCATATCAACCACCCGATCCAATAAAGATATCATAAAACACCAAAACAGTGTTTTTGTTGTAAGATAATACTAAAAAATGCATAATTGTACCCTTTGAGAAGTCAACCATCCTGGCTAATTTCCATGTTGGTAATACACCCCTAAAAGCTTACCCAGTGGTCAGGGAATAGGATATGCATATAAACAGTAGACCTTCTTTCAACCACCATGTAGCTGCAGTGGTGAGGAAATCATTTTATGTTATGCAAGTTAAGTAAGAGCATGGCATCTACATCCAAAGAGGTCATTATCCTACTGTACTCTGCCCTTATCAGACCGATCATAGAGTACAATGTTCCCTTTGTTATCCTACTGTACTCTGCCCTTATCAGACCAATCATAGAGTACAATGTTCCCTTTATTATCCTACTGTACTCTGCCCTTATCAGACCGATCATAGAGTACAATGTTCCCTTTATTATCCTACTGTACTCTGCCCTTATCAGACTGATTATAGAGTACAATGTTCCCTTTATTATCCTACTGTACTCTGCCCATATCAGACTGATCATAGAGTACAATGTTCCCTTTGTTATCCTACTGTACTCTGCCCTTATCAGACCGATCATAGAGTACAATGTTCCCTTTGGAATGTACCTCACCTGGCATATGCAGCAACTAGATTGTCTTCAGAGGTTCCTTACACAAAGAATACAAGGCATAACAAAAGCATCTTTAACCCCTTTCTCTCTACTCAGTCTCCTACAGATTGCTGAGGGGTGATCAATGCCTAGCTTGCAAGGCACCCACAAACCTCAGACTTATGAATCCCCTACATATTCTTAAGTCAAAGAGTACCAGAAATACAAGGTCTAGGGACCTGAATTTTGTCTGTGACTTAAATAGAACATGCTGGACAGACAGATATGTGTCCCAGAAACTGCCCTTCCTATGGAACAGGCTTCTCATGCATGTGAAGCTGAGTTCATCTATTACCCAGTTTAAGCACAACCTAGGCCAGTGGATGGGGAACAGGAAATTTACACCAAGCCAGGCACCCATGTCCCTTATGGACAGAGGCAGCTTATGAATACCTTTCCCTTAATGTCCTATTTGGATACACAGCATTGTTATTCTTTTGGGAAAACTTGGCTAATCTTAGAAAGGCTCCCTGGGTTATTAGACTAGTAACAGTCTATGAATCTATGAATCTATGGATCTGTGAATCTTAATCAGGTCTATATTATATGCTCAAAGAGACTTTTCTTCGAACATATAATCATCGACCCCTAAAGAGCAAATGCTCTAAAGTGCAAATGGGCACGTCTGCAAATTTTTTCCTCGGGAAAAAATTCACTTGACCATTATCAGGAATTGCTCTTTTCCCCAACGTAAAACATTTCAGAGTTATTATATTTAGTTAGGGGGGTGGGAGGCATAGCCCCCCACATCGGGGTGTGTGTGGAGCAAAGCCCCCTCTTGATTAGGGTTTTGAAGTTTGTGTTTTTTGTGTACAGCCCCGTAAATCATTTCCTGAGGAAAATATTCATGGACGTGGCCGTTTGCACTTTAGAGTATTCACTCTTTAGGGGTCGATGATTATATGCTTGAAGAAAAGTCTCTTTGAGTGTATGAAGAACACCTGGAACCACAAACCAGGAAACACCAGAAATGAGTTAAACAACTCCAAGACAGCATCAATAGTCAAATAAATGAATTTATTTAGCACTTTCATCTTTTTTTTACACACATGTCTTCAGAAAAGCTTAAAACACTCTGATATCACCATATAAATACAAAAATCTAAATCATGATTGGTTAACACACAAAAATCCCCACCCCTGCTACAAAATTTTAAAACAGAGTTAACCATTAACCTAAAGTCAATAAAAACAGTACCATTACATGTAAATGTATGATTACCATAACCATTATATTAAATATATAGATCTAAGCTTTAAAAAGGGGGAAAATGTTATTTTATCATTCAGTCCAGGAAAAATTATAGAATTTGACCTAACCTGCCATTTCATCTCAATAAATTCCAAGTATTATTCAGTTGGGCCCTCTCTTTGTTCTAAGTCTACATGATCTGTAACAAAGAACTTAAAGAAATGATCAGGGAATTCTTGTGTATGCCTATATAAGGCATTGTTTACATTTTTGTTGGCTATGTCGTAACAATGTTAGTAAACTCTCTGTTTGATGGCCCTCTTTGTTTTCCTGATGTAAAAGCCATCACAGGCCTGGCACAGCCCAAGGTATACTACCCTTTTAGAGTAACAATAATATTTTTTCTTTGCTCCAATTTTTCCAAAGTTCCTAACATTAACACACTCTGTGTCCAACATATGTCTGCATTGGGGGCATCTACCACATTTGTAGCTACCTCCAATCTCATTCAGGGAGTTTGTCCTTTCCAATAGACCCTTGAAAGACATTTCCTTCTTATAGATTATCTTTGGTATCATACCTAAAGTGGTGGCCGCCCCTAGGTCCAGGTTAAAAATACCCCAATGCTTGTAAATAATGTCTCTAATATCATAGAAATCAGTACTGTATGGCAATACCATCACTCTTCCAAACCCAGGTTCAGTCCTACTATCCCTTCCTTCCATTAAATTAAGATCAGTACTCAACAAACTGTGGTATACAACCTCCATTCTCTTGAACTTCACTTCATCCATGATGTTCTTAATGAATACCTCAGGGTAGCCTCTTTGAGCCAACATACCCTGTAATACTACACATTCGCTCAAAAAGTCATCCAAGCCAGAAATCATTTTCACCAGTCTAACATACTGACCCTTAACCAATGCTTTCTTCTGGTGGATGGGATACCAACTGCTGAAATGCAGTAGTGAGTTGGAATAAGTAGGTTTTCTATATAACAAGGATGAAAAAAGTTTATGGTCATAGTCCTTTTTAATTGTAACGTCTAAATAATTCAATCTATCCTTGTCGACTACCATAGTAAACTTCAGAAAGGTAGTTGTGTTGTTTATGTATTTAAAAAATTCATCCAACTTTTCCATCCCATCCTTCCAGAACAGTACTATATCATCCAAATAGCGTCCGTATAGTGCCCAGGATTCTCTATAAGGGGAATCAAGAATATAAAGATTCTCCCATTGGAACAACACAATATTGGCAAACATCGGGGCGCAACAGGCCCCCATCGGGTACTCATACATTTACATGTAATGGTGCTGTTTTTTATTGACTTTAGGTTAATGGTTAACTCTGTTTTAAAATGTTGTTGCAGCAGTGGGGATTTTTGTGTGTTAACCAGTTTATGATTTAGATTTGTGTATTTATATAGTGACATCAGAATGTTTTAAACTATTCTTAAGAAGTCTGTGTAAAAGAAAGATGAAAGCACTAAATAAATTCATTTATTTGACTATTGCTGTTGTCTCGGAGTTGCTTTACTCAATCTGGTGTTCTCTTTGAGTATATAATATAGACCCATCTAAAACACTGACTATAATGTGAAACTTCCTTAACCTTACTATCAGTTTAATCCTAACCCCACATACACAGTTTTTAATGAAGCAGAAATTGAAAAAATGTATAACACATTCCTGTTTCAATGAAAGAAACAATTCCTGCAATATATTAAACTCATATCCCTAGACAGAATTCAAACAGTTGTAAAAATATTTAAAGACCTCAATAACAGCAGAGTGGTTCCACTTCAAAGCTGCAGGTCTCAATTCCAGGTGAACAGGCTAGTTGAACACAACTGGTTGACTACTTTACTGTTTGCAAATACCAAAATCAATATATTTTGCAGGGAGAAAACCCACAGTATACAGACACTGGTAATTTCATGCCCTCTAACACTAACAAACACTACATTAACTCTTCAATCATTAACTCTTGGTAAAAAAAGAAACACTCAGTAATTATGTAAACACTTACAGAAGCAATAATACTCAGTAATTATGTAAACAGTTACAGGAGCAGTAATACTCAGTAATTATGTAAACAGTTACAGGAGCAATCATACTCAGTAATTATGTAAACACTTACAGGAACAATAATATTCAGTAATTATGTAAACACAGGAGCAATAAGACTCAGTAATTATGTAAAGGGTTACAGGAGCAATAATACTCAGTAATTATGTAAACACTTACAAGAGCAATAATACTCAGTAATTATGTAAACATTTACAGGAACAATAATATTCAGTAATTATGTAAACATTTACAGGAGTGATAATACTCAGTAATTATGTAAACAGTTACAGGAGCAATAATACTCTTGCAAGCCAGCTGGATCAATGTAAAACACTGTCTTGCATGTCCTGCAATCATAAAACTGGTGAGTTATAGCCTGGCCAGTTGGTGGTCATCAAGTTTCAGTGCTGCAAGAAGTAATGCATCTCAGCAGAGTACTTGTATTTAATTACTAGGCTGTGCTGTCCTTTGAGATATATATATATATATATATATATATATATATATATATATATATATATATATATATAAAAGAAATTATCTAAACAGCATATGATCGAGTGCAAAAATATTGACAGCAAATTATCTAAACTCAAAAACATTCCCTGGTCTGTCCCCATTTTAATAAGTTCTTATTTGGTATTTTAGAACAGGTTAAACCTAACCCCAGGGGAGGTGACTGGAAAAATCTGTTAAAAAAGAGAGAAACTCAATGGCAATTTAAAACAGCAACCATGTTTCCCCCTGGCTTAAATGAAACCACCTCAATAGCCCCTGTGTTACAGGAAAGAGCTAATCAATTATAAAAAATATAAATATACATATACATATGAAAAAATACATATATAAAATGTTTTTATACACATGTTTTGACTTATAACAGATTCATCTAAGGCAGAGTATTTTTTAACAAAATAAAATGAGTTAATAGTTTATTGTTTAGAAGAAAATGATGGATATATATATATATATATATATATATATATATATATATATATATATATATTTAAAAAAAAAAAAGCTCAACAAATGCTTTCAGAGTGTAATTAGCGATTAACATGTTGATTGTTTGACTTTGTTGATTGGCTAATACTTTTTATAAATGAAGATGGTTTTACAGGAAGTTTATTCTGATGCAGGCTATATGTTGTAGCCGAAAGCGCTTAATCTAGTTTGTTATTAAGCAGAAGATATTTGGATTTTATATGGCCTGGTTTATCCATTTTTAAACTCAAAAACATTTAAACACAAAATACTAACAAAATTGAACTCTGTGCAAAATCAATGTTTTTGCAGGGAAGCAAGCCCCCTGCACCCCCCACACTCCCCTATTTATTATGTATAACAACTCCAAGGTCAAACAATAATGGTGAAAGAGTATAAACCCTGCCCTAGTATTAGAACAAGAACACTCGTGCACCTACCTGCTTAACTGAATAAACTACTTGACACTTCACTAAGGCATCTTCATTCCTGCAAGGGGGGGTGGCATCAGAGAGACAGTCTCCCAGATCTGCTAGTAATTTTATTTGAAGTAATTTATTGTACTCTGTTTCTCATCAGCCCTGTCACCCTCTGGGTCATAGGAGGGATACCAGTCTTGGCAAGCTTTCTGGATTACCTTTGTTATCAGTGGAAGAAGTAAAACATCTAAACCCAAGGGAAAAAAGCATGTATTATACAAATGTTTTATAAGTAAAACTGCCACCCACCTATTCACAGGACTGTGTGACCATTGTAGCACTACTGCAGGGCCTGAAATACAGGCAACATATTTATGTCACTCCTCTAATAAAATGTTGTTCAGAAACGTATAATATATGATAAGCAGTCACATGTACCACACCTGGCCTGGCATCATCAGGAGGTGCAGTAGCGCCATCCCTTCAAGGACTAAGTCAGTGGTGTGTCATGGACTGGCGACATTATATGGCAGCATCAGCAACTTTGTAGTGCATATATGACATTGTGAACTGAAGGCATTCTAGCACATTCCTGCTTGGGAACAGGGCACTAATATCAATTTCATCTTCAAGGATTCTGTAGTTGGAGCCATTGCTTCTTCCGTCTTATTTATTGGCATTGGTGAAGGTCCACTACTGGTTGCATTTCTGTATGCCTTTATATCCTTTGCTCTTTACATTAGTAAGTGTGTACTGGGCTTAAACCTTTTTATCCTTTGCACATTACATTAGTAAGTGTGTACTGGGCTTAAATCTTTTTAGGAGAGTCAATGGCTATAGTCTGAGTGACACAACGGTATTTGTGGTTTAGAGGTCAGAAAGTAGTTTAACAGGCACTGCTTAGGCTTGTTTGGAGTTTAAAGATGTTGTAATTATTTACAAATAATAAGTAGAGGAAGTGGAGGAAAATTTATGAGAATTTTCTATGTTTCTTTGGCCAACTAATGTTGCAGGTGATTAAGAATTACTCTTTGGTCTTGAAACTTGAAGATTGTTTAACATTGCTTCTGAGTGACGCCTCCAGGTGCATCTTCAGTTAACTCCTACTGATGCCTCTAGGCATCAAATATTGCTTGTTCATATTTGCATCAATAATTTCAAAAGCATGCTATGTACAAGGCTTTAAAAGATTTCATCATAAAGCTTACACAACTGCAAACTCAACTGCATTAATATTTGACCTCTGTCTAGTGCAGATAAATAGATATTAACTGTTGTTTTTATGATATTAATTTATATAGATATAATTTTCTCATTTTTCTAAATATCTCAACAAGCGAGTAACACAGACAGAACTTCTTAGCCTCATATGAAAGCTGTCAGCTAGATGAATAAAATGCTGCTGACAGTATGTGGGTAATGTGGGTGGTTGCTGAGATATTCTAAGTTATTTACATTTTACAAATGTAATAGTTACTATGTTTACTGTGACTTGGTTTAAGACTTAGAACTTAAAGAATACTACCACTATAAAAAACGTTTGTGCTGAAGAGTTTGCCATTTATACTTCTTTCGTAACCCCTATGGTTTCAGAGATATGGACATTTGTTTCAAATGTGAGGACATAATTTGATTCTATCAAAAGGCTTAGGCTCCGCCCATTGGAAGTTACAGTGCAAACTTCCTGAGCTCTATTGGAGTGAATGAGTTAAAAAGGAAAAGGATTGGTCTAGCCTTTCTATAAAGTATATCAATAAAAAGTACCTTTTCTACAGGAAAACCACAAAGTGATTTGGAGAAAGGCAGTCCCAATGCCAGTGTTTTATTTATGCCTAAGAGCATAAAGTTTGTTTCTGGAAAGTTGCATGTCAGTCCAATGGATGCTAACTATTCATGAAGATGGATCAGGTTAAGAGATTGGTGCTTGAAAATGCTTTCAGGATGTAAGTTGCAGGATCAAAAACCTAAGTTATTTATATAGACCAGATAATTACTTTTTCTATGAGTACTATATGCTTGTAGGTTTATAGGTGTGTACTAAGATAATGGCCCTGGAGCCTTTACAAGCCTAGCCCATAGAAGTGCCCTGGCTTTGTGCTGCCCGATGTAAGTTCCCAGTGTCTCTATCAAATAGAGTCACTGGAGTGATCCCTGGGGTGAACTTTCTATTTCCCATCTACTCATCAAGATTTCGCTTGAAGATGGCCAGTGAGGTGCTCTGCTTGACATGTATGGGAAGTTTATTCCAGAGCATGGGCAGTCTCTGGGTTATGAACCTGTCCCTCTGGCATGTTCTGTTGATTGTGGTAATGAGGTTGAGGTCTTTGGAGCATGTGGTGCAGTGGGATTGGGATTTCTAACAGAGCTGGGTCAGACATGGCTTTGTAAGTCAAGCAGAGATCGCCTCTTAGTAGATATGAGACAGAGAGTAGCTGGAATTGTTTGAGTCTGTCCATGTAGGATATGTGTTTAAGGCCTAGGATCTTCTTCATGAGGTACTTTTGTGGCCTTTCCAGCTGTTGCATGTGTCTAGTGAGGTACATGCCAAATGGGGCATTATACTCAATGATTGGCCTAATAAGGGAAGAGTATAGAGAGATGATGACCTCTTTCTTCCTGGATGCAAAACCCTTGGTAATGAGATGTGCTACATGGAAGGACTTTCTGATCACAGTGGCAATGTGGTGGTTGAAGGAGAGGTTGCTGTCAAGCTGTGTCCCTAGATCTCATATAACACCTTCAGTGTTCAGTGGGCTCCCATCAATGTGGTAATTAGTGGGAACTGAGTTTTTCCCAAAGGGGATGATGATGCATTTCTTGGCATTAAGCTTAAAGCCATGGTTTCGACACCATTCATTGGTCTCAGTGAGGCCTTTCTGTAGGATGTCTACATCACTTGGGGAGTTAATAATGTCTCCCAGCTTCAGGTCATCTGCGAATGTGGTCAGCCAGAGTCCCACCGTGTTGGCCTGGACTTCTGAGAGGTAGATGCCAAAGAGGAGAGGACCCAGGACTGAACCCTGTGGGACTCCGCTTGTGACTGGTTGGCAGCCTGACTTGGAGTCCGCGACTTTCACAATGTGGGTTCTATCTGTGCGGCAATTTGCAACCCACCTAGTGATATAGGGATTGATGCCTAGTTTGGTGAATGTATCAACAATTCCTGAGTGGGGAATGGTATCAAAGGCCTTGGCCAGATCGAGGTAGGCTGTATGAACTGCCTTGCCCTCATCCACCGCTCTGGTGACTGACTCAAGGAAGTCAACCAGGTTGAGCAGGCATGATCTACCTTTCACAAAACCAAATTGAGTGGGATCTATAGTTTGGAGATTCCCTATATCCTTGTTAATTCGGTCCATGATGATGCGCTCCATGGCTTTACATATCAGACTCGTCAGGCTAATGGGGCAGTAATTCCCAGGGTCTGTAGTTGCTCCCCCTTTATGGAGAGGGATGACTGTAGCAGTGTGCCATTTGGTAGGGACAAGCCTGAGGTGAGGCTGTGATTGAACAATGCACACAGATGTGGTGCCATTTCACTTTGTAGTTCATGTAGAACACATCCAGGGATATTGATGGGTCCCATGGAAGCTGTATTCTTGACCTTGGACAGTGCTGTTTTAACCTGTGCAGCAGTAATACTGGGTGCCTGGCATTCCTCCAGTATTGTGATTAGTCCTTTGGGGGGGTAAAGTTGGCAGTGAATCTGTATGCCAGAATGCAGTACGTTGGCAATATCTGTTGGCTCAGTATAGGAGGTACCATTGTGCAGTAACTCAGAGCAAACCTGGGTATTCCCATGGAGATTCTTGATATAACTGTAAAAGGCTTTGCGGTTGTCTTTAGTGTCTGCTGCAATTCTGCCTTCATAGCCGGCTTTAGAGGTTTTGATGAGGGATCTGAACCTTTTGTTGAGGCTAATAAGGGTGTTTTTCCAGTCCTGGGACTTCACATTTTCTACAACAGTTTCTTCCCTCTATTGTTGAGTTTATTAATGGCAGGGGACCACTAGATTGGCTTCCTTTTTGTGGAGGACAGTGTCTTGGTTCTGTTGGGTATGGCTAGTTCCATGCATTTATGTGTGTGTTCATACAGTGTATTGGTGTATGATTTGGCAGTCATGCATCTATTTTCCATTGACTTAGGTGCCATGAAGTTATCCACTTCTGTTTTTTGGAGCTGAAAGGCAGCTTTGGAGAAGTTTCTCATGGTGGTTACCTTTGCGGGTGCTGTGGGTGAGATGTGGATTTCCATGGTGATTAGTTTGTGGTCGGATCTAACCAGGGAGGAATTGACTGTTGGTATAGAGCAACAGTTGCTCACGTTAGTAATAACCAGGTTAAGAATATTGCTTCCTCTAGTGGGGGTAAGAATGAGCTGGTCCAAGGCATTGGAACTGATGAATTCCAGGAAGGGTTGGGCCAGTGTACTGGTGCATGATTAGTTTTCCCAGTTGATGGAGGGGTAGTTGAAGTCACCTAGTATGAGAGTGCTGGGTTGGACCCTAATAGTTACCAGGGTGCTTAGGAGCATGGAGTGAGAGTCTTACATGGTTAGGGACCTATAGGAGGCTACAACCTGAATCGCTGTCTTACCCAGTGTTAGTTGTACCTGAAGTATCTCAGATGTGTTATGCTGGGCTACTATTCTGGAGGTGTGCATATCCTTTATGAATATGTAGACACCACCACCTTTGGAGATTTGGTCCATGTTCTGGGGCCGAAAGGTGTGGAATGAGTTATAGCCTGGTAGCACATGGGGTGCTTTCTGCTGCTTTAAACCACGTCTCCATTACAGCACAAATGTTGATATTCTCCATTTTGAGGAGTGCTTTGAGCAAGTGCATCTTGAGATTTAGACTTCTAGCACTGAGCAGTATGACCCTCAGATTGCATTTATTTATAGCTGTTACGGTGGTAAGTTGGTCTTTGGAAAATCACCTAAAAATGGCACTATGGGGCTGGCAAGAGCCTTAGCCAGTATCAAGAAACCCACCGGTGAGAGATGCAGGCCATTTCTGGCAAAGCATCGAGGTCTATAAATCATGTCATCACAAGTAGACAGATACTGGATCCCCTTAGAATGACACCAGAACAATTGTTAAAGTCAATCATTTTCTGCTTGTACTGTGGTATCATTCTGGGTGACGGTAGGATACTGCTCAGGGCTAGGGTCATACCTGCCTGGGCCACATAATTCAAGAGCCCCTTCATGTCTCTTTTCATGTAGTCCAGGGAGGTGCATCTCAGGTCATTCACACCCACATGGACAGTGGCAGAGTCATACTTGTACTTGTTGTGGAGTGACCTGAGTGTGTGTGTTATGTGTCGGATTCTGGCACCTGATAGACAGTTGACTGTTACCTTCTCCTTATTCAAGCTAGTGAGTGGGACATCTCTGTGCCTCACTATCAAGTCACCTATGATTAGTGTATTGGGTAAGCTGTGTTTTGCCATAGGGGCTTAGGTTGAGGGGCACACTGTGTAGGTGAGCTATGTGTCTTGTGGTTTGTGCTGTGCTGTGGTGGTTAAGTGCATTTCTGCCTTGGAGGTCTCTGCTGTTTGGGTAGATTTCTACTGAGACCCTCTGCAAAGGTGGGTGCATGGTTTGTGTTTTTATGTCAGAGCTGTGATAGTGGATGTTCTGGAGGGCAATGTGTTGCATGTGGTGTGGTGCAGGTGTTGACCTTCTCCTCTTGACCACCTATTCCGGTTTGGCTTGAGAGTGCATGGCTTCCAATTTGGATATATAAGTGCATCTCTTACAAGTCTGAGTGTTGGGAGGTAAGGGGAGAGGGTTGTCAGTGTACATGAAGCAGTTGCTACATTGCCTCAGGATGCCCAAGTTCACCAGGTTAAAAGGAGAAAGCACAGGGAACTGACCTTTAGACATGCCAAGAGGGATGGTCATTATTACTAAGTACTGGAGCTGTTTCGTTATATACTCCTGTTACAGGAAAAATGTCACTCAAGGTGTCTGAGTTTGTATAGAGCACTGCCAAACACTTGAGGGGAAGCTAATTTTTAGACCCTACAAATTTAAAGATGAAGTATTTAGGCAGATATTCCAAAGTTAGAAAGAAATCAAGCAGTACTTACTGAAAACAAAGAATTAGCTTGTCAAGAATGATGAAAAGAGGGGAGTCGCATGAATGGCTACTGCCTGGCTATTACTAATGCAGGTCTCACCACAGCTTCACTCTGTTAGGATACAATACACCTTTGCTTCTGCTCTCACCAGAAGCAAAATATTAGCACCGATCCCAAGAAGAGAAGTAGGCCACAGCCTGTTTGGTGATGCACAGTCTTGTCCTAGATGATGCAAGGGTTTGCAGGCTTGTAGCCTTTTTATGGTAGACGCCTTGAATAGCAACTAGACCAATCATGTATGTTAAGCACAGACACTCACTCTCCAACCAGACTGTGTCAGGAATCAATGCACTCTGCTCCTACTCTCCCCAGCATCAGAATATAGGCACAGATTCCAAGCTGTCACCTATAAAGCAGTTATTAAGCTTTCTGGTGATCAGCAGTCTCCAGGAAATAATGTAACTGCACTCCTTCTCTCACCAGGAGAAAACAGAAGCACTAATCCCAAGATGACTACTGAGAGGCAGAATGTGGGCTCTCCAATAACTGGTGGTCTTGCAATAGATGCTTAAAGGTAAGATGAAAAAAAGGTTTATCCTAACCACTGCAGTGTGCACCAGAGGAGTTAGATGTGAAAGTCGGTAACTTATTTTTTACCTGTCTAAAAAGTTAAGTTTTAGTGGAGAGTCACTATTTTTAAAACAGCAAGATAGATTGAAACGGGGTGGTCACTTTTGTATTCTGGTACTATGGAATGCAGTAAGATGCTCAATACATTTAAATAGTTGAAGGGGACTGATTTCACAAAATGATAAATGTGTGCTTACTCACACCAGCCAGTAAAAGCAGAGAAGAAATGAGATATATGGTCAAATTAACATAAGGGGCAGGCAACTAGAAAGACAGTGGTGTTTAAGAACACAACACTAACTAGGTGGGAGATTTCTGTCTGACTCACAAGAGACAGAGCTGTGGTCTTTTTTTCAAGTTTTAATATGCAGTGAAAAGCAGAATACAAGTAAAACTCAATGTAAAGAAACAAATCACAGTATACAAAATAGAAAAAGGCAATAAAGTTATACAAAGTACAATAAGTAAAAAGCAAACTAACCTTTCCCTCACAGCAAACTGTAGCAGGGTCTGGGTGAGCCTTTCCAGTAAGATAGTGTTGATGACCAGAAAAAAAAAAGAGCTACTGGGCCAAGTACTGAGGGCTGATAACTCTTTACTAATAGTGGAAAGAGATGGGATAAGGCGCAGTTGCAGAATACATTCATGTATCAGCAAGCAATACATTGGGACCATCGAAAGGTGGTCTGACTACACTCAAAGATAATGAAATTAGTAGAAGCTTTCGATAAGAGATTGGCTCAAGGTTTTTTTTTAACACTTTTATTGCATTATCATTTGTGACACAGGCACATTTACATTTATATAAAAGTAATCAAACTGTATTAACAAGTTAAAATTAACACACATTATGCTTCACATATATTGCTATATATCATATAACCTAAGCAACATTGCATAAATTATTCAGTTCCTGACCCTTTTTTTAAACAAGAAACATCTTTATTAAACCATCACTTATTACATAAGTAAGCATACATTTATATAAATGAAAACAAACTACGCCGCACAATCCTTCTTGCAAGCATTTTACATCACAACTGATACCGACAGTCTCCCAGTTGCAAACATTATACATCACTTCTAATTTACCCAATCGTTTTCAGTCATAGATTACCTAGAACATTTAAGTCCTGCCTTCTTTTACGTCTCATTCATCTCCTGTATGTACTGTTCCCACAATTCTCATTTTTCCTCTGTAGTTTGCTCCTACCATTTTTTAAAGATCTCAATTCCAGTTGTATCATCTCTGTTACTGTATTCACTGCTTCTAATATAGCTGACATAGATTTTGATTTCCATTTTCTGTTAATTGCTTTTTTGGCAGCCACCATAATTAGAGACAGCAAGGGCTTATCATGTCTAGACAATTCTGTATCATAGCTCAGAAAAATCATCTCCCTCATCGCACCTATCTGCCCACCCATCATCCTTGACAGTGCATCCTGCAGGGAATCCTTAAAGTCATTGGTTGAGTTTTTTTTATTCAAACTGACTGTTGTATCTTCGACTAAGGTTGCTACTGCTTTTCTTTTTACTGGGAATCCTTAAAGTCCACCAACTCACTGCACTCCCAGAAAATCTGTTCCCAATTACCTCTTTCTTCCCCATCATACCTCCATTTGCTGTCTACCTGTGGAAAAATTCTCTGGAGTCTACTTGGGGTCATCATCATCTTCTTTCAACTGCTCCCGTTATGAGTCACCACAGTAGATCACCTGTTTCCATTTCTTCCTGTCATCCTGCATCTTGCTCTGTCACACCAACCACCTGCATGTCCTCTCTGACCACATCCATAAACCTTATCTTAGGCCTTCCTCTTTTCCTGGCAGCTTCATCCTTAGTATCTTTTCCCAATAAACTCAGCATCCCTCCTCAGCACATGTCCAAACCAACGTAATCTTGCCTCTCTGGCTTTGTCTCCAAACCTTCCAACCTGGGCTGACCCTCTAATATACTTATTCCTAATCCTGTCCACCCTTGTCACACCCACTGCAAATCTTAACATCTTTAACTCTGCCACATCCAGCTCAAACTCCTGCCTTTTTGTCAGTGCCACTGTCTCCAACCCATATAACATAGCTGGTCTCACTGCCCTCTTGTAGACCTTCCCTTTCACTCTTACTGGTACTCGTCTGTCACAAATCACTCCTGACACTCTTCTCCAGCCACTCCATCCTGCCTGTACTCTCTTCTTCACCTCTCTTCCATACTCACCATTGCTCTGAACTATTGATCCCAAGCATTTAAACTCATCCACCTTAGCCACCTCTACTCCTTGCATCCTCACCATTCCTCTATTCTCCCTCTCATTCACACACATATATTCTGTCTTACCTTCATTCCTCTAACCTTCATTCCTCTTCTCTCTAGAGCATATCTCCATCTCTCCAGGATCTCCTCCACCTGTTCTCTACTCTCACTACAGATCACAATGTCATCTGCAAACATCAGAGTCCACAGGGACTCCTATCTGATTTTGTCTGTCAACGTGTCCATCACCATTGCAAATAAGAAAGGGCTAAGAGCTGATCCTTGATGTAATCTCACCTCCACCTTAAACGCATCCATCACTCCCACCGCAGACCTCACCGCTGTCACGCGAGTCTACTTGGGGTAAAGCAGGAAATGTTATTTGGGTGACACTGCAACATTTCCAAGATCTGTTTTTAATGTTTAAATAATATTCTACAAATAATTAAGAAAGAAATTTTAAATAACCTTGATAAAGACGTTAAGTGTTTCCTTTTAGGATGGTGCAATCACTGAGTTGAAACTTATGTTGTCTACAAGGTATCATAGATGAAGGTAAATTGAAAATCTTTATTTTCTATAAATACCATCTTATCTCCATATTCAGAAAATATATCACAGTAGTTCACTTCTTAAATCATGACATAATAAATCTGCTGCTATAAGTTAAATTTCTTTATGACTCTTCAGTCCTCACAAAGGTATCACCTCAGAGTTCTGGCACATATGAGGAAGTTCACACCTACCAAATTAGTTGTAGTGAGGCACTGCCAGGGGCTGTTAAACATGTGCATAAAATAATCCAAAATGGTAAATCAGCTAGTTGTCTTTCAACGTATTCTGTATAAACCTCAGTATTTTGTTTACCACATTACAAAACATTGTTTTTATTTGGAGATAAAGCAATGTGCAGAAATTTGATAACAAATGGATATTAAAAAGTGATAGGACATGTCAAAGTAAGTAATATATCTGTTGCTCTGCTATGTTGTACTAATCTATGTATTAGATGCTTTTTTTGCTGATATTGTGATTTTAGTAACCTGAAAACAATAAAGTAAACTTAAAAATAACTCATGGCATCAGCTTTGCGATAATAAACTCACATAGCAAAGGAAATACATTAAATGATGTAAATGCTTTTGTCAGAAACCCATTTACCAGATATTTGCTGCCTATCATTTTTGTTTTAATTAAACCTCTGGTGTAGTATCTTTATCATCTAATAAATGTATATAACCTTATCTATGTAAGCAGAATAACCGGGAAGGCAAATTCATCCACCATTCTACAAAAATCTAGAAGAAACTATGGTACTGACTGAACACAGATTTTATTGGCTAAATGAGAACAAGAACAATAAACAAATGGAAAACCAGGAATGCAAAAGGGTTTTCGTACATCACATAGATTGTAAAGCTGTTGAGTTTAAACTCATAAATTTTGGTTCACTGATTGTGTTTGTGTATCAACACTGATTCAGTGTTTGCACAGTTAGTATATACAAGTAATGGCAGTGTGGAGGGGAAATGTCAAACCTAGGGGCATTTTCCCTTGTAAAAAATCCATTTTTACACCTTGTTGAGATCGAAGCTTTAATTAGTTTGTTAATCTGGCTGACACTTGAATTATTAATTAAACACAGGAGAAGAACTACAAAAGATGTAAATACACACAAGCTACTGTTTCAGGCAAGTAGTCACAGAAGCCAATAATTAAAAACTTCAAATCTGGAAAGCACTTTGTAACGGACTTTAGATATGAGCAAAGTATACAATCTCCCCAGTCACCTGCCTTCCTCCAGGAAGTGTTCCCCAATTTAAATTTAATGGTAAACAAAACAATTCACAAAAATCACACTTCAAATACCAAACTCACAACCTACAAAAAGAATAGGAATGTGAGGTGGAACTTGCAAACTGTGGTAAATGAGACCGAACAATAATACCCCTATAAATGTTTCTTAAACTACAAGCAAATAAAACAAGTCTTAATGAAGAGATCTTTCCACAGTAAAAGCCATTAACAAGAGAATGTAAAACTTGGTTAATCTCTATATTTAAAATACTTGCTAAAGTCGGAAGTTCTGTCTAATTCCACTAATGTGAAAGAATATTTACTAATCTGCAGAACCAGTGCAAAGGCATTAAAATATAGGCTAGCCTATATCAGAGATTAACAAACTGGATACCTAAGAAATCAATTAATTTTTGGACTTAAGCAAGCAGCCTTTCAGGCATAGCAAACAAATAATAAGTCTACATTAATAGTCAGAGAATTCTAAGGTGCAACAATAACTACAAATCTCTTCAAAGTACAAAATAGACTGAAATTCCTTCATTTCTGTTCAAAAGGTAATGAATTCGGCAGTCTATAGGAATACATAAATTATGACATAATATAAAATATCCAAACAATGCCTTATGATCACTATTTATCCAAAATATTCTTAAGATCATAGTTGACTTTATGGCTACTCCAGTAATTTACAGAGGAAATACTTTTAGTGCTGTGGATTTTAATAAAAGTGACTGGAATTGAAGCTGTTGGATTTCTTTCTGGCTACAAGCAGTGTCGTAATATAGATTTCTACTTGGTGTGGTGTTCCAATTTACATAATTAATCTATCTTTAACTGAATTCATTAACTGAATGACTATCTCCTGTTAGATAGAATGAAATACTGATTATTTCAAATGGGAAGTCAAGAACCCTACCAAATTAGAGCATTTTATATACATTTACATACTTTCAGTGCTAAGAAAAGTATTACTAGATGATAATACTTACACAAGTATGGCATACTGACAAAAGAACAGCATGGTCTGTGACAGGCATACATATGTAGATTGTCATTTCTGCAGCTTTTAATATACCATTATGGATCAAGATCAAACAGGTACATTGTTCATATAACTAACAAGAACCTTTGATTATACATGTATATCATCCAGCATCTGTCAAAGTCTTGCAGAAAGATGGAATAGCTGGAAGCCATTCAATAGTAATTTACTAAATGCACCTCTTAATAGAAAATGACGAGTGAAATAAGGGGAAATCATTTTCACTACTCAGAGAATTACTGCAGCTCTCATATAGATTTCAGTACCTAGGCCCCTGCTTGCCATATAATTATCCATGGTTTAGCCTCTCTGAGACAAAAAAATTACATATTTCTTTACACAGAGAATCATGTAATCTAATGAGGAGCACTGCAAACATCAAAAAGAGCTATAACATGACATGAAACAACAGTACAATAAATCCACAAATATTATTTTATGCTAAAACCTGCAAAACTAAATGCATGATTTTTAAAGACACGTAGACTTCATAATTTCACAGACAACTGGCATAGAAGATAACCTAATATATCATATACGGACACAGACTGGTCTTTCATAAACCTAAGCACATCTCTTGAAGAATGTTTTCTTTCAACTCCCACAGAGATAACCTAAAAAGTAAATAACTAATTAGATATGGCATGAATTATGTATATGTTTCTCAGGTCAGATGGCATTGGTTGAGTAGCTAACACAACTCTCCCTCCCCATCTCGAATACTTCCTGTAACTGTTTCCAGACTCTCCCTCCCCATCTTGAATGCTTCCTGTAACTGTTTCCAGACTCTCCCTCCCCATCTCGAATACTTCCTGTCACTGTTTCCAGACTCTCCCTCCCCATCTTGAATACTTCCTGTCACTGTTTCCAGAGTCTCCCTCCCCATCTCAAATACTTCCTGCCACTGTTTCCAGACTCTCCCTCCCCATCTTGAATACTTCCTGTCACTGTTTCCAGACTCTCCCTCCCCATCTCGAATACTTCCTGTCACTGTTTCCAGAGTCTCCCTCCCCATCTCAAATACTTCCTGCCACTGTTTCCAGACTCTCCCTCCCCATCTTGAATACTTCCTGTCACTGTTTCCAGACTCTCCCTCCCCATCTCGAATACTTCCTGTCACTGTTTCCAGACTCTCCCTCCCCATCTCGAATACTTCCTGTCACTGTTTCCAGACTCTCCCTCCCCATCTCGAATACTTCCTGTCACTGTTTCCAGACTCTCCCTCCCCATCTCGAATACTTCCTGTCACTGTTTCCAGACTCTCCCTCCCCATCTCGAATACTTCCTCTCACTGTTTCCAGATACCTTCGTTGATATTACCGCTGTGCTTCAAAACTAGCATAAAAGTAGCTTTTGTGCTGCTTTACTAAAAGCAAAAACAATTTTGTGTCCTGTAAAAGGCAAAATGTCTCCTAGAGAGTGAACACACTGCTCAGATACTATGAACTCTACTATAAAAACTACAAAAATTCTTATATATCTAACATTTTTCAACCCCTGCAAGCAAACTCAATAATAACCATCCCCACAAACAATATTGGGGCAAGTTACAAAGGACATGTTTATTTTTTATTTTTATTTTATTTCCAGTTTGATTACCGGGGAAGTCCACTGGGTCCAGGGAGCCTGTTTTCAGTGGAGGCCCGGGGAGAAAAGCTCCATGAAACAGATTACAGTAAAGATAGCAGTCCAATAAAAATAAAAGTGCAAATACAAGTACAAATACATATCAAATAATACAAAGCGTGAGCAATATTGCCATAGTGGAAAAATATCGTGCAGATACATTTTAACAAATTCACACAGTTAAAGTCAAAAGTCAAAAGCTATTTACAATATTTACAGAGTGTGAGAGATCATATGGGAATTAGCCATAGAAGGTGATAGCCAGCAAAAAGGTACTTAGGAACTCAGGAGGATACCCTCCCAGGGGCTTTTGTTAAAGACTTCTAGGTAGGGAGAATGCAGTTACATTTCCATTTGGAGGAGAGGTAGGTGCAAAGCTGAGTTTTGAAGTTGTTTGTGTTTGACATCGTCCTTGGTGTGGAAGGGAGAGAGTTCCATTTCTTACCCCAGGAAAAGGAGAGGAGAAGTTGTCCAGCAGGACGTTTAGGTTTGTGGCTAGTAATCAAGTTTTGGTGTTCAGATCTGAGAGTTCTGTTTGGGGTGTATGGGGGAAGGATGTTGGTTGGAGCTGGGCATTTGGTTGGATTAAATATTAGTCTATGTGCTGTATTGTGCTGGAGAAAGTCCAGGTAATTTGTGAATTCTAGCCAGTTGAGGGATTGGAGGGTAATGCAGTGAAGTATGGAATGTTTGGCTTTGGTGACAAATTTAGAAATTTTGTTAATAACAGCTTTCAAGCTTGGAAGTAATGGAAGACAATAGGTTAGTTAGTAGTGGGGCACCAAACAGAAGGGGGGGGGAGGAGGTAAGTTTTGCTGAATATGGATGTTGAACTTGAGGTGTTAGTCTATAGTTACACCGAGTAGTTTGGCAAAGGGAACAACTTCGATCGGAGAGTTGTTTTGGCTAAGGACTTGGAAGGAATTTTTATTAACAGAGAAAGATTTTGAGGGAGTGAATAGTAGTATTTTAAATTTGTTAGCATTGAGAGAAAGGTGATTTTGACACATCCAGATCTCAGTCGTTGAGAAGGCAGTCTGGGTTTTAGATAGGAGTTCAGAAAGATTAGCGGCAGAGTAGACAAGTATAGAGTCATCTGCATATTGGATGACTTTGGCATTAGGAATAGCAGAGTGAAAGTTGTTGATAAAGATATTAAACAGCGTTGGTTCAAGGACAGACCCTGTGGTACTCCGGTAGGAGTGGGTAAGAAAGTTGAGGTACCTTTTTTTCAATTTCACAGTCTGATATCTATCTGACAGATAGCTTGAGAATCAGGAAAGTGTGTTTTGGGAGAGATTTAGGTTTGAGAGGTGACTTAGAAGGTGCTTATAGGAAACAGTATCGAATGCTTTGGAGAGATCTAGGAGCGCTGTGGATACTAAGGTCCCAGAATCTCGGGCTTGATTGACAGTTTATAAGAATGAGAGTAGAGCTGTTATGGTGCTGTGCCCTGGTCAGAAGCCATGTTGGGTAGGGGTAAGAAGTTGGTTTTTAGTCAGAAAAGGCATAAGTTGGAGGTGGATGCATTTTTCTAGGATTTTGGAGACTGGAGAGAGAAGAGCTATAGGGCGGATGTTTGAAATGTCAGTGTTTTTGCCTCCCTTGTGGAGAGGAAGAATAAAAGTAGAACACCAGAGTTTAGGGACATAGGATTCCTTTATAGATTTATTAATTAGAGTACTATTTGGCAGAGCTATTCCATTGGCAGCAGACTTGAGAAAAGAAAAGGGGATGTTGTCAGATGCATTGGAGCAAGGTTTAAGTTTGGATAGAAGTCTTTTTATGTAGTTTGTGGAGACAAGTTTAAGCTCAAACATGGGGGGAAATTATTTGGGGACTTAGATGAGGTGGAATGTAGAAGAGATGGGTCATTGTTGGGAAATGTTTTTCTTAGGTCGGATATTGTCTCTATAAAGAAAAAGTTGAATAGTGAGGCTAATTCGAGGTCAGATTTACTTGGTTCCAGACATGGGTTATTTTTGGAGCCTGGGTTGAGGAGTAAGTTTATAGAGTTCCAAAAAAGCCTAGAGTTTTGGGGATGGTTTGACTGTAGCTTAGTGTAGTAGGATTTTTATGTCTTTGAAGATTTGTTTTTTTGCACAGTTACGGAGCTGTGTATATTAGAGAAGGGTTTCGGGAAGTTTATTCTTTTGGTAAAGCTTCCAGGATTTGTCTTTTTGATGCATAATTTGCTTTGTTTCTTTGGTTAGCCATGTGAATTACATAATAACAAAATGGCAAAATAAATCAATAAATCAATAAATAAATTAATAACATTCTCTATAGGATGTTCACTTATGTGATCTAAGCTACCACACAAACTCAAAAGTCAAAACAAGCATGCAACATTTTAAACACTAATAAAATGGTCTGAAACAAATGGCAGAATGCAAATGAAATCGCTGGTCATCTTGCTTCTCATAATAAAATCGCTGGTCACCTTGCTTCTCATAATGAAATCGCTGGTCACCTTGCTTCTCATAATGAAATCGCTGGTCACTTTGCTTCTCATAATGAAATTGCTGGTCGCCTTGCTTCTCATAATGACATCGCCGGTCACCTTGCTTCTCATAATGAAATCGCCGGTCACCTTGCTTCTCATAATGAAATCGCTGGTCACCTTGCTTCTCATAATGAAATCGCTGGTCACCTTGTTTCTCATAATGAAATCACTGGTCACCTTGCTTCTCATAATGAAATAGCTGGTCGCCTTGCTTCTCATAATGAAATCGCTGGTCGCCTTGCTTCTCATAATGAAATCGCTGGTCACCTTGCGGTCGTCTTGCTTCTCATAATGAAATTGCTGGTCGCCTTGCTTCTCATAATGAAATCGCTGGTCACCTTGCTTCTCATAATGAAATCGCTGGTCACCTTTCTTCTCATAATGAAATCGCTGGTCACCTTGCTTCTCATAATGAAATTGCTGGTCACCTTGCTTCTCATCGCTGGTCACCTTGCTTCTCATAATGAAATCGCTGGTCACTTTGCTTCTCATAATGAAATCGCTGGTCACCTTGCTTCTCATAATGAAATCGCTGGTCACCTTGCTTCTCATAATGAAATCGCTGGTCGCCTTTCTTCTCATAATGAAATCGCTGGTCACCTTGCTTCTCATAATGAAATCACTGGTCACCTTGCTTCTCATAATGAAATCGCTGGTCGCCTTGCTTCTCATAATGAAATCGCTGGTCACCTTGCTTTTCATAATGAAATCGCTGGTCACCTTGCTTCTCATAATGAAATCGCTGGTCACCTTGCTTCTCATAAATCGCTGGTCACCTTGCTTCTCATAATGAAATCTCTGGTCACTTTCTTCTCATAATGAAATCGCTGGTCACCTTGCTTCTCATAATGAAATCGCTGGTCACCTTGCTTCTCATAATGAAATCGCTGGTCACCTTGCTTCTCATAAATCGCTGGTCACCTTGCTTCTCATAATGAAATCTCTGGTCACTTTGCTTCTCATAATGAAATCGCTGGTCACCTTGCTTCCCATAATGAAATCGCTGGTCGCCTTGCTTCTCATAATGAAATCGCTGATCGCCTTGCTTCTCATAATGAAATCGCTGGTTGCCTTGCTTCTCCTAATGAAATCGCTGGTCACCTTGCTTCTCATAATGAAATTGTTGGTCACCTTGCTTCTCATAATGAAATTGTTGGTCACCTTGCTTCTCATAATGAAATCGCTGGTCACCTTGCTTCTCATAATGACATCGCTGGTCACCTTGCTTCTCATAATGAAATCGCTGGTCACTTTGCTTCTCATAATGAAATCACTGGTCACCTTGCTTCTCATAAATCGCTGGTCACCTTGCTTCTCATAATGAAATCTCTGGTCACTTTGCTTCTCATAATGAAATCGCTGATCACCTTGCTTCTCATAATGAAATCGCTGGTCACCTTGCTTCTCATAATGAAATCGCTCTTCACCTTGCTTCCCATAATGAAATCGCTGGTCACCTTGCTTCTCATAATGAAATCGCTGGTCACCTTGCTTCTCATAATGAAATCGCTCTTCACCTTGCTTCCCATAATGAAATCGCTGGTCACCTTGCTTCTCATAATGAAATCGCTGGTCACCTTGCTTCTCATAATGAAATCGCTCTTCACCTTGCTTCTCATAATGAAATCGCTGGTCACCTTGCTTCTCATAATGAAATCGCTGGTTGCCTTGCTTCCCATAATGAAATCGCTGGTCGCCTTGCTTCTCATAATGAAATCGCTGGTCGCCTTGCTTCTCATAATGAAATCGCTGGTCACCTTGCGGTCGTCTTGCTTCCCATAATGAAATCGCTGGTTGCCTTGCTTCTCATAATGAAATCTCTGGTCACCTTGCTTCTCATAATGAAATCACTGGTCACCTTGCTTCTCATAATGAAATCGCTGGTCGCCTTGCTTCTCATAATGAAATCGCTGGTCACCTTGCTTTTCATAATGAAATCGCTGGTCACCTTGCTTCTCATAATGAAATCGCTGGTCACCTTGCTTCTCATAAATCGCTGGTCACCTTGCTTCTCATAATGAAATCTCTGGTCACTTTGCTTCTCATAATGAAATCGCTGGTCACCTTGCTTCTCATAATGAAATCGCTGGTCACCTTGCTTCTCATAATGAAATCGCTGGTCACCTTGCTTCTCATAAATCGCTGGTCACCTTGCTTCTCATAATGAAATCTCTGGTCACTTTGCTTCTCATAATGAAATCGCTGGTCACCTTGCTTCCCATAATGAAATCGCTGGTCGCCTTGCTTCTCATAATGAAATCGCTGATCGCCTTGCTTCTCATAATGAAATCGCTGGTTGCCTTGCTTCTCATAATGAAATCGCTGGTCACCTTGCTTCTCATAATGAAATTGTTGGTCACCTTGCTTCTCATAATGAAATTGTTGGTCACCTTGCTTCTCATAATGAAATCGCTGGTCACCTTGCTTCTCATAATGACATCGCTGGTCACCTTGCTTCTCATAATGAAATCGCTGGTCGCCTTGCTTCTCATAATGAAATTGCTGGTCATCTTGCGGTCGTCTTGCTTCCCATAATGAAATCGCTGGTTGCCTTGCTTCTCATAATGAAATCTCTGGTCACCTTGCTTCCCATAATGAAATCGCTGGTCGCCTTGCTTCTCATAATGAAATCGCTGGTCGCCTTGCTTCTCATAATAAAATCGCTGGTCGCCTTGCTTCTCATAATGACATCACTGGTCACCCTGCTTCTCATTTACTCCCCGTTATTGAACCACATCATGTAACCTGACTGTATACTCATTTCCAGAAAGTTCACAAGCACTTGGCTTGTATCCAGTGCAATCCTAACAAAAACATAACAAAAACATGTACTTTAAATTGTTTGCACTTTTATAAGACCTTTAAGAGTACTGTTATTGCATTTCCAAATTATTTATTGTATTTTTCTGTCCTTAAGCATTGCAAAAGGACTTGCTTCTCACTGATCCTGCCGCTTGTCTCTGCTTTGTAATCACTTTAAAAGTCTGTATTTTCTTTGACTGTCCTCTTTGAATTCCCTTTGGACTGACTGTGGTGTGGTTTTACATTAGAAGACCTGGGACTGCTTTTCTAATGGGAGTAGAAGACAGCCTGGTCTCTCTGAGATGGGATCTCAATGGAAGGCTTTAAGTGAGACTGCTTGGTTGGTTAGAGGGTTATTTGCTTTGCTTAGTCAGTTTTCTCTGTCTCTCTTAATTCGGCTTGTTTGTGGGACACTGCTTATCACATAGTGGTGGTTAACAGTGCCCTATATTTATGTGGGCACACAGAATTTAAATTTATCATATAAAACTGCCCCCAAAATTTCCACAATTGCACAAAGAGCAATTAGTTGTACATTGAGGGCCCCCACCCGCAGTTTGGTCTTAAATAATTCTGATTGTAGCCTATACTCTTACAGCTACTAAGCTAGCCAGCTGTAAATCCCTCCTGCACCAACCCCTTGTAGAAACAAAATAAGGATCCATAGTCCTGGACATGGACATCCTTGCTACTGCTGTAGCCAGCCCTGTGGTTATGGGTCATTCTTAAACAAACAGACATGGTGTGAGAGATGTGCTTACATAATGCCACTGGAGGCAAGGTTCTCTCATACAAGCACTTATAATAAAACTGTTTCTCAGTAACACACACACACACACACACACACACACACACACACACACACACTAAAGCCACCTCGTATAATACACCTTCTCATAATGAAATCTCTGGTCACCTTGCTTCTCATAATGAAATCACTGGTCACCTTGCTTCTCATAATGAAATCGCTGGTCGCCTTGCTTCTCATAATGAAATCGCTGGTCACCTTGCTTTTCATAATGAAATCGCTGGTCACCTTGCTTCTCATAATGAAATCGCTGGTCACCTTGCTTCTCATAAATCGCTGGTCACCTTGCTTCTCATAATGAAATCTCTGGTCACTTTGCTTCTCATAATGAAATCGCTGGTCACCTTGCTTCTCATAATGAAATCGCTGGTCACCTTGCTTCTCATAATGAAATCGCTGGTCACCTTGCTTCTCATAAATCGCTGGTCACCTTGCTTCTCATAATGAAATCTCTGGTCACTTTGCTTCTCATAATGAAATCGCTGGTCACCTTGCTTCCCATAATGAAATCGCTGGTCGCCTTGCTTCTCATAATGAAATCGCTGATCGCCTTGCTTCTCATAATGAAATCGCTGGTTGCCTTGCTTCTCATAATGAAATCGCTGGTCACCTTGCTTCTCATAATGAAATTGTTGGTCACCTTGCTTCTCATAATGAAATTGTTGGTCACCTTGCTTCTCATAATGAAATCGCTGGTCACCTTGCTTCTCATAATGACATCGCTGGTCACCTTGCTTCTCATAATGAAATCGCTGGTCGCCTTGCTTCTCATAATGAAATTGCTGGTCACCTTGCGGTCGTCTTGCTTCCCATAATGAAATCGCTGGTTGCCTTGCTTCTCATAATGAAATCTCTGGTCACCTTGCTTCTCATAATGAAATCGCTGGTCACCTTGCTTCTCATAATGAAATCGCTGGTCACCTTGCTTCTCATAAATCGCTGGTCACCTTGCTTCTCATAATGAAATCTCTGGTCACTTTGCTTCTCATAATGAAATCGCTGGTCACCTTGCTTCCCATAATGAAATCGCTGGTCGCCTTGCTTCTCATAATGAAATCGCTGATCGCCTTGCTTCTCATAATGAAATCGCTGGTTGCCTTGCTTCTCATAATGAAATCGCTGGTCACCTTGCTTCTCATAATGAAATTGTTGGTCACCTTGCTTCTCATAATGAAATTGTTGGTCACCTTGCTTCTCATAATGAAATCGCTGGTCACCTTGCTTCTCATAATGACATCGCTGGTCACCTTGCTTCTCATAATGAAATCGCTGGTCGCCTTGCTTCTCATAATGAAATTGCTGGTCATCTTGGTCGCCTTGCTTCCCATAATGAAATCGCTGGTTGCCTTGCTTCTCATAATGAAATCTCTGGTCACCTTGCTTCCCATAATGAAATCGCTGGTCGCCTTGCTTCTCATAATGAAATCGCTGGTCGCCTTGCTTCTCATAATAAAATCGCTGGTCGCCTTGCTTCTCATAATGACATCACTGGTCACCCTGCTTCTCATTTACTCCCCGTTATTGAACCACATCATGTAACCTGACTGTATACTCATTTCCAGAAAGTTCACAAGCACTTGGCTTGTATCCAGTGCAATCCTAACAAAAACATAACAAAAACATGTACTTTAAATTGTTTGCACTTTTATAAGACCTTTAAGAGTACTGTTATTGCATTTCCAAATTATTTATTGTATTTTTCTGTCCTTAAGCATTGCAAAAGGACTTGCTTCTCACTGATCCTGCCGCTTGTCTCTGCTTTGTAATCACTTTAAAAGTCTGTATTTTCTTTGACTGTCCTCTTTGAATTCCCTTTGGACTGACTGTGGTGTGGTTTTACATTAGAAGACCTGGGACTGCTTTTCTAATGGGAGTAGAAGACAGCCTGGTCTCTCTGAGATGGGATCTCAATGGAAGGCTTTAAGTGAGACTGCTTGGTTGGTTAGAGGGTTATTTGCTTTGCTTAGTCAGTTTTCTCTGTCTCTCTTAATTCGGCTTGTTTGTGGGACACTGCTTATCACATAGTGGTGGTTAACAGTGCCCTATATTTATGTGGGCACACAGAATTTAAATTTATCATATAAAACTGCCCCAAAATTTCCACAATTGCACAAAGAGCAATTAGTTGTACATTGAGGGCCCCACCCGCAGTTTGGTCTTAAATAATTCTGATTGTAGCCTATACTCTTACAGCTACTAAGCTAGCCAGCTGTAAATCCCTCCTGCACCAACCCCTTGTAGAAACAAAAATAAGGATCCATAGTCCTGGACATGGACATCCTTGCTACTGCTGTAGCCAGCCCTGTGGTTATGGGTCATTCTTAAACAAACAGACATGGTGTGAGAGATGTGCTTACATAATGCCACTGGAGGCAAGGTTCTCTCATACAAGCACTTATAATAAAACTGTTTCTCAGTAACACACACACACACACACACACACACACACACACACACACACACACACTAAAGCCACCTCGTATAATACACCTTCTCATAATGAAATCTCTGGTCACCTTGCTTCTCATAATGAAATCACTGGTCACCTTGCTTCTCATAATGAAATCGCTGGTCGCCTTGCTTCTCATAATGAAATCGCTGGTCACCTTGCTTTTCATAATGAAATCGCTGGTCACCTTGCTTCTCATAATGAAATCGCTGGTCACCTTGCTTCTCATAAATCGCTGGTCACCTTGCTTCTCATAATGAAATCTCTGGTCACTTTGCTTCTCATAATGAAATCGCTGGTCACCTTGCTTCTCATAATGAAATCGCTGGTCACCTTGCTTCTCATAATGAAATCGCTGGTCACCTTGCTTCTCATAAATCGCTGGTCACCTTGCTTCTCATAATGAAATCTCTGGTCACTTTGCTTCTCATAATGAAATCGCTGGTCACCTTGCTTCCCATAATGAAATCGCTGGTCGCCTTGCTTCTCATAATGAAATCGCTGATCGCCTTGCTTCTCATAATGAAATCGCTGGTTGCCTTGCTTCTCATAATGAAATCGCTGGTCACCTTGCTTCTCATAATGAAATTGTTGGTCACCTTGCTTCTCATAATGAAATTGTTGGTCACCTTGCTTCTCATAATGAAATCGCTGGTCACCTTGCTTCTCATAATGACATCGCTGGTCACCTTGCTTCTCATAATGAAATCGCTGGTCGCCTTGCTTCTCATAATGAAATTGCTGGTCACCTTGCGGTCGTCTTGCTTCCCATAATGAAATCGCTGGTTGCCTTGCTTCTCATAATGAAATCTCTGGTCACCTTGCTTCCCATAATGAAATCGCTGGTCGCCTTGCTTCTCATAATGAAATCGCTGGTCGCCTTGCTTCTCATAATAAAATCGCTGGTCGCCTTGCTTCTCATAATGACATCACTGGTCACCCTGCTTCTCATTTACTCCCGTTATTGAACCACATCATGTAACCTGACTGTATACTCATTTCCAGAAAGTTCACAAGCACTTGGCTTGTATCCAGTGCAATCCTAACAAAAACATAACAAAAACATGTACTTTAAATTGTTTGCACTTTTATAAGACCTTTAAGAGTACTGTTATTGCATTTCCAAATTATTTATTGTATTTTTCTGTCCTTAAGCATTGCAAAAGGACTTGCTTCTCACTGATCCTGCCGCTTGTCTCTGCTTTGTAATCACTTTAAAAGTCTGTATTTTCTTTGACTGTCCTCTTTGAATTCCCTTTGGACTGACTGTGGTGTGGTTTTACATTAGAAGACCTGGGACTGCTTTTCTAATGGGAGTAGAAGACAGCCTGGTCTCTCTGAGATGGGATCTCAATGGAAGGCTTTAAGTGAGACTGCTTGGTTGGTTAGAGGGTTATTTGCTTTGCTTAGTCAGTTTTCTCTGTCTCTCTTAATTCGGCTTGTTTGTGGGACACTGCTTATCACATAGTGGTGGTTAACAGTGCCCTATATTTATGTGGGCACACAGAATTTAAATTTATCATATAAAACTGCCCCCAAAATTTCCACAATTGCACAAAGAGCAATTAGTTGTACATTGAGGGCCCCCACCCGCAGTTTGGTCTTAAATAATTCTGATTGTAGCCTATACTCTTACAGCTACTAAGCTAGCCAGCTGTAAATCCCTCCTGCACCAACCCCTTGTAGAAACAAAAATAAGGATCCATAGTCCTGGACATGGACATCCTTGCTACTGCTGTAGCCAGCCCTGTGGTTATGGGTCATTCTTAAACAAACAGACATGGTGTGAGAGATGTGCTTACATAATGCCACTGGAGGCAAGGTTCTCTCATACAAGCACTTATAATAAAACTGTTTCTCAGTAACACACACACACACACACACACACACACACACACACACACACACACACACACACACACACACACACACACACTAAAGCCACCTCGTATAATACACCTTCTCATAATGAAATCTCTGGTCACCTTGCTTCTCATAATGAAATCACTGGTCACCTTGCTTCTCATAATGAAATCGCTGGTCGCCTTGCTTCTCATAATGAAATCGCTGGTCACCTTGCTTTTCATAATGAAATCGCTGGTCACCTTGCTTCTCATAATGAAATCGCTGGTCACCTTGCTTCTCATAAATCGCTGGTCACCTTGCTTCTCATAATGAAATCTCTGGTCACTTTGCTTCTCATAATGAAATCGCTGGTCACCTTGCTTCTCATAATGAAATCGCTGGTCACCTTGCTTCTCATAATGAAATCGCTGGTCACCTTGCTTCTCATAAATCGCTGGTCACCTTGCTTCTCATAATGAAATCTCTGGTCACTTTGCTTCTCATAATGAAATCGCTGGTCACCTTGCTTCCCATAATGAAATCGCTGGTCGCCTTGCTTCTCATAATGAAATCGCTGATCGCCTTGCTTCTCATAATGAAATCGCTGGTTGCCTTGCTTCTCATAATGAAATCGCTGGTCACCTTGCTTCTCATAATGAAATTGTTGGTCACCTTGCTTCTCATAATGAAATTGTTGGTCACCTTGCTTCTCATAATGAAATCGCTGGTCACCTTGCTTCTCATAATGACATCGCTGGTCACCTTGCTTCTCATAATGAAATCGCTGGTCGCCTTGCTTCTCATAATGAAATTGCTGGTCACCTTGCGGTCGTCTTGCTTCCCATAATGAAATCGCTGGTTGCCTTGCTTCTCATAATGAAATCTCTGGTCACCTTGCTTCCCATAATGAAATCGCTGGTCGCCTTGCTTCTCATAATGAAATCGCTGGTCGCCTTGCTTCTCATAATAAAATCGCTGGTCGCCTTGCTTCTCATAATGACATCACTGGTCACCCTGATTCTCATTTACTCCCCGTTATTGAACCACATCATGTAACCTGACTGTATACTCATTTCCAGAAAGTTCACAAGCACTTGGCTTGTATCCAGTGCAATCCTAACAAAAACATAACAAAAACATGTACTTTAAATTGTTTGCACTTTTATAAGACCTTTAAGAGTACTGTTATTGCATTTCCAAATTATTTATTGTATTTTTCTGTCCTTAAGCATTGCAAAAGGACTTGCTTCTCACTGATCCTGCCGCTTGTCTCTGCTTTGTAATCACTTTAAAAGTCTGTATTTTCTTTGACTGTCCTCTTTGAATTCCCTTTGGACTGACTGTGGTGTGGTTTTACATTAGAAGACCTGGGACTGCTTTTCTAATGGGAGTAGAAGACAGCCTGGTCTCTCTGAGATGGGATCTCAATGGAAGGCTTTAAGTGAGACTGCTTGGTTGGTTAGAGGGTTATTTGCTTTGCTTAGTCAGTTTTCTCTGTCTCTCTTAATTCGGCTTGTTTGTGGGACACTGCTTATCACATAGTGGTGGTTAACAGTGCCCTATATTTATGTGGGCACACAGAATTTAAATTTATCATATAAAACTGCCCCCAAAATTTCCACAATTGCACAAAGAGCAATTAGTTGTACATTGAGGGCCCCACCCGCAGTTTGGTCTTAAATAATTCTGATTGTAGCCTATACTCTTACAGCTACTAAGCTAGCCAGCTGTAAATCCCTCCTGCACCAACCCCTTGTAGAACCAAAAATAAGGATCCATAGTCCTGGACATGGACATCCTTGCTACTGCTGTAGCCAGCCCTGTGGTTATGGGTCATTCTTAAACAAACAGACATGGTGTGAGAGATGTGCTTACATAATGCCACTGGAGGCAAGGTTCTCTCATACAAGCACTTATAATAAAACTGTTTCTCAGTAACACACACACACACACACACACACACACACACACACACACACACACACACACACACACACACACACACACACACACTAAAGCCACCTCGTATAATACAGACTGGTTCTACTTCAGTAGACCAAATTTTTACTTACCAGAATTTTATTTTACTGAGACAACAACACCAAACTGTCACTAAATTGAAACTTCACACTACCGATATTTTTAACTGGGAAACAAGACACTTGGTCAACAATAAAACTGAACATACACCGTACTATGTCAAAGCCACCAAGGTGCAGGGGCTATGCCCCCCATACCCCACCCCCTAACTAAATATACCAACTCTGCGATCACACTACCATGGGGAAAAGGGCAAATTTCACCATGCTAACCAAGTGTCTCTTTTCCCAGTTGAAAATTTCAGTAGTGTGTAGTTTCAGTTTAGTGACAGTTCACTGTTGTCGTCTCGGTAAAATAAAATTCAGGTAAGTGAAAATTCAGTCTACTGAAGTAGACCCAATATGGACTAGGTCCATAGAACCACATATGGTGAGGCTCTCAAATGTAATCTGCCTGAACCCTAAAGACCTTCTAGATGTTGCACAAACAAAAAGTATTTTCAGCAACTTCAAGAATGTTCCACACAATCATCACCAACATAATTCATACAGCCACATCCTACAGTGTCTCAGTTTTTAAGCCCATAAGGCAAACCACCACACAACCCGATATTTTGTTCTTAAGAGGTTCCATTGTGAGATACAGACATGTTTATTTATCAGGCTAAGTAAGGAGAGAGTCCTGGTTGGCTGTCAGGAGCCAGGATCTATCAGATCAATCATGCACTTAGGCAGTTAAAATGCAGATATCAGTAGGACTTGGTCATAGTCCATTTGGGTGCAAATGATCTGAGATATGCCTTTCTGGACTACATGAAGAGAGACATGATGGGGTTCTCAGACTATGTGTTCCACCGTGGTATGAACTTAGCATTGATCAGAATTCTACCTTCTCCTAGGATGATGCCACAATGCCAACAGAAAATAATTAATTTTAACAACTACTCAACCTTCTACCTATTCCTTTCTCAACTTTTGTACCACTCACTTCATTTATATCTCATAATTAAATCAACCTTTTACTTTCCAGCCTCTGTAAATAACTCAGCACTCTGTACTGTGACATCTGTCCTACTACATAGTTATTTACCTATATCTGTATAGAATATAATTAATAGAAGAAGCCTTACTACTGTATGTATAGTTGCTATCTTGTTTATCTTGACATTGTAAAATGTATTTTAATTGCATTCTGCTGGGAACTGCTGATATTGTGTAACTTAAACAATTTTGATTGCACTACTTGTACTGGAGCTTTTCTCCCCGGGCCTCCACTGAAAAAGGGCCTTTATACCCAGCTGGACTTTCATGATCAACAAATGTAAAATAAATAAATTGGTTTAGAGTATGGTGTCATTCCAAGGGAGTACACTATTTGCCTGCCTGGGATGATATGGTTGACAGACCATGTTGCTTTGCTAGAGATGGTCTGCATCTGTCCCCTCTGATATTTTGAATATTTGCTAACATCTTGTCCACCCCACCCACTGCCATTTTAGGCATTGCCAACCTGATAAACCTAGCAAAAATAGCTAAACCAGCCCAGGAAAATCTGAAGGTATTATTGCTCAATGCCAGGAGTTTAAAAGAAGAAACTCTACTCCTGCAAGTTCTCTTCAACCGAAGAATGTTGATGTCTGCTCAGTTAATGAGACATGGTTTAAAGTTGTGGATACCCCCTGGCAGTGCAGGGCTATAATGCCTTCCACACATTTAGATTACACACAGGAAGGGACACAAGGCAGAGGTGTCTCTATTTACATTAAAAACACAGTTTGATGTGCTTGTGATTGTCCATTCCCAACTTACCTTAGACAAAGTCCCATGCCATAACCTTGCAAACTGTAGGTCCCCATCTATGACCCAGGAAAACCATAATACATACTTAAATGTACAAAAGATACTCCCCATGCAACATAACACCATGCATGTGGATGACTTCAGCTACCATAATATAAACTGTGAATCATACATGACTCCTAACATGCAGGTCCAAAAATTCCTGGACTTTGCAAACACCATGGACCAGTTTATTTATTTATTTATTTGCATTTGTTTACTGGGATGGTCCGGCTGGGCCAGAAGTGCCCATTTTCAGTGGAGTCCCAGGGAGAAAAGCTCCACATGTAAGACATTTCACATACAATACATTAAAGACATTTAGTACATATTACTGGCAGCTTATACAATTGGTGAAAAACACAGTAGATAAGTAATCATTCTCAAATCAAAGATATTATACAAACAATACAGAGTATATACAGAAGAACATTTATTTTGAGCAATTTTCATCTAGCAAAATTTATATAGGACACTTCATGCAGTGGCTGCAAAGCAGATGTAGGAATTAATCAGAGACTAGGTACTTAAACTTCATATGTTTAGGAGGTGTAATAGCTGAGCAATAGGCTATATGAGTCCTGTTATTAAGGTAGGCTGCGAGAGTACCTGAATGTCTCGTCTGGTTCAGTGATAGGTTATAAGGGTTAGGAAGAGAAGGAAGTAGACAGGAGGGATTAATGGTAGGACAATGAGGGTCAGTAGAAGAGGGACATGGACAGGAGGGGTCAATGGTAGGACAATGAGGGGTAGTAGAAGAGGGAAGTGGACAGGATGGAGAGGCGGAGTAAGTAAAAAGACAGGTGGATGTGAAAGGAGGATGCCAGAGTAGTAGAGTGGGGGGTGAGAATAGTTGTGATGGTTGAAGTTAGGTTATATGATATGTGGTGTTATCACTTGTGCATAGCCAAGATGGGGAGAGGTGTTGTTTCAGAGATGTCTTGAAGAGGGTTACTGAGCGAGTGGATCTAAGTGTTGGGGGGAGGGAGTTCCAACGTTTTGCGATGGTAAAGGAGTAAAGCATCTGAGCAGCTGAAAGTTTGCATTTTTCCACATTTACGAGCAGTTGGTTGTTGGATTGGAGTGGTCTGTAAGGGTGGTATAAAGTAAGTATAGAAGATAGAGCGGAGCACATGAATGGATTATGAATGAGTGTGTGAGCTGTAGTTAGTTGCATAAAGATGAGATAGCTGGGGAGTTCAAGCCATTTTAGGTTGCATAATGATAAGCAGTGGGGTCATGAGTAGGAGGCATTAGTTACAAACTTAGCAATTTTGTTGTAGCATGAGTCTAGTTTGTTCTTTAGAGAGGACTGAATGTTGGTGAGGAGGGGGGCACCATATAAAAGAGAGGGTAATAGAAAAGAAGAGGCAAGGGAAGTTGGGCTGATGCAATGAGTAGATGTTTGAGTTGGTCGAGAGTGCCAAGCTTTTGACGTGTCTTTTTGATGTTGGACTGGATGTGCAGGTCTAATGTGAGGTTTTCATCTATGATGACACCTAGCAGTTTTGTGCTAGGTACAGTGTTGATGGTGGTACCGTTTAGGGATTGAATGGTGAAGTTGTCTTTTTGTAGGGTGTGACCTTTTTGGTGGCAAATATTATTAGTTTGGTTTTGTTGAGGTTCAGGGCAAAATGATTATTAGACATCAAAATTTTGGTGGAGATGAGGGTGTTTTGGGTGAGTTGGTGTAGTTCTTAGGAGTTGTTTGCAGTGCAGATGACAGTGAAGTCATCTGCAAACTGGATGACTGAACCTTGAAAGAGTGTGGTGTGGAAGTTATTGATAAATATGCTAAACAGAAGTGGGCCTAAAATGGAGCCTTGAGGAACACCAGTGGTGGTGTTTAGGAAAGGGGAGTCAGAGTTCTGCCAGTTAATCTGTACATGACCTACAGGCACAAATATTCTTAACCTGGTCCTCACAAACATGGCTATATATTACATGCTCCCTAGTGAAAAACCCTCACTAGACAGGGAAGACCATAAAGCTGTCTCCTTTGAAGCAAAGGAAAACAAGTGACACCATATAAAACTGGAACTTTTAGGATTTATTCTAGGGTGAATATCCAACTAGTAAGTGACACCCTGGCAAAATTTCAAGTCTCCCCCGCAAACCCTGAGAACACTGTTGTCTATGTGGAATAACTCACGGAAACCCTGTATAATCATATCAACAGTTGCATACAATCACCTGTACCTACCCAAATTAAGCACAGGATCCACTCACACACGCACACTCACACACACACACACACACACACACACACACACACACACAAATCACCCTGGTAGAATCTTAACATCAGTAGGTTGTATAACAAAAGGAGGACCTTCATGGCAAAATTTAGGAGGTACAATGCCCAACAAAGTACAACAAAAATCCCTCATCAACATAAACAAGCAATTAAGGGGATAATAAAGTCACCCACAGCCAAATTTGAGGTAAAATTAGCCTGGCAGGCCATGGACAGCCACAAAGCTTTCTTTAGCTATGTCTGTGACTTTTAAGTTAATACACAGCAATGTAGCAAAACTGTAAATGGTCTCACCTATACAGTGTCAGAAAATGAAACAAACCTGCTGGCTGACAAATTTAGCTCTAACTGTAACCCCCCCCACCTCCTCAAGATGCCCCTCAGGAAATGCCAACATCCATAACTCCCCAAATTATCACTCGATAGCAGGTGTTCAAAGTGGTCTCCAAATATATCCCAGGATGCTTCCTTAATAACATGAACTATAAACTATTGGGACCACTAGAAGCACTAATTAACCACAGCCTCTAAACAGGCTTCATGCTAAACAAATGGTGGATCAAAACAGTTATCCCAATGCACAGGGGTGCGCCACCTATGGACAAGGGGAATTACTGACCCATAAGCCTGGTTAGTCTGATATGCAAAGCTATGGAGAGAATAATCATAGATATCCTAAATGACAGCAAAGATAATCTACAAACATTGGACCCAAATCAGTTCAGGTTTGTTAGGGGCTGGTCTTGCTACTCAGCCTGGTGGTGCTCTTTGAGAAGGTCACCAAAGCAACGGACAAGGGCACAGCGGTGCATACTGCTTACCTCAAACCCAAGGGCACAGTGGTGCATACTGCTTACCTCAAACCCAAGGGCACAGTGGTGCATACTGCTTACCTCAAACCCAAGGGCACAGCGGTGCATACTGCTTACCTCAAACCCAAGGGCACAGTGGTGCATACTGCTTACCTCAAACCCAAGGGCACAGCGGTGCATACTGCTTACCTCAAACCCAAGGGCACAGCGGTGCATACTGCTTACCTCAAACCCAAGGGCACAGCGGTGCATACTGCTTACCTCAAACCCAAGGGCACAGCGGTGCATACTGCTTACCTCAAACCCAAGGGCACAGCGGTGCATACTGCTTACCTCAAACCCAAGGGCACAGCGGTGCATACTGCTTACCTCAAACCCAAGGGCACAGTGGTGCATACTGCTTACCTCAAACCCAAGGGCACAGCGGTGCATACTGCTTACCTCAAACCCAAGGGCACAGCGGTGCATACTGCTTACCTCAAACCCAAGGGCACAGCGGTGCATACTGCTTACCTCAAACCCAAGGGCACAGCGGTGCATACTGCTTACCTCAAACCCAAGGGCACAGTGGTGCATACTGCTTACCTCAAACCCAAGGGCACAGCGGTGCATACTGCTTACCTCAAACCCAAGGGCACAGCAGTGCATACTGCTTACCTCAAACCCAAGGGCACAGCGGTGCATACTGCTTACCTCAAACCCAAGGGCACAGTGGTGCATACTGCTTACCTCAAACCCAAGGGCACAGCGGTGCATACTGCTTACCTCAAACCCAAGGGCACAGTGGTGCATACTGCTTACCTCAAACCTGGCCATGACATTTTTCCACAACACCCCACTCAGGCATTTTCAGAAAAGCTCACTGAACTAGGAATAAACTCCTACATCACCCACTGCATAGCCAACTGGCTTACAGACAGCACCCAAGAAGTTAAAATAGGGAAGTCATCCTCCACCAAAATGCCAGTTATTAGTGGGGTGCCTCAGGGATCAGTGCTGGGGCTGCTCCTGTTTGGCATCTACCTCTCTGAGGTCAGAACTCATGTCATGGGCTTCTGTCAGCCCAAGTTTTCAGAGGATTTGTAAATTGTGTGCAGTCCTTGAATTCCCTAAGACACAAATATCTGCCAAAATGTCTGATAGAGAATAATGGCTTCCCATTAGAATGACAAAAATGCATTTTGTCGAATGTGTTTTCATCGACACCTAAAGAGTGAACAAGCAAAACAGCGAAGCGGCTGTTCAGTGAATTTTTTCCCTGGGAAAGAAGTCCCTTGACCACTTCATTGCTTTGCCGTGTTCTGCACTGTAGTGTGGTCCCTTGTATAGCTCCCGAGTGTAAATGTGCAACAGTTAATGACCTTAGGGATAGGGTGCGGGTTAAGGTAAGTGCATATGTATGAAAGTGTTTACTGTTTTTTTTTTGCATTATATGTACAGTTTAGTTAAGTGCATATGTGTTTTAAGCTGTTTACTTTTGTTTTGGGGGGGTAGAATTAGGGTTAAGGTATGTGTGTATGTGTTTGGAACGGTTTACGTAAATGTTCAACAGTTACTGACCTTAGGGTTAGGGTGCGGGTTAAGGTAAGTGCATATGTTTGAAAATGTTTACTTTTTTTTTGCGTTAGATGTATGGTTGAGTTATGTGCATATGTGTTTTCAGCTCTTTACTTTTTTTTGGGGGGGGTAGAATTAGGGTTAAGGTACATGTGTATGTGTTTGGAAGTGTTTACTGTTTTTTTTTTTTGGTTAGAACAGCGATTTCTTTCCCTAGGAAAGAAATTGCTGTTCTGAGGTGTCGACATTTTCAGCTTTCACTGAAAAAGGGTCGATGAAACATTGTTCGCTATTTTAAGTGTTCGATGTTTCAATATAGACCCAGAATAACTGGTACCACAGTTATGGTGTAAAACTCCACACCAAAAAGAGCACCATAGTATCTTTCAGAAAGATGGTCACCCTTGCAAAGTTCCACATTGACAATACATCCCTAAGAGTACACTCTGTAGTTAGGGATTTGGGAATGTATGAAGACAATGATTTGGCATTTGCCTATAATATCTGTCTACTGTAGTGAGGAAATCATTCTACACTGCAGAACTTATATACAAGAGTGTGGCATCTAAATCCAAATGTGTCATAATTCTATCATACTCTGCTATCATAAGAGTTATTGAATACAGTGCCCCCTTCAGTATACACCTGCCCAGGCATATGCAACAACTGGAATATCCTCAAAGATTGATCACAAAAAGAATATACGTTATGGAAAACAGTCCTTTGCAGACCACTTCAAAGCCTTGTCCTTACAGTCCTTTGCTGACCACTTCAAAGCCTTGTCCTTACAGTCAGTTTCCTACAAGCTGCTGAAAGGAGACCTGTGCTAACCTACAAAGCATCTCCCTACCCAGCTCTGACGCACCTGTTGTAATCCATAAAACAAAAAAAAATCAGGCACACTCAATCCAGGGATCTAAAGCTTAGCTGCAACATAACTAGGACATGCTGGAGGGAAAGGTATGTGTCTCAGAAGTTCTCTTTCTCTGGAACAGGCTTTCCACCCATGAGAATCAGACTTCCTCCCTGCACTTACTCAAGTGAAACTTAGATCAGTGGATAGGAACTGCAGATATACTCTTGATCTAGCACCTACATCTCTGTTAGAGACAGGAAGTTTGTAAATGCTCAGCCTGTCATGCCCAAGTATATATACCCCCACAACGCCCTTGGGAACCAATACTCATTACATTGTATTGGAAAGCATGGTTAGGATTGAGGTACATTGCCTAGTATTCTACTATAACATTGTGACACAGTGATACTGTCATACATTGATACTGTGATACTGTGATATTGTGATACTGTGATACTGTGATACTGTGATACTATGATACTATGACACTGTGATACTGTGATACTGCGATACTGTGATACTATGATACTGTGACATTGTGACACTATGATACTGTGACACTGTGGCACTATGATACTATGATACTGTGATACTATGATACTGTGATACTGTGATACTATGACATTGTGATACTATGATACTGTAGTACTGTGACACTGTGATACTATGATACTGTGATACTGTGATACTATGATACTGTGACACTGTGACACTGTGATACTGTGATACTGTGACACTATGATACTGTGATTCTGTGATACTATGATACTGTAACACTGTGACACTGTGATACCATGATACTGTAATACTGTGACACTGCAACACTGTGATACTATGATACTGTGACACTATGACACTGTGATACTGTGATACTATGATACTGTGATACTGTGATACTATGATACTGTGACACTGTGACACTATGATACTGTGATACTATGATACTGTGATACTGTGATACTATGATACTGTGATACTGTGACACTATGACACTGTGATACTGTGATACTATGATACTGTGATACTATGACACTATGATACTGTGATACTGTGATACTGTGATACTATGATACTGTGATACTGTGATACTGTGACATTGTGATACTGTGATACTGTGATACTATGATACTGTGACACTATGACACTGTGATACTGTGATACTGTGACACTATGACACTGTGATACTGTGATACTATGATACTGCGATACTGTGATACTATGATACTGTGACACTATGACACTGTGATACTGTGATACTATGACACTGTGATACTGTGATACTGTGATACTGTGATACTATGATACTATGACACTGTGACACTGTGACACTATGATACTGTGATACTGTGATACTGTGCTACTATGATACTGTGTTACTGTGATACTATGATACTGTGATACTGTGATACTATGATACTGTGATACTGTGATACTATGATACTGTGACATTGTGATACTATGATACTGTAACACTGTGACATTGTGATACCATGATACCATGATACTATGATACTGTGATACTGTGATACTATGATACTGTGACACTGTGGCACTGTGATACTATGATACTGTGATACTGTGATACTATGATACTGTGACACTGTGCCACTATGATACTGTGATACTATGATACTGTGACACTGTGACACTATGATACTGTGATACTGTGATACTATGATACTGTGACACTATGACACTATGATACTCTGATGCTGTGATAGTATGATACTGTGATACTGTGATACTATGATACTGTGATACTGTGATATTATGATACTGTGACACTATGACACTATGATACTGTGATACTGTGATACTGTGACACTGTGGCACTGTGACACTATGATACTGTGATACTATGATACTGTAATACTGTGATACTGTGATATTGTGATACTATGATACTGTAACACTGTGACATTGTGATACAATGATACTGTGATACTGTGACACTGCGACACTGTGATACTATGATACTGTGATACTATGATTTATTTATTTATTTATTTTTATTTTACATTTGTTGACCGGGAAAGTCTGACTGGATATATGTCCATTTTCAGCAGAGGCCCGTGGAGAAAAGCTCCAAGGCATAAAAAATGAAAAAGAACATAGTGCTCACATCAAAGCTCCAAGACATAAAAAACATAAAAAGTACATAGTGATCACATAATAACAATATAAATATCATTGATAGTCATTTATAGTTAAAACATTTTATAAAATAGATACAATACAAGAAACAAAGATTTTTTTTTTATATTGGTTCACTAGGAAATGTGTTTCTTCATTAGATTAGTAGAGAGAAAAAAACAAAGCAGTGGGGAGGTATTCCAGCTGGGGAAAGTAGTCAGGCGAGATGAATAGTGTCAGTCTGGGTTGGTGCAAGGGCATAACCGTTGTGATTCTAGGAAGAGTTTTAGTTGCTTCTTAACCAGTGGGGTGGATGAGAGGGATGTTAGTTCACTTAGAAGCTTGTTCCAAGTGTTACCAACAGAGTTAGTGAACAGGCAATCCCCAGATTTGTTGTTAGACTTTAAGGTAGATACTAGTACCCTATTTGCATATCTTAGGGTAGTTAGGTTTTTGTATTGGCTAATAAGGTTGCAGAGAATGGGCGTATTTGTGGGATGATGCAGAATCTTATGAATGATTGTAAGCTGCTGTATAAGAAGCTGACTTTGTAGTTCCAGCCATCCTAATAGTTTGAGATTCTGGCAGTGATGGGTTCTAAATGGGTATCCAGTGGCAAATCTGGCTATGTTATTATAAGATGTTGCCAGTTTGCTGATTATTGCTTTTGGAGAGGTGTGTATAGATTGGGGACACATAGAGAAGGGTGGAGATTAGGTGTGTTTGGGAGATAGCAGACCTAGTTGAAGCTGTGAGAAACGGTTTGAGTCTATAAAGGAAACCAAGTTTTCTATTAACTGATCTAATAGTTAGGTTAATTTGTTTGTCAAAGTTCAGATTATTATCAATAGTCACACCTAGCAGTTTGGTGGTCAAGTCAGGAGCTATTTTAGTCCCATTGTTGGATGTGACTGTAAAGTTAATAGCAGGGGACTTTGATGTGGGAGAGAACAATAATAATTTGTTTTTTTGGGGGTTAAGGAGGAGACAGCATTGATGGAACCAGTTTTCGACTAAGTTATATACTGTTTGGGTCTTGGTTTGAAGCTCTGCAGGTGATGAGGTGCTACATATTAATGTCGAGTCATCAGCATATTGTATACAGGTGGCCTGTGGGATGGATGTTTTCAGATCATTAATGAAAATAGTAAAGAGGAGGGGTCCCAGAATGGAACCTTGAGGGACACCAAGGGAGATAGGGAGTTCAGTGGATTGCGTTTTGTCCCAGAGTACTGCTTGGTGTCTATTTTCTAAGTAGGACTTAAACCACTGGACTGTTTGGGTGTCAAATGAGAAAGACCTTAGGATATCTGACAATAGTTGATGATTCACCATGTCAAATGCTTTGGAGAGGTCAATGAAGAGGGCTGAGGACAGTAAGTTGTTGTTACGATTTTTATTAATGCAGTCTGAAAAGGATAGGAGTGCTGTTGTAGTACTATGGAATGGCCTAAAGCCATGCTGGCAGTCCACTAGTAGGTGGTTTTGGAGGAGATGATCAAGTAATTGATGATGAATACATCTCTCCATAATTTTTGCTAATGGGGAAAGTAGGGCTATGGGGCGGAAGTTAGAGAGTTCATTTGAGTTACCTCCCCTGTGGAGTGGAATAATGTGTGAGACTTTCCAGACTTTCCATAGATAGGGGATGGAGCATTCTGTTATGGTTCTGTTAATTAATATGGAAATTGGGTAGGCAAGTACTCCAGCTGCCATTTGCAGGTATTCAGCTGGTAGGAGGTCAGCTGATGGAGTGCAGGGTTTAAGTTTGAAAAGTAGGTTGAGTATAAGGGATGTTGGGACAGGTTGGAGGTGTAATGTGTGGGGTAAGTTGGTTGACAGGGGTGAATCAGCAGTGGTAACAGGTGGTATGGGTGGTAAGGTATTGGCTAATGATTGGACTGTTTCAGAGAAATATTTGTTAAAAGTATCAGCAATTTGGCTGGGAGAGTTCTGAGTCAAATTAGTGAGGGTAGGTGTTTTGGAGTGTCCAGGGTGAAGCAATTTATTTATTTCTGACCAGAATTTTTGTGGGTTTTGATGTTGTGCCTGTTGGAATGTAAGGTAATAGCTTTTTTTATCAAGGAATATTATTTTTTTGTGACATTTCTAAGCTGCATAAAGTTTAGCTGATCAGCAGAGTTTTTAGTATGTCTCCATTTGGTCCAGGTTTTATTTCTCAGTCTCATTTTTTGCCTTGTTTCATTTGTGAGCAAAGGAGCAGGTTTGTTCCTAATTCAAACAGTGCGAGAGGGAGCATGGTGTTCCAGAATTTATAAGAATTTATTGTTAAAGTATGAGACTGCTTCATCAAGAGGTAGGGATTTTAGGGGCGACCAATTGCAAGCTTTAAGCTCAGCTTGAAAGTTAACTGGGTTTAGATTTTTCTTGTTAAGTGTAGTTCTAAAGTTAATTTGGTTGGGGATTGAGGTCTTTTGTCTGGATATGAAGGTCAGAGAGTGGTCACTAATATCATCGGGGAGTAAGCCTGTTTTGTATACTTGGGGATTACTGTTCACTAGTATCCAATCTAAGGTGGTTTGTTGTTGCTAGGTTTATGGCTTCTGATAGAGGAAGTGATGGTTTGATGAAATCCATAAAGATTGATGTGAGTAGTTGGATTGCCAGAAGTACAACATTTCCAGTCAATATTAAAATCCCCAAGGAGTATGGTTTCTTGTGGGAAGGAGGTGGAAAGCCAGCTAAGGGTGTTTTCAAGAGTATTTATGTCATTACCTGGGGGGATGTATGAGCAAATAATGTATATGGATTTATTAGCATTCACTTGGAGCTTGGATATTAAGATCTCTGCATTATTAGGTGAGGGTGGTTGAGTATCTAGTGAGGTGACCTGCAATCCAGATTTGAACAATATTGCTACCCCACCACCCTTTTTATTTAGATGGTCTAGTCTCAGGATGTTGCAGCCAGGTGGGATTATATCATTGTCTTTAGTAGCTGGTTTGAGCCAGGTTTCTGATAGACATAGTATGTCAAAGGAATGTAAATCTAGTAGGACGTGCAGCTGGGTGATTTTATTGTTAATGCTTCGTATATTCAGATGAGCTATGAGAAGTGTGTTTGGGATTTTAGTGGGGGTAAGTGAGGTGGAGGGATGGGTAGATTGGGAATTACATGTGGATATGCTAGGGCCTGGGTTTGGATGAATGTCACCATGTTGTAGTAGGTGCTGTTGGGGATTCTGTGAGAGTTTCCCAAGTTTACATAAGATGGGGTCAGTTTTTCTGGTTTGGAAGTGTTTAATATGGGTTAGTGCATGGAAATGTGGTAGAAGGAAGGATGAAGAGGATGTTATATTACTATGGGTTTGAGAGGCTGGAGAAGAGAAAGGGGTTTGTTTGTTTTAAGGGGCTGTTAAGTATAGTAAGGCTTAAGTGTTCATAGCAGGAGAGGCTGTGGGATACTAGGAGTGTGGCAAGGACTGTGGACAGGAACAGTACATTAAGATGTCTTTGTATGCTAGAGATAGACATAGTGGGATGGGATAGGATAGGATAGCTAGGAGATGTAGGATGAGTAAAATAAAGTGATTAGTGATTCTGGAAAGACAAGATTAGGGTGTGTCTATGTAAAGAGAAGGATTAGGTAATTAGGGAAATTAAGTTAATTGGGAGTAATGTGATAAGTGTGTAATGAGAATGAGTGAGCTGTTGGTTGATATGGGGTAGAGGTGTGGCTAAGGAAGTATAAGATTAGGTGTTGTAGGGGTGGGTGGAATTTGGGGGTAGGGTAGGGGAGCGGAGTGAGCCCGCAGGGCAAACGGAGTGGGCAAGAGCAATAAGGTAGGTACAGGAGAAAAAAGTATCCGCTGTCTTTAAAGATTTGGCATAAAAAAGTGGAAATGAGAGTGAAATAGTAAGAAAAGGTGAGTTATCTTATCTAAGATATATGGCTAATTATTGTGGTAAGAGTGAAATTCCCTAATAGATTAGCATGGGGATAAGAATTTTGTTCTAGAGGCTAGGGACTAGAAATAAGACCTTTGGGAATAGAAGGTTAAAAAACTGAAATAGAGAGATTGCTAGAATACTGCCACCTAGTGGACAGAGGGAGAAAAGCAACTAGGAGAGGTAAGTAAGAGGGTTTTTCCAGTGTAAAATAAAAATAAGCTTAGGGAAAAATACTAGAGGAGAAGTTTGGCTAAGGTCTGCAGTGGGCTGCTGACTTTCACACGGAGGGGTTCACAAAACACTATAAGCATTCAGATAAAATTAGGTAGTAGCAACATACATGTGCATTTACTTTAGGATAGTAGCTTTTTCTGAAGCCTGGCAAGCAGTCAGCTTCAGGGATGTCTTCAGGTTAACAGGTGGTTTTCCTCTTAGTTTTTGAGGCAGGGAGGGAGCACCCAGAACACTGTGCTGTAAGAGAGGAGGAGAGAACACCAAGTTAGAAAGCTTTAGATATGAAGAGTGAGAGGAAGAGGGGGGAAGTTAGGGTAAAAGACCATATAAGTAGTGGAAGTAGAAGCTCATAGTAAACGTACAGAGGTGATAAACAGGTAGAGAGAGAGGGAGGAAATGAGAAATGAGAAGTTAGCAGAGAAAGGGGGAAATAGTGAGTAGAAGACCGAGGTAGTAAAAGAGAGCAGTAGTTGGAGGTTCAAGTGAAACAAAGTAAAGGTTGGCAGTGAAATCTCATGAAGTAGTATCTAACACCCTGCAACAAAGTTAGCAGCAAAACCTAATATCTTAGCCATCAATATTATATTAAGTTAACCATGGATAAATTAAACACGAACATTCTACAACAAAGGTTGGCAGTAAAACCTTATATCTTTGCTATTAGCACTCTACAATCAACTTTCGTATCCTTTACACCTTCTGTAGTCGAAAGGGAGAGCTCGGAAGATCAAGGGTCAGCAGTAAAGCTAGGTTGAAACAAGGAAATGGTGGTACATTACTTACACAGTAACTTAGAATGAGTAAAAAACACACACAGTGATTTAGAAAGAGTAAAAACAAAACAGTAGCAAGTTAATGAACCATAAGTATTCTATGCATAGAGAGCGCATAATATAATTAGTAGCTCAATGGGCTATCAAAGTAAAACTGGTACAGAAGCCTTACTTGCTGGAAGAATGTTGTGTGCAAAATATAAGTATATTAATAAGTGGAAGCCTGAATTCAATCACTTGTTTAAACATGCAGTGTTATAAGCAAGCCAGAGAGATGTATTATGTATGCCGCGTGTACAGCCTCCTCAATATTCCAGTATACAGATCTCTCTTCTATTTACATTAAAAACGTACCACTGTAGCAAGAATGTAGTAACCACAATGAATTAAACCCCATTTAACTGTGGCTAACCACTTACACACTAAAACCATAAAAGCCTAGATAAGTTAATTGGTGTAAATTTGGGCCACCTCGACTGGGAAGGGGTGATCCTAATATTAAACAGCTTAGGGGAGATAAAGGGGAAAATAACACTTTGCTAAAACAACTTGAGTCTGGCATCTATTTCAATCTAGACATTAACGTAGAGGTAAAACCAAATATATTTAGTTGGCCACTAATCCTAACTACAACTCATTCCATACTGTGGATACTGTGATACTGTGACATAGTGATACTATGATACTGTGGCACTGTAATACTATGATACTATGATACTGTGATACTGTGACACTGTGATACTATGATACTATTATACTATGCCTATAGGAACCCAAGGAAAGTTTATAATGTCTTTATTGGTACTCACAGAGCACACCTAGAGTATACTTGAAAAGCAGAATAGGCTGCAAATAGGAATTTGTCATCTGTAACTGTAATGTACATACGTTGTTGAAGTTATTAACATTATCACAAAAGTATTTGGTAAACAGCAGCAGAATAAAATGAGTTGATCTCAAGGACAAACAGGGATACCTGGCTACTCTTTAGTTTGTCACGATCAACTTTCCCCAAACATGAAGTGCACAAGTCATAAGAAGGTTATAAATCAATGATGAAGATAAAATAGGGAGGGAGACTGAGAAATAAGGAGAGGAAAATGTTTTGGATGCAGGTCCTTAAGGAGAATAACAACAACCTTATAGAGTATTATAATTATAAATCAGCAGAAAGTATACTAAACAGTAAAACCAAAACAGAATGGAGAAAGGAGATTTTACCAATGGGGTGACTGCAAGAAAGGATATAGAAAATTGACAAAAGAGGTCTGGAATTTACTGCAGTAAATTAACAAACTACTCAAGGTACTGAGAGCAAATAACTGGACATGGTGAGGTATTAGAGTGGTATAAGGAGAAGCAGAAGTCTGGACTGTAGGTGGAAATCGCCTTCCTTATCAGGGTTTGTTGACAGGGTATTAGCAAATGGGAAAGGGACGAGCAATATTAGTAATAAGATCAGCTCTGGTACAAGTTTTAGTTGAGGCTGTAACAGAAGCTGCTTTTAAAAATGGGGATAATGAATAGAACATATAAAATATTACGTGACAATTATAAGAATGAATAGGGCATATAAAATATTACGTGATAATTATAAGAATCAATCAGAGGAGGTTAGAAAAACGCTGCAAGAGGTAATATAAAGGCATTTTGCAAAGGAAGAATGGAAGGACATCTGCATTGCTCCCAAGTATGTACAAAGTTCAGAAGTTTCAAGATGTTTTCTTGGAAGTGTTTGTAGGTGTTTTATACCCCAAGCAGAATTCAGAGAATCTTTCCTTAGTTAGATAGCAAATGTTAAGGTGTGATGAGAAAGACTGAATTAGGAACATGCTTTGTTGTTTGGGGGGGATGTAACGAGATGGCAGATTTTAAAAATTCTCTGCAGAGTACTTTGTCATAAATGTTGGATGGAGCAAATGGTTGCAATTAAGGAAATGATTCTTTTGAGTTTGGACATAAGATGTGAACTGCATAGACATAGTATGGCATTACCAAATGTATTACAATTGGCTGCCAAAACAGCAATTACTAGAAAATGTAAATCAAACCTTAAACCAGCAATAACTGAACTACTGAATATTGTAAAGGAGATAAAAAACTGCAAGTGGAATCTTCAGAAAGGGAAGCAGCAAATCGCACAGAAATTAAAAACAAATAATTTGTGGGAACAACATTTGCAAAATAATGTTCAGAAAGAGAACTGAAGTTTTAGAAAAGGCATTAAATGAGCAATTTCATATAATGTTGGAAACAAAATATATATGGACACTGCATAGAAATGTTACAATGGTTTGTTTTCTGTTCTGCTAATGTATGTGTACCCATGTTACTAAAATGAGACTTAATAAAATTGTTTAATAATGAGAAAGAAGTGCCAGACTATAGAGGAAATCACTATGGTTTCTCTGTATGCAACAGCAGTGATTCCCTCCTTTGGGGATTTTCCCTTCTTTGTGTGTGTGTGTGTGTGTGTGTGTGTGTGTGTGTGTGTGTGTGTGTGTGTGTGTGTGTGTGTGTGTAATCATAGCATTATTATACATAAGTTCAAGGTTGCTCCTCAACCCCCTGCAGAAATGCTTGCAGTGGTTTAGGAATGTGGGCTAGGTGTCTTTGTTCTCTTGCATGACATGACTTTTCATACTAGAAACGGACCATTTCCCTCAAGTCGTATGCTCCATGCAATTGCATTACCACTGGATCTATCTCCAGAACTGATCATATTACAGATGTCTACATATTAATACATTCCTTTTACATTTTATTATTTATTTATTTATTTAACATTTGTTTTCTGGGAATGTCTGACTTGGAACAAAACCAATTTTCAGCGGAGGCCTGGGGAGAAATGCTTCAGACGTATGTCTTTGTAAGACCTTTTACATTATATACGCTTTTTCCAAATAAAAGTACTATAATACTTGACTAGCATAATCAAATGTAAATATGCTAGTTTCCTTGTGTAAATAAAGTCCCACTAGAATATGAGATTAGAACAAATTCAGGTGTCTTCCCTTCAGGTACTTTACTTTGATAAGTTTTTAATATATACATCTTATAAAGCTTTGGCATAAAAACTATTTTTTTTTTTGATCTGAAGAAGCGTAGTAATACGCGAAAGCGCTCATCTACAGTTTTATTAAATAAAGATTCTGGTTTTTACAACTGCTGCTGCCGTTCTTGTGCCAGAGACTGTACGTGTTTTATTGCTTTGGCATAAAAACTAACCAATAAAATAGATTTTACATCTTACAAATCCTACAGGCATTTTAGATATAAGGCATACATTCTTGGATAATAAAATGCCACCTTAGATTTGTGATGTGTTCATGACTAGACTGTAATCATTTAAAATCAAGCTGTTTCCCTATAGCTAACCTTATTGTTGGCTACAATCTAAATGCAATTCCTTCAAAGTATGATAATATGAGTCACCCATTCCTCCTTACAATATACAGTCAGAGATTGTAATATATACCTTTTATTATATTTGCCACGCAAAAGAAAAACTTTTGTTGCTCTGGTTGGTATTATAATAGGTTTACTGATGCTCAGTTTATACCTAAAACCAAGTTAAATTTGTTTGTTTCTTGAAGAAAGGAAAGTACAGAATTCGTACAATCAGCTATGTCAAGGTAGACATCAGCCTTAAAAGGATCACAAAACTAGTTTGTTCCCAAGTTGTAGTCCATCTATAGAATAAATATTCCAAAGCCCTTGCAATAGTCATGCTAAGTACAGGCTGAACAAACAAGGAGACATAATACAACAACCTATTCTAATAACTCTCAGGATACCTGTAAACACTAAATCAGTTTCACTTACAGAAAAGTCTTGCAAACATGCTGGAGTAAGGATCCCTGAATGATCAAACAAATCACTGTGGAAGATCACAAAAAACAAATTCTGAAATATGAAGGGAATTTACTTTTAATCAAAAGCTTTTGCAACATGTAATGCTATTACTTTTGCTTCACTGTCCTTACTTCATTATTTACACTTTATATCATGTTTTGTACATCTCAATAAGACACTTAGGATACTAGGCTATCGACCTGGAGGTCATTTCAAGCCTAGCCATTTCATCCTAATATAATACCAATGATACTCTCGTCAATACCCAGGAGTGTATTTAGAAATGACTGCTCATGTCCAGGAGGGTTGTGGGCATTATCCCCGATAAGAATTTTTGGTGCCCCATCCACTCACCAAGGTTCTTTTGGAACAGCGTCATAGAGGTGCTCTGCTTCACATGAATTGGCAGTCTATTCCAAAGATTCAACAGTCACTGGGAGACAAATCTGTCCCTCCAGCATATCCTATTTAAGTCACAGGCCATATTTAGGTCCCTGGAACAGGTGGGTCTAGTCTTGTTTGATTTACAGATATACAGCAAGTTCATTAGGTTTGGGTCTGAGATTGCTCTGTAAGCCAGGCATAAGTATCCCCTAATAAGTCTATATGATACAGAGCAAAGTGGCAGGGACTTAAGTCAGTCTGTGTAAGGCACATGCTGGAGTCCCTTGATCTCGTTGGCTAGAAACCACTGAGGTCTCTGCAATTGCTGCAGGTGCCTTGTAGTGTATATGCCAAAAGGGGTGTCATACTCAATTATGGACCTGGTTAGTGATGAGTATTGAGGGGTTATAACCTCCTTTGCTAATCAAGTGTGCTACTTAGAAAGCCTTCCTTACTACAATTAACATATGGTCGTCAAAGTTAAGGTCATAGTCTACTTGTGATCCCAAATCCCTTACCACTTCATAGGTACATAGGGTATTGTTAATTTGATAGTGGGAAGGGGCATTGTTTTTACTGAAGGGAATTATGATGCATTTCTTTGCATTTAGTTTGAGACAGTGACTAAGACACCAGTCGGTGGTCTCTGTAGGACCCTCCTGAAGTATACTGACATCATTTAGGGATTCAATAATTGTACCAAGTTGCAGCCATCTGCAAACTTGGTCAGCCACAGACCCTTAGTTTTGGCCTGAAGTTTTTAGAAGTATATACCTAACAGTTGGGGGCCCAGCACCCTTGTGGCACCCTGCTGATGACAGGTCTGCTGGTTGATATGCAGTCACCCACTATGATAGTGTGTGACTGGTTTGTCAGCCAGTTGGCAACCCATCTTACAACAAAAGGAGTTACATTCACTTTGTTAAGTTTATCGATATTGCCCGAGTGTGTCGAAGACCTTGGCCAAGTCGAGATATGCTGTGTGCACAGATTTGCCATCTTCAATAGCCCTGGTCACATTTCTGAAGAAATCCACCAGTTTAATAGGCAGGATCTGCCCTTGAAGAAGCTGAATAGGGTCAGATCTAGGGTATGGAGGTTGTCTACATCTTTATTTATCAGGTCCATAATGATACATTCCATGGCCTTACAGATGAGGCTGGTTAAACTTATGGGTCTATAATTCCCCAGGTATGTTGCTATGCCACCTTTGTGGAGGGGAATAACCGTTGCTGTTTTCCATTCCACAAAAACATAGCCTGTGATTGAATAGGGTACTTAATGGTGATGCTAGCTTGTGTTTTAGTTTGCTAGGAAGACAGCACGGTATGTTGTCTGGCCCCACAGAGGCTGTGCTTTTTGCTTTAGACAAGGCTTTACTGACCTGCTCTTTGGCTATGTAGGGTAGGACATGTTTATCTTCCTAAGTACATGTGAAACCCATTTTATGAGCCCATCCTTTCCGCTGTAAGCGTTTCTTTTATCGCATTTCACATCCTCATTATCTTTTTTTGTTATACAGCAATTCTTGGCATATTCTTTGTCATAAACATGAAATAGTAATGAATACAATTTGTATCACCTTTTTCACTCCCAGCCATATATTTCCTACACAACACCATGTCCATATCAATGTTTTAAATACTTTCCAGTCATAAACATATTTCAATAATGTCCAAAAACCTTCATTTTTCTTATAGTCTAAAAAAACAATGCTGCGATGTCTCTTCAGTATTATAGCTATTAGATACTCTTTGTTCAATAATTTTATATTTCATGTTAGTTTTCACTGGCAGTTTCTTCACTAATCAACACACAGAAAAATCACTTGCTTCAAAACGATTTAACTATTTCTGGCCTTTTCCTTAATGCTTTCTTGTATTCACGGCCACCCCATTATTATTTTGATATCATCCTTTCCTTTCTACCTCTTTCATTTATATCAGTGCTTCATAGGTTCATAGATTAGTAATAAGCTAAGTGCCCTTGTGAGCCATTTTAAGCCTAGCCAATTATCCCGTGTGAGACTCAAACCCTGCACCTTGTGTTTGTAAGGCAAACACCTTAACCATTAGGCCACCCTCCCAATCATGTCATGATTTTACTTTCTCATTCCTTTTCTTCCAAACCATTTGTTTCTCTTTTCCTTTTCGTAACCCACCCATTCACGTACCTTTAATATTTTTCAAATACAAAAAAATCCAACTATTGCTTTTTCAGATACATTTTTAAATACCCAAAATAAATGTATTAATGCCAAGAAAACAACTGGATTTGTTAAATTAAAACCACAGTTTTCTTTTACATTGTAAACTGCACTTCTTTTGACTGGATTCAACCTTGTACCCCATAGAAAACCAAAAAAAATATCCCATATTTCATTTTCCATACAACTTGGCAAAATGTACGCAAGACCTAAGTATGCTAACTTTTCAAAAATATATGAGTTTAAGAAGTAACCCTTTTTCCTGTGGATAATTGAAACACTCTCCAGCAGTCTGTCAACTTTTTGTATTTTTTAGAACTTCTACTCAATATTCTATTATTACTCAATCCCTTCCAAACTTATCCTCAAGAACATCAGTTTCAGTTCTGGTAAAATAAATTCCTGCCATTCTTACCGCAGCTCCAAACCCCTTACCTTTTGAGTTATTTTATTGCAATTCCACTGTACATAAAATTTGTTCTGTTCTGATTTGTAAGTGATCTCTTTCATCCAATGTTTGTTCTTGGCTACTAACACCAAATCATCTGTATAAGTTAAGATTAATGGTAATGGTGACAGTCTCTACTCCAGGCCAGAAATCAAGGAGCCTCAATCCGCACCATTGACACTGGTGAGGGATAGCCACTAGGAACAAAAATGGATACACACAGTATTTTCAGAAGCAGCTTATGATGTCCCCTCTCTGTGCCATTAATCAAGGAATCCTCACCATTGACACTGGAGAGGGACGTTCACTTACAACAAAAATGGATACACCCAGTATATCCAGATGCAGCCCTCTGCATCAAGCAGTGTTCTTAAGAGAACACAAGGAACACACTCAGTCTGGGGTCTGGATTTCTCCCTTTCTATCCCCCTCTCTCTCTCTCTCTCTCTCTCTCTGTCTCCAAGGCCACAGTGAGACTCCTCACTGGCACAGCTGTAGAGTTGAGTCTTAAGCCGAGTGTCCAAGCCAAGTCCTCCAGCATCCACTTTGTGAAACCAGTGCTTTCTGTCCCTGCTCCCAGCAACTGACACACACTCTCATTGAGATTTGATTTTTACACACACACACACACACACACACACACACACACACACACACACACACACACACACACACACACACACACACACAGAAACACACACACACACACACACACACACACACACACACACACACACACACACACACACACACACACACACACACACACAGACACACACACACACACACCAGACACTGCAAAGCCAGGTACTCTATATATATATATATATATATATATATATATACCCAATATATATACCCAATATATATATATATATATATATATATATATATATATATATATATATATATATATATATATATATATATATATATATATATATATATATATATATATATATATATATATATATATATATATATATATATATATATATATATATATATATATATATATATATATACATATATATATATATATATATGTATATAGAGGGTCTACTTCATTTGCCCTAACTTCCAATTGACTGACACCCATTTGCCCGACCCCATTTGACCGAAATTTCATTTGACTGATAAGTATTATTGGCAAGAAAATGGAATATGCCCCCTTCCCCACTGTAGTGCGACCCTGGAGTTAGAATATATAGTTAGGTAGGTGTGGGGGGCACTTTTGTTTTACTAAGCAATATTAAAGCAAAACCAAACAATATAATATGAAATTAAGTGGGGGGCTTTGCCCCCCACCCCCAACTATATATTCTAACTCCAGGGTTGCACTATAGTGGGGAAGGGTGCATATTCCATTTACGTGCCAATAATACTTGTCAGTCAAACGAATTGTCGGTCAAATGAAGTGTCAGTCAAATGAAATTTCGGTCAAATGGGGTCGAGCAAATGGGTGTCAGTCAACTGGAAGTTAGGGCAAATGAAGTAGAACCATATATATATATATATATATATATATATATATATATATATATATATATATATATACATATATGTGTGTGTATATATATATATATATATATATATATATATATATATATATATATATATATATATATATATATATATATACACACACACACACACACACACACACACACACACACACACACACACATATATATATATATATATATATATATATATATATATATATATATACACACACACATATATATATATATATATATATGTATATATATATATATATATATATATATATATATATATATATATAATCGCTATATATGTATATATCAAAGTTGAAAATATACTCTAAAGGACTAGCAACAATGAAAAGTGAGTAAGACATAATTTTTTCCCACTCTACCATGTGTTACTCTTGTGTTCTTAAACTCTGCTGTCTTTCTAATTGCCTTCCCCTTATGTTAATTTGACCATATGTCTCCTTCCCTTTCTCCTTTCACTGGCTAGTGTGAGTAAGCACAAAATTATCATTTTGTGAAATCACTCCCCTTCAACTATTTAAATGTATTGGCCACCCTACTGCATTCCATAGTACCAGAATACAAAAGTGTCCACCCCCTTTCAATTTATCTTGCTCTTTTAAAAATAGTGGATCTCCACTAAAACTTAACTTTTTAAACAGCTAAAACTTAAGTTACCCACTTTCATATCTAACTGCTTAGTGCACACTGCAGTGTTTAGGATAAACCATTTTTTTTCTATTCTTACTTTTAAGCATCTAGTGCAAGACCACAATTTATTGGAGACCCCACATTCTGCCTCTCAGTAGTCATCTTAGGATTAGTGCTTCTATTTTCTCCTGATGAGAGTAGTACAGGGACATTATTTCCTGGAGATTAATGATCACCAGAAAGGCTAATAACTGATTTATAGGTGACAGCTTGGAATCTGTGTTTATATTCTGATCCTGGTGAGATTAGGAGCAGAGTGCATTGATTCCTGACTCATTCTGGTTGGAGAGTGAGTGTCTGTGCTTACCATACCTGATTGGTCTTTTTGCTGTTCAAGGCATCTACCAGAAAAAGGCTACAAGCCTACAGATCCTTGCATCATCTGGGACAAGGCTGTGGATCACCAAACAGGCTGTGGCCTGCTTCTCTTCTTGGGACTGGAGCTAACATTTTGCTTCTGGTGAGAGAAGAAGCGAAGGAGCACTGTACCCCAACAGAGTGAAGCTGTGCTGAGACCAGCATTAGTAGTAGCCAGGCAGTTGCCATTCATGCGACTCCCCTCTTTTCATCATTCTTGACAAGCTAATTCTTTGTTTTCAGTAAGTACTGCTTGATTTGTTTCTAACTTCAGAATATCTGACTAAATACTTCATCCTTGAATTTTCAGGGTCTATGTATTAGTTTCCCTTCAAGTGTTTGGCAGTGCTCTGTACAGACTCAGACACCTTGAATGACATTTTTCCTGTAAAAGCACAATTGCAATTTCTCCAGTACCTATTTGCACACAGGGCAACTAGTTTGCAGTGACAAGCACTGTCTACATAGTTGCAAACCGGATACTCCTGACAGTGATTGATATTCTCACTCCAACTGTCTAATCAATAAAAAAGGGTCTGTTGTCATGGATATGAACTTTCCTACTGTCTCCATTACTGGCTTGGTGGATACGGGCATCCTGAGGCAATGTAAAAAAAAATGCCTCATGTTTACTGACAACCAGTTAATTCTCAAAGATACTAATATGGTATGTGAGAGATGTATTTACACAATGTCACCGGTGACAAAGCTCTCACATAGAAGTACTCCTAATGTTAATAAGGTTGTCAGTAGCACACACGCTGCACCCATCACACAAAATTCAAAGCAGACATATAGACCCACATTTTCTGAGGCACTTACATGTAACCTTCCTTAACCACAAAGACATCCTAGACAAAGTACACATAAGAAATACCCTCAGCAGCCCCAAACACACTCTTTCAAAACAACAGCCACATCAACACATAGAGCAGACCTCCCAACCATCCTGAATTACTCGTTTTTTACCGAGTTTTGGGGTCCAAATGAAGGGGTGCCACGATTCCCGAGTGGCACCCCTTCATTTCCGATTTTTTGCTTTTGTTTTTTTTATTTTTTTTAGTTTTCGCGCTGTCGGAGCTGACGTCATCACGTGCGCCATGACGTCAGCTCCGTCAGCACTACCAGCCAGCCGGAACTGAGCTCAAAAAGCTCACATCATCATTTCCGGCTGGCGGGAAGTGCTTTGTTTGAAAAAGCTGCCGTTTGAGACGCTTATGCTGGCTGGATTTTGTTTTGCTTATTTAAACTGCTGTGATGCCGTTTTGGACAGAAACTGGCTGCAAGAGGGTGTTGGACAGAAGTATCTTATTCTGCACTGCGAGTGATGATGAGAGGGTATGGACAGAGCTGTGAGGGGGACTTTGTATATGCTGCCTTGTTTTTGGGAGAGGGACGGACGTTGTATATGCTGACGTTTGCAAGTAGGTAAGGAACAAAGGGTTTGTGTGTGTGTGTGTATATATATATACTTGTGTTTAAGCCATCACACTGCAACTAGTTAAGTAATAACCATTCTTGATTACTCTATTTACATTTGGTAAGTGTCCATAAGAAACAGTGTTCAATGATTTCACATTAGAAACTGCTTCTAAGTTTGCCAGACATTGTAAGTATATAAAGCTCTGAGTTGATCAGAGCAGTTTATCAGGCTTCTGATGTAACTTTGTGAAAAACAAGATTTGTATTAGATTCATCAGTGTGTCACATATATACAGAAACAGAACGAGAACTGAAAAACACTGATGACTTTAACACATTAATGTTTCATAGTCCATGAGATCAAGTTGTCAGTGAAATATATCTGCGTACTGGAAGCAGTGCACGTTCTTGAATTATCTGCCATTTGTCAACACCATTAAAGTGAATAGCTGCATTTAAAAGGTATGTTTTTTTTATGCTTTGCTGCTTTGATTCATTAAGGGGACAACACAAAGGTGTATTGAACACCTCTGTGACTAATGTGCCAACTTTGAATGGTTGGATTAGTTCAACAGCACACTAATTGGTAGAAATTCCTCCTTGGAGATGATCATATTTAAGTTTAGGGCACAAGTGATGGGTATTATCTCACAAAAGAAAAACACAATTTTTCTACTTTTGTGAACCGAATTTCAGACTGGTTGTTTTCATCCAAAATAGGGTACATATTAGTATTCACTGCACAGTTTTCTTAGAGACTTCATTTGTTCATGTTACCGGTTTCAGTGCAGAAACAACTGCAACTGAAAGTATTATAATTACAACTCATTCTAACATTCTTCTGTTTGATTGCTTTTCAATTGATTGTATGCATTTTCATGTACTTTTAGTGTCATATTCAGTGATAAGGAATATACTTACTGAAGCAAAGTAAGCAATGTAAATATATCAATTGTCTTTAAATGATTTGTGAACTCAGTGTTTGCCATAGCTGAGGAGACATGTATCTTTTTCTGAATTTTATTGACCCTGCCTGGTCTGGAGATAATTAAATTAGGAGGACCTGAGTGTCTCAGTGGTGGGGTGGGGTTTGCAGCCCACCTGCATAAAATGTAGTTTTAAAATGCATTTTTTTCCTCTGGTTAAGTTTCTGTCAATGGAGAATCACACTGACTTGTTTGTGTGTTGCTTTGGAAAAAAATACAGTTATGATCTACATTTATGCAGTGTCATCATGGCATAGCTCTCTAATGACATTTCAGAAGGCATGTGTTGTTACCTGCAATGTGGTCATAACTTCCACAGCTTCTTTCTCCTGAAACAAAAGCTAATTTTTCTCTAACTTTTTAGTAATGTAGTAGGTAGAAACCTTGTAGATTTACAGCTTAGTCGTCAATATCACTTGTTTCTTCATTGACGTATCAATTGTATGTTGACTACAAATCCTTTATAAAAGAGTGCATCTGGCTATATCCATAAGAATCACGAAACAGTATACTTTAATATGCTATTTTTAGCAGCTAAATTATATATTTTTTTCTGTATACTCTTTGCACTTTTTAGGTAGTACAAAGGGTATAATAAAATCTAATTAGTATTTAAAAATTGTGCACAGTGATTGTACAGAGCAATCAGCATGCCTATGATAAGTCAAGCATGACACATGGGAAGAAGAGTGGCATAATGAAACAATATTAGCAGTCCAGGAAACTATGACTTGACCTACTTAGTTTCTGTATTTTTTGAGAAATACTTAAAAATAGCAAGTACAACTGCATTAAACAGGTACATAGCAATTAGATTTTAGTACCCAGGGAGAAATAGCCAGATAATGGGACATTGGTATGGCTACAGGGGGGCTCTGGTGCCATATTTTGGTTGTCTGTTCTTTAGTTTGCGTTTAAAATTAGGTATCCCACAATTCCATTGGAGTGGGCATGGTTACATAATTATGTATGCAAATTTTATGTTGATCAGCATACAGATTTGTACCTATTTTTCATGGGCCTTGTCCAGATTTTTGATGTTTCCAGGTTGAGAGGTATGACATAGAGCTATGTCTCATGGAGCCTCTACCTCTAAGCCCATAAGCAAGTCACCATACAATCCAACATTCTAGTCATTGGAGACTCCATCATGAGACACACTGATGTCCTTCTCTCCAGGCTGAGTAAGGGGAAAGTTATGGTCAATTGCTTATCAGAGGCTAGGATCCACCACATTACCCGTGCACTTAGGTCATTGGACCAGAATTACCAATATGAGTCAGTCATAGTCCATATGGGAGTAAATGACCTGAGACATACCTCCCTAGAATATATGAAGAGAGACATCATGGAGCTCTTGGAATATGTGTCTTAGGCTGTTATGAGCCTAGCATTGAGCAGCATTTTACCTTTTCCAAGGATGATGCCACAATATGAGCAAAAGATAATTGACTTGAATAATTGGTTTAGTTTCTGGTGTCATTCCAAGGGGGTGCAATATTTGTCAGCATAAAAGGAGATGGTCAACAGACCATGCTGCTTTGCCAGGGATGGTCTCCACCTCTCCCCTCTAGGCTTTTGAATATTAGCTAAAACATTGTCTTTCCCCATAGTGCCTTTTTAGGCAATGCCAAACTGAAAATTCTTCCAACATAACAAAGCAAAACCAACACAGTCTAATGATATTACTGCTCAATGCTAGGAGTCTAAATAAAAAAAATCACTCCCTAGAAGCTCTCTTTACCCTAGAGAATGCTGATGTCTGTGTAGTCACTGAGACATGGTTTAAAGCCGGAGAGAGCACACTAACAGTGCAAGGTTATAATGCCTTCCACACATTTAGACCAGCTACTTAACAGACAGGGACTAAAGGTGGAGGTGTCTCTATTTACATCAAAAATAAATATATTTCAAGGCTGGTCAAACAGGACAATTCACTTGAGCTGCTCCATGTTCAGATCATCATAGGTAAAATCCAATACCACTTCCTTGCAAGCTATAGGTCCCCCGCTATGACCCAGGAAACCCATAGTTGCAAACCGGATACTCCTGACAGTGATTGATATTCTCACTCCAACTGTCTAATCAATAAAAAAGGGTCTGTTGCCATGGATATGAACTTTCCTACTGTCTCCATTACTGGCTCCATTACTGGATTGGTGGATACGGGCATCCTGAGGCAATGTAAAAAAAAAAAATTGCCTCATGTTTACTGACAACCAGTTAATTCTCAAAGATACTAATATGGTATGTGAGAGATATATTTACACAATGTCACTGGTGACAAAGCTCTCACATAGAAGTACTCCTAATGTTAATAAGGTTGTCAGTAGCACACACGCTGCACCCATCACACACAATTCAAAGCAGACATATAGACCCACATTTTCTGAGGCACTTACATGTAACCTTCCTTAACCACAAAGACATCCTAGACAAAGTACACATAAGAAATACCCTCAGCAGCCCCAAACACACTCTTTCAAAACACCAGCCACATCAACACATAGAGCAGACCTCCCAACCATCCCGAATTACTCGTTTTTTACCGAGTTTTGTTCAATGAAGGGTGCCACGATTCCCGAGTGGCACCCCTTCATTTCTGATTTTTTGCTTTTGTTTTTTTATTTTTTTTAGTTTTCACGCTGTCGGAGCTGATGTCATCACGTGCGCGATGACGTCAGCTCCGTCAGCACTACCAGCCAGTCGGAACTGAGCTCAAAAAGCTCACATCATCATTTCCGGCTGGCGGGAAGTGCTTTGTTTGAAAAAGCTGCCGTTTGAGACGCTTATGCTGGCTGGATTTTGTTTTGCTTATTTAAACTGCTACGATGCCGTTTTGGACAGAAACTGGCTGCAAGAGGGTGTTGGACAGAAGTATCTTATTCTGCACTGCGAGTGATGATGAGAGGGTATGGACAGAGCTGTGAGGGGGACTTTGTATATGCTGCCTTGTTTTCGGGAGAGGGACGGACGTTGTATATGCCGACGTTTGCAAGTAGGTAAGGAACAAAGGGTTTGTGTGTGTGTGTGTATATATATACTTGTGTTTAAGCCATCACACTGCAACTAGTTAAGTAATAACCATTCTTGATTACTCTATTTACATTTGGTAAGTGTCCATAAGAAACAGTGTTCAGTGATTTCACATTAGAAACTGCTTCTAAGTTTGCCAGACATTGTAAGTATATAAAGCTCTGAGTTGATCAGAGCAGTTTATCAGGCTTCTGATGTAACTTTGTGAAAAACAAGATTTGTATTAGATTCATCAGTGTGTCACATATATACAGAAACAGAACGAGAACTGAAAAACACTGATGACTTTAACACATTAATGTTTCATAGTCCATGAGATCAAGTTGTCAGTGAAATGTATCTGCGTACTGGAAGCAGTGCACGTTCTTGAATTATCTGCCAATTGTCAACACCATTAAAGTGAATATCTGCATTTAAAAGGTATGTTTTTTTTTATGCTTTGCTGCTTTGATTCATTAAGGGGACAGCACAAAGGTGTATTGAACACCTCTGTGACTAATGTGCCAACTTTGAATGGTTGGATTAGTTCAACAGCACACTAATTGGCAGAAATCCCCCCTGTACAAAGATCTTGGAGATGATCATATTTAAGTTTATGGCACAAGTGATGGGTATTATCTCACAAAAGAAAAACACAATTTTTCTAATTCTGTGAACTGAATTTCAGACTGGTTGTTTTCATCCAGAATAGGGTACATATTAGTATTCACTGCACAGTTTTCTTAGAGACTTCATTTGTTCGTGTTACCGGTTTCAGTGCAGAAAAGCATTCTATGAACACCTTCAGGAATGCATGGATCATGCGATCCCAAATAAAACCAAGACCCAGTCCTCCAAAGGCAGACGTCCTGTCTGGTGGACCCCAGCCATAAACAAACTATACAATAGAAGGAGAAAGCTACTAAATGATAGAGCAAAATCCCAAAAAGGGAAGGCATCACTGATCAGTATTAGCAAAAAACTACGGGCACTCATAAAACCGTCTAAGGCCAGCTTCGAGAGAAAAATTGCACAGGACACTAAGGATAATCACAAGGCTTAATTTAGTTATGTTAGGAACCTGGGTGGTAATTCCCAGATATGCTCAGAATTAGTCCAAAATGACAAAAAATACACTGAACCCACAGACATTGCCAACATCCTAGCTGACAGGTTCAGTGCAACCCCCCCCTCCCCACCAAAAGGGCAAATATCTATCCCAGCAGAGTGCTGCCCCCCTGACATCTCAGATGCTCAGGTAAGAGCCGCCCTCTCCAAAGCAAAAAACACAGCAACAATGGGACCAGACGGTGTCCGGGCTGCATCCTACATGAACTCCAAGAAGAGCTAAACCCAAACATAAAACTACTGTTCAATCTCAGCCTTACTACAGGATATGTGCCCAAAGAGTGGCGTATAGCAACAGTGGTCCCTCTCCACAAAGGTGGCGCCTCAACGGATCCTGGAAACTATCGCCCCATAAGCCTGACTAGCTTGGTCTGCAAAGCTATGGAAAGGATCATCATGGACCTCATAAATAAAGATATTGGGGACCTACAGACACTGGATCCTACCCAGTTCGGCTTTGTTAAGGGCAGATCCTGCCTCTTAAACCTGGTTGATTTCTTTGAAACAGTCACCAAGACCATTGACGAGGGGAAGGTGGTCCACACAGCCTACCTGGACCTCGCAAAAGCCTTCGATACAATACCCTACTCAGGCATTATAGATAAGCTCACCAGCTTAAATATAAACCCCTGTGTCACTAGATGGATTGCAAACTGGCTCAAGGACAGAACCAACATGGTTAGAATTGCTGGAGCCATGCCAGACTCCAAACCAGTTACAAGTGGTGTCCCACAAGGCTCAGTCCTGGGATCTCTCTTGTTCGGTATATATTTCTCGGAGGTACAGGCCAACACGGAAGGACTGTGGCTGACCAAGTTCACAGATGACTGCAAACTGGGCCCCATAATCGACTCTCCAGCCGACACAAGCATCCTCCAAAAGGGCCTCATAGAAACAGACAACTGGTGCCAGAGGCATGGCCTCAAGCTAAATGCCAAAAAGTGTATAGTCATCCCCTTTGGCAAAAACAAAGTGCCCACAAATTACCACATAGATGGTAATCCATTAAGTACAGAAGAAGTAATTAGGGACCTGGGGACCCAAGTTGATAGCAATCTCTCATTTGACAACCACGTGGCCAAAGTGGTTAGAAAAACATTTTATATAGCCCACCTAATCATGAAGGAATTCACATCTAGATCAGGGGAGGTCATCGTGCCTCTTTACTCATCCCTCATCAGGCCCATAATTGAGTACAATGCCCCTTTGGGATGTACCTTACCAGACACCTGCAGCAACTGGAAAGACCCCAAAAGTACCTCACCAAGAGGATCAAAGGGCTCAAACAGATGCCATATTCTGCCCAGTTAAAGAAACTCCAGCTCTACTCAGTGGCATACCGCCTGTTCAGAGGCGATCTGTGCCTGACGTATAAAGCCATGTCCAACCCGGAATTAATGGACATGCTGCACCTCAGAAAATACAAATCCCATCGAGCTACGCGCTCGAGAGACTTGAACCTCAGCACTGAAATAAATAGGACATGCTGGAGGGACAGATTCATAACCCAGAGGCTCCCTTCACTCTGGAATAAAATCCCAGTCCAGGTTAGGCAGAGTCCCTCATTGACTCTCTTCAAGAGGAATCTTGATGAGTGGATGGGAGATCGTAGGTTTACCCCGGGTATCACTTCTGTGTCACTGTTAGACAGAGGCACAGTATACTAACCTCAAAAAAGGGCATAGCAAAATAAATTTAAAATGGGTGGCGAAAGCCAAACACATTCTGGCTAGGCTTATAAATGCCCTAGGGCAGATAGCCTAGTATGAACCTATGAACCTATGAACAACTGCAACTGAAAGTATTATAATTACAACTCATTCTAACATTCTTCTGTTTGATTGCTTTTCAATTGATTGTATGCATTTTCATGTACTTTTAGTGTCATATTCAGTGATAAGGAATATACTTACTGAAGCAAAGTAAGCAATGTTAATATATCAATTGTCTTTAAATGATTTGTGAACTCAGTGTTTGCCATAGCTGAGGAGACATATATCTTTTTCTGAATTTTATTGACCCTGCCTGGTCTGGAGATAATTAAATTAGGAGGACTTGAGTGTGTCAGTGGTGGGGGTGGGTTTTGCAGCCCACCTGTATAAAATGTAGTTTTAAAATGCATTTTTTTCCTCTGGTTAAGTTTCTGTCAATGGAGAATCGCACTGACTTGTTTGTGTGTTGCTTTGGAAAAAAATACAGTTATGATCTACATTTATGCAGTGTCATCATGGCATAGTTCTCTAATGACATTTCAGAAGGCATGTGTTGTTAACTGCAATGTGGTCATAACTTCCACAGCTTCTTTCTCCTGAAACAAAAGCTAATTTTTCTCTAACTTTTTAGTAATGTAGTAGGTAGAAACCTTGTAGATTTACAGCTTAGTAGTCAATATCACTTGTTTCTTCATTGACGTATCAATTGTATGTTGACTACAAATCCTTTATAAAAGAGTACATCTGGCTATATCCATAAGAATCACGAAACAGTATACTTTAATATGCTATTTTTAGCAGCTAAATTATATATTTTTTTCTGAATACTCTTTGCACTTTTTAGGTAGTACAAAGGGTATAATAAAATCTAATTAGTATTTAAAAATTGTGCACAGTGATTGTACAGAGCAATCAGCATGCCTATGATAAGTCAAGTATGACACATGGGAAGAAGAGTGGCATAATGAAACAATATTAGCAGTCCAGGAAACTATGACTTGACCTACTTAGTTTCTGTATTTTTTGAGAAATACTTAAAAATAGCAAGTACAACTGCATTAAACAGGTACATAGCAATTAGATTTTAGTACCCAGGGAGAAATAGCCAGATAATGGGACATTGGTATGACTGCAGGGGGGCTCTGGTGCCATATTTTGGTTGTCTGTTCTTTAGTTTGCGTTTAAAATTAGGTATCCCACAATTCCATTGGAGTGGGCGTGGTTACATAATTATGTATGCAAATTTTATGTTGATCAGCGTACAGATTTGTACCTATTTTTCATGGGCCTTGTCCAGATTTTTGATGTTTCCAGGTTGAGAGGTATGACATAGAGCTATGTCTCATGGAGCCTCTACCTCTAAGCCCATAAGCAAGTCACCACACAATCCAACATTCTAGTCATTGGAGACTCCATCATGAGACACACTGATGTCCTTCTCTCCAGGCTGAGTAAGGGGAAAGTTATGGTCAATTGCTTATCAGAGGCTAGGATCCACCACATTACCCGTGCACTTAGGTCATTGGACCAGAATTACCAATATGAGTCAGTCATAGTCCATATGGGAGTAAATGACCTGAGACATACCTCCCTAGAATATATGAAGAGAGACATCATGGAGCTCTTGGAATATGTGTCTTAGGCTGTTATGAGCCTAGCATTGAGCAGCATTTTACCTTTTCCAAGGATGATGCCACAATATGAGCAAAAGATAATTGACTTGAATAATTGGTTTAGTTTCTGGTGTCATTCCAAGGGGGTGCAATATTTGTCAGCATAAAAGGAGATGGTCAACAGACCATGCTGCTTTGCCAGGGATGGTCTCCACCTCTCCCCTCTAGGCTTTTGAATATTAGCTAAAACGTTGTCTTTCCCCATAGTGCCTTTTTTAGGCAATGCCAAACTGAAAATTCTTCCAACATAACAAAGCAAAACCAACACAGTCTAATGATATTACTGCTCAATGCTAGGAGTCTAAATAAAAAAAATCACTCCCTAGAAGCTCTCTTTACCCTAGAGAATGCTGATGTCTGTGTAGTCACTGAGACATGGTTTAAAGCCGGAGAGAGCACACTAACAGTGCAAGGTTATAATGCCTTCCACACATTTAGACCAGCTACTTAACAGACAGGGACTAAAGGTGGAGGTGTCTCTATTTACATCAAAAATAAATATATTTCAAGGCTGGTCAAACAGGACAATTCACTTGAGCTGCTCCATGTTCAGATCATCATAGGTAAAATCCAATACCACTTCCTTGCAAGCTATAGGTCCCCCGCTATGACCCAGGAAACCCATACCATGTATTTAAATTACTAGAAACACTAACCATCCAACCCAATGCCATATTCATTGGTGAGTTTAATTACCCCACTATTAACTGGGAATCCTGTATGACACCAAACGTGCATACACAGAGATTCCTGGATTTTGTAAAACAAACTCCTTGGACCATACAGTCAATACACCAACTAGGGGTGTGACCATACTGGATCTGGTCCTCACTAATATGGGAGACTGCTGCACGCCCCCTACTGTAATGTCTTCCCTAGTAAGGTCAGACCACAAAATGGTCTCCTTTGAAGTAAAACTAAAACCTGGATCCCCAGCTAAACCTGGAATATTCAGGAACTATTCTAAGGCTAACCTCCTGTTAATAAGTAAGAACCTGGCAAGATTTAAAGCCCCCACAAACCCTGTCAACATTTTTACCTATGCAGAACTCCTCACAGAAACCCTGTACAAGCATGTTAATAGCTGTATAATGGCAGCTGTACTCACCAGAAAGAAGTACAGAACTAACTCAAAAAATAAGCCGCCCTGGTGGAATCACAAAATCAATCAGCTATATAACAGGAGGAAGAAAATCATGGCAAAAATTAGAAGGTGCTGCACCCAGTAGGATAAAAGCACTCTCATCAAACTAAACAAACAACTCAGAAGACAAATAAAGTCTACCAAAGCCAAATTTGAGGTAAGTTTGGCCTCCCAGGCCAAGGACAACCACAAAGCATTCTTTAGCTATGTCCGCAACCTCAAAGGCAGTACACAATTGAATGCAGAGCTCATTGTAAATGGCACCACCTATACTGGCACACTGAAGAAGGCTCTAAATTTTGTATGTGCCGAAACCGGTCTGTGTTCTATGAACCTAATACTTTTAATAAAGTATTTCATATTTATTCAAGGTGCCTTGTATGCTGGTCCTCCTTCTTTGCCTGATACCCTGTTTACTTTAGGACCTTGCAGCTGCCATACTCGCAGAGGTTGCAACAATTGTAGTAGACCACCTATACTGAGCCAGAAGATATAGCAAACCTTCTGGCTGATAAATTCAGCTCCAACTTTACTCCTCTCTCTCACTAAACCTTTTCTCAGGAAATATCATTAAATATTACTCCCCCTATCACTATGGAACATGTCCTTAATGCTCTCTCTAAGACCAAGAACACTGCATCAATGGGTGCAGACAGTATCCCAGGATACCTTCTTAATAGCGTGAAACATGACCTATCAGGGCATCTGAAATTACTATTTAACTGCAGCCTCCAATCAGGCTTTGTATCTCATGAATGGAGAAAGGCAACAGTCATCCCTCTGCACAAAGGTAGGCCATCTACAGACCCTGGAAACTACAGACCCATAAGTCTCACTAGACTTATATGTAAAGCCATGGAACGAATTATCATGGAGGTGATCAACAGAGATATAGTAAACCTCCTGACACTGGACCCAACCCACTTTAATTTCATCATGGGAAGATCATGCCTACTCAACCTAGCGGACTTCTTTGGGAAGGTCACCAAAGTAATGAATGAGGGCAAAATCATTCACACTGCCTACCTTGATCTGGTCAAGGCATTTGACACAATATCTCACTTGGGCATTGTTGACAAATTCAAGAGGTTAGGTGCAAACCCATATGTCACCTGGTAGATAGCCAACTGACTCACAGACAAGACTCAGGAATTTAGAATTGGAGAGTCCACCTCTACAAAAAGGCCAGTCAAAAGTGGAGTCTCTCAGGGATCAGTCTTTGGAATGCTCCTTTTTGGCATTTACTTCTCAGAAGTCAAGGCAAATGTCAGTGATCTCTGGCTTACTAAATTTGCAGATGATTGCAAATTAGGAGCTGTCATTGAATCTCACTGACAAAAATGTTCTCCAGGAGGGGCAGGCACAGACAAACAACTAGTGTCAGAGCCATGGACTAAAGCTAAATGCCAAGAAATGCATAATAGTATCCTTTGGGAAGTCATCCATCCCTGGTAACTATCATATCGACAACACACCCCTTAGAGTTGAACCAGTAGTCAGGGACTTAGGGACACACTTAGATAATAATATAGCCTTTGGTCATCACATCTATACAGTGGTGAGGAAATCATTCTATGTTGCGCAACTTATAAACAAAGGTATGGCATCTAAGTCCAAGTAAAAGTCATTGTTCCACTGTAGTCAGCATTCATGAGGCCCGTCACTGAGTGCAATGCCCCCTTTGATAAGTACCTAACCAGGCATATCCAACAATTGGAATCTTCACAGAGGTTTGTCACTAAAAGAATACAAGGCATAAGTAATATGTCATATGCAGACCACCTTAAGGCCCTACCCTTGTATTCTGTCTCCTACAGGCTTTTGAGGGGAGATCTATGCCTGGCATACAGGGCATTGTCAGACCCCACTCTGATGAGCCACCTGCATATCTGCAAAACAAACAGCACCAGAATTATCCATTCTAAAGATGTAAACCTTGCCTGTGATATAAATAGGATCTGCTGGAGAGGTAGGTATGTATCCCAGAGAATACCCCGTCACTAGAACAGGCTCCCCATCCATGTAAAGCAGAGTTTCTCCTAATCCAATTCAAGGGCAACTTGGAAAATTGGATGGGAAACCATAAATTCATCCCTGATTTGGCACATATGTCTCTAATGGACACAGGTAACCTGTAAATGGTTCATCTCCCAGGCCCTTGCTTACACTTATCAAGGGAATCAGAACTTGTCAGAGATTTGGGATGCATGGTTAGGCTTAAAAAAGCCCTGTGGTTGTTAACCTAGTAAACACCTATGAACCTATATTTAATAATAAATAATAAAAGAACATGGAAATACTAAATATCTATTTACAATAAACACCAGAGTTTCAATCACAGTAAGTATTAAAACTAACACAGATGAATAGATTCAGACACATACAAAAAAACGTATTTACCTAATCTTACTATGTTTTCCTGACTGATCTAAAGTATTACTATTCACTGGTCACTTACTACAGCAAGGCAAGATGAAGTAGGTGAGGGGTCCTTCTTTGTCAAGTTCCAAAAACAGACTGCCTTGAGACTTCAGCCAAATCTAGTATTAAAGCATCATTTTTCTGTTGGATTACAGAATGACATCACATACATCTGGTCATCTGACTTCTGGTTTCCATACTACCCACTTTCCTAGCAATTAACCCAGAATCTGAAACATACTTGTCAATAATACTCACACATAGAGCTTTGCTAAGATCATTTGCAGCTTCTGGGAGATATAAAACAATAAAACACTTCCACTCTTTCTGCAGGAGCTAATAAACCATTCTCTGGCACAGACATTTAATCTCTGACTGCAGTCAGAACTGTGATACAATCTTTATGGCTTAAATTAAGTAATTTAATTTCATATTATTTTTCAACATTAGCTGGAGCTGAGCTTAACCTCTTCTCTACCAGTATCCTCTGTTAAATATTAATTCCAATAGTTATAATACAGTCTGTCATACAAGTGTATTTCTTTTTCTGCCCAGCAGGCCACACTGTTGGTATATTTTTAATATAAGTAGCTTTCCAACATTTTTCAATACAAGCATCTGTACAAATCAGTTCGATATTCAAATGAATATTTCTCTTTATAAAGAGAAATATTCAAATTAATATTTCTCTTTATAAAACTCCAGCTAGCTATACTGGCATATGTTACATATCCACTGCCCTACTTCTCCTGGCATAGCTGGCAATGCCACACATTGTCACACAGCTCTTTGCACTAAGCACAAGTTCCCTTAAGAGCACACAGGGAGCACACTCCAGACCTGGGTCTGGACTCTCTCTCTCTCTCTCTCTCTCTCCAGGCCCCAAACAAGGCTCCACACTGATAACTTTGGAGCTTTGTGTCCCTGTCCCAAGTAGCTGACACACACACACTTGGATATTTGATTTTCACACATACACACACACCTGGGAAAAGCTGGCACAGATTTACTAGCTGTGCCTCCTCTGCCCAGACTATAAGGTAATTACACTGCCACCAGTCAGCTACTCTAAGGCTCTTACAAGGGTACCCAATGATACTGAGTAAAATTAATACGAATACAAATGGTAGAGTTTGACCAATGCAGCAAGGCTTTCAGGAGCAGCCATAGTGTCACTAAAATAAGCATACATACTCTTAAGATGTTAGAAGTATTCTCTAAAAGACCAGCCACAATGAAAGGTATAGAAATATTTAGTAATAATATAATAGAAAGCGTTAGAATACTGAACATCTAGTTACGGTAAACATCAGCATTTCAATCACAGAAATATACAAAATAACACAGTTGGACAGATTCACACAGATGCAAACAAACAATACTTAACTAATCTCACTATATTTTCCTGTCTGACTAAAGAATTACTGTTCCCTAGTTAAGTTACTTACTACAGCAAGGCAAGATGATGAGTTTGTGTTCCTTACTACAGCAAGGCAAGATGAGATGTGTGGTTGTGTGAAGGTATCTGTGAGAGATCTTTCTTGTCAGGGTCTGAAAAACAAAGTGCTGCTGTGAGAGTTCTGTCATATCTCTCACTAATATTTAAAAAATTATTTCAGTGCTGGTTATAGAATGACATTGCATCTGGTCACCTGGCTCTGGTACAATACACACCCAGAGCTTTGCTAAGATCTGTTACAGCATCTGAAAGCTATAAAACACTTTCAGAAATTTCCACCCTTCCAGAGTAGCAATTAGTTCACCCATAAGGAAAATACAGCAAGATTCCTAGTCCTGTTTTCCTCAGGCATTTTTGTCTCTGGCTGCAATCAGACCTGTAAGATAAAATCTTTATGACCTAAACCAACCCATTTAATTTTCAACATATTTTTCAAAATTAGATGGACTGAAATTAACCTATTCCTTCAAGAATTCTCTGTTAAAACATATACATTTAATCAGTTATAATAATACTCTCTGACATAAATGTATATCTCTTTTCTGTCCAGCAGGCCCACTGTTGATGCATTTTAACAAAAGCAACTTTATAAGTACATTTTTAACACAAACATCTGTACATATCAGTTTGATAGTTAAATGACATAAAATTCTTTACAAAACTCCAGCAAGCTATGCTGGCATTTGTTTCACATGCACTGCCCTACTCTCCCTAGTACAGATGGCACTACCTCATATCATCACCCCCCCCCTTTGAAGACTCAAGCTAGTTTTTTCAAGTGACCCTGGAAGAACATTTCTTGAGAGAAATGAACCTGTCTAGGAATGCATTAACTTACACCTTGTCTTGAGAGCCCAACTGCATTGGCATTGCTGAGCGCATTATGGTGCTGCATTGTCATGCTTGCAACCCTAGGCTCCACCTTAATAACTTGGCATTTTACTGTCTGGCAAAATGTAGCCATGTTAAGGGATTGTGGTTTGTAACCACAGTGAATTTCTTTCCATACAGATAGGGCTGAAGTTTATGCAGTGCCCGTACTATGGCTAGACATTATTGTTCTACAGCTGCATAACATTCTTCCCTGGGTTGGAGTCTATGGCTGAGTTATACACCTGGGTGCTGTTCTCCCTTTGAGGAAACCTGGCTGAGTACAGCCTCCACCTCATGGTTCAAAGCATCCACCTTCACAACAAAGTTTTTGCTGTAATCTGGACTGGTCAACACAGGGGGTCCTCCTAAAGTCTCTTTAAGCTTTTGGAATGCCTGCTCACAGGCTGGGGCCCACACTACCTTATCTGACCTGTTTTTCCTTTTCAGGTCTGTGATGGGAGCAGCTATTGTACTATAATTGGGAAGAAACTTTCTATAGTACCCTACTGTCCCTAAGAATGCCCTCACCTGCTTTTTGGTAACAGGGGCAGCCCACTCCTGATAACTTCTACTTTGGCAGGTCCTGGCCTGATCTTACCACTCCCCACTCTGTGTCGCAAAAAGGAATCCTCTGCCATACCCACCTGACACTTACTGGGCTTAATGGTCCATGATGCCCTTTGCAGTCTGCCCAGGACCACTCTGACATGCTGAAGCTTCATCTTGTTAAGGTAGTACAATTTGTGCCCCTGCCTACTGCCTAGCAGGTTTACAATGAAATTGACTGACCTTCCTTACCACTTCAAATGGTCCCTCCCAAGCTGCCTGCAGCTTATTGTGTCTGATGGGAATGAGCACCATAACCTGCTGTCTCACAGCATACTCTCGGGCTCAAGCATTCCTGTCATACCAGACCTTTTTCTGCTGTTGGGCTCCTGCCAGGTTCTCCTGGGCCAAGCCCATGAGCTTCCTAAGCTTTGTCCTGAGGTTTAGGACACATGTCACAACAGACTTCTTGTGGAATTTGCACTCACCATCTCACTCAACACAATTCAAATCTATAGGACCCCTTCACCCCATGCCCATACAGCAACTCAAAGGGTGAAAAACCTGTGAATTCCTGGGGTACCTTTCTGAATGCAAACAGCAGATGGGGCAAATATTTGTCCCACTCTCTCCTAAACTGGTCTGCAAATGCCCATAGCATGGTCTTCAATGTTGAGTTTAACCTCTTCACAATACCATTATTCTGTGGTTCATAGGGGTAGTCTTTAGGCACTTTACCCCACAACACTTCCACAGACAAGCCAGCAGATCTGACATGAAATTAGCACCTCTGATAGCTAGTATTTCTCTCAGGAAACCTACTCTGCTCTCTAACAAAGCATTTTTCACATTCTCTGCCTCGATGGAGGACAGAGCCACCATCTTAGTGTATCTAGTAGCATAATCTAGTACCACCATGATATACTTCTTACCTATGGAATCTGGGGTACTCATCAGCCCCACATATACATATCTACCCTCTGAAATTGCTCCTCAATCACAAGAAAAGGCATCAATGGATCATTGACCTTATCCCCTTGCCTTACCTACCTTTTGCCACTGCTCACAGGTCCTGCAGTACCCTGCTACATCTTTTGCAATCCCAGGCCAATAAAAGTTCTGGATAATATGTCTCTTTGTATGCTTTATGCCCATATGACCTGCAAAAAAAATGTCATGAGCTATGGCTAGGAGGGCCAGATAGTAGGCGCTGGGTACTATCAACTGCTATATTACATCATGCTCCAGCTCACCCTCAGGGGGTCTACTCTCTATATAGTAACCCTGTGTTCCAGTATACAGATGGCCCTCTTCCTTGAGCATCAGGTGTCTCCTTAGTTACATCCCTCAAACTTTGTAATGTAGGGTCCAAGACCTGAGCCTGTCTCAACTCTCCCTTTGTAACCTCTGCCAGCTCCGCTTCCACAGGAAGCCTAGTATCATCTGACAACAATGCTCCACTGTCAGCCTGGGTACTACCACTCACTTCTGTCCATTCATGGGACAATCAGTAGCTTCAGCAGCTGTGGCTCACTTTCAGGCTCACTGCTACAAGATAGATCTCTCCATAAAATCACCACATCACTAGTCCCAGATTCAGGTGTGGGGGTCTGTCTGGGTCTTCCACAGGCTACCAGACCTACATGCATGTCTCCAAGCCTGACTGCATGTAACTGCAAGCACACAAGATACTGCATTATCAAAGTCATTCCCTATCTGACAGTGGACCACTAGAGGTAGCAACATCCTTGACTTGTCATTACTAACATGGGCCACCGTTGCTCTATATCAGTAATCAACTCCTCCCTGGTTAGATCCGACCACAAACTAATCACCTTGGAAATCCACATCCCTCTCACACACACCCCCCCCCCAAAGGTAACCATCATGAAAAACTTCTCCAAAGCTGACTTTAGGTTCCTAAAAACAGAGGTGGCTAACTTCATGGCACCCATGCCAATGGAAAATAGCTGCATGACCACCGAATCATACACCAATGCACTGTACAAACATGTACATAAATGCATGGAACTAGCCATAGCCAACAGAACCAAGACATTCTCCTCCAAAAAAAGGAAGCCAATCTGGTGGCCCCCTGCCATTAATAAACTTACAACAGAAGGAAGAAACTGTTACAGAAAAAAGTGAAGTCCCAAGACTGGACCTTATTAGCCTCAACAAAAAGTTGAGATCCCTCATCATATCCTCTAGAGCTAGCTATAAAGGCAGAATTACATCAGACACTGAAAACAATCACAAAGCCTTCTATAGTTATATATCAAGAACCTCCACAGCAATACCCAGATTTCATCTGAGTTACTGCACAATGGTACCTACTATACTGAGCCAAGAGATATTGTCAACATACTGGCCGACAGATTCAGTGCCAACTTTACCCCTCTCTTCCCCCCTAAAGGACCATTCACAATACCAGAAGAATGCCAGGCACCCAGCATTACTGCAGCACATGTTAAAGCTGCATTGTTCAAGGCCTGATAATATCCCTGGCTGTGTTCTACATGAACAACAAAGTGAACTGGCACCAAATCTCTGTGCCCTGTTCAGTAACACCCTCCCCTTAGGCGTTGTCCCTACCAAATGGCACACTGCTACAGTCATTTCTCTCCATAAAGGGGGAGCAACTGCAGACCCTGGGAATTATCATCCCATTAGCCTGATATGTAAAGCTATGGAGCACATCATAATCATAGACCTGATTAACAAAGATACAGGAAATCTCCAAATTCTAGACCCCACACAATTTGGCTTTGTGAAAGGGAGATCATGTCTGCTCAACCTGGTTGACTTCTTTGAGTCAGTCACCAGGGCTGTAGATGAAGGTAAGGCAGTGCATATAGCCTACCTCGATCTGGTCAAGGCCTTTGATGCTATTCCTCACTTGGTGAATTATTGATAAACTCACCAAACTAGGCATCAAGCCCTATATCACTAGGTGGGTTGCAAATTGGCTCAGAGATAGAACATACAGTGTGCAAGTAGTAGACTCCAAGTCAGACTGCCGACCAGTCACGAGTGGAGTCCCACAAGGATCGGTCCTTGGTCTTCTCCTATTCGGCATCTATTTCTCAGAAGTCCAGGCCAACACAAAGAGACTCTGGCTGACCAAGTTTGCAGATGACTGCAAGCTGGGAGCCATTATTAACTCCCCAAGTGATGCAGGCATTCTACAGAAAGGCCTCACTGAAACCAATGACTGGTGTCGAAACCATGGCCTTAAGCTTAATGCCAAAAAATGTGTCATCATCCCCTTTGGTAAAAACTCACTTCTCACTAATTACCACATCAACGGGAGCCCACTGAATACTGAAGGTGTTATAAAAGAGATCTGGGGATGCAGGTTGACAACAACCTCTCCTTCGACCACTACATTGCCACTGTGATCAGAAATTCCTTCTATGTGGCACATCTCATTATCAAGGGTTTTGCATCCAGTAAGAAAGAGGTCATCATCTCTCTCTACTCTTCCCTCATTAGACCAATCATTGAGTATAATGCCTCATTTGGCATGTACCTCACTAGACACCTGCAACAGCTGGAGAGGCCACAGAAGTACCTCATGAAGAGGATCCTAGGCATTAAACACATGTCCTACATGGACAGACTCAAAAGACTCCAGCTACTCTCTGTCTCATATCGCCTACTTAGAGGCGATCTTTGCTTGACTTACAAAGCCATGTCTGACCCAGCTCTGTTAGAAATGCTACATCTAAAGAAATCCCAATCCCTCCACACCACACACTCCAGAGATCTCAACCTCATTACCCCAATCAACAGAACATGCTGGTGGGACAGGTTCCTCACCCAGAGACTGCCCATGCTCTGGAATAGACTTCCCATACATGTCAAGCAGAGCACCTTGCTGTCCCTCTTCAAGAGAAATCTCAATGAGTGGATGGGAAATAGAATGTTCACCCTGGGGATCACTTTAGTGGGTCTACTTGATAGAGGCACTGGGAACTAACGTCGGGCGGCACGATGCTAGGGCACTTCTATGGGCTAGGCTTGTAAAGGCTCCAGGACTATTAGCCTAGTACACACCTATGAACCTATGAAAACTCCAGCCAACCACACTGGCACATGTCAGAAATGCACTGCCCTATTCTCCCTGGCACAGCTGGATATACCTCACATCATCACAGAGCTATAAATTTGGTAGAGGTTAAAAAGTTGGAAGAGGGTAGAGTTTTCAATGACATAAAACTCCAGACATTGGTCTTTGCATATGAGTCTATAATAGTCTGTAAGAGACACAGTGAGGGGATAGAGTTTCCAGTCTGTCTTGATAGTTTTGGGGTCTTTAGACCATTTTTTGTCATCAGGAACCTCCATAGTCTTTCTAGTTGTGTGATAAATGAATGCTAAAAGGGGCAGTGTATTCTATAATTGGTCAGATGAAGACTGATTGCAGAGGAATGATAAACTTCTTTAGCTTAGATGAGATGTCTCTGATATTCATTACAGTAGGCAGAAGGATTTCCTCACCACTGTCCCAAAATGGTGGCTAAGAGATAGAACATTGTCTGTGAAGGTTCCAGAATCCTGCAATACTAAATCAGCTGAAGAAGGGTGTAATATGTACTCCTTGTGCCAGAAAAATGACATTTTGCACTTGTGACAATACCATTTTTCTCTTTGTTTTTTTATTTTAATTTGAGGTCACTATCTGCAAACCCATGATTTGCTTGCTCCAGTCCTTTATATAATGCAGTATCTGAAGATGAGTGAACTACAAAACTGTGTTTACAGTCATTAGCAAAGTTAATTAGCCAATGGCCTGATTTTGTAGTTTAAAGACTGAAAAAATAGCTACAGGACATTATATGTCCTGGCATAGGGATGTGGGCTATACTGGGATTGTCTGGCAGTTGGCACAGAGAATTAAGGCTCTGAGCTGTTAATGAGCTGTATCCTGTGGTCCAGGGATGGATTCCCTCAGCCTCCATTTCAAGTAAATATCCTAATGGCAATCCATGGATGAGTCTGGAAAAGGTACATGGAGATCAGTACTATATCCCAGTTAACAAATACAAATCTAATTAAAATATTTAAGGTATATGACTTGTCAGGCTTTGCTTTCTGGGGTGACTTATGTCACTTTAAGTATATGTGTTATGTCAGACAGTCAGTTTGCTATCTGCCACACTACATAAGACTGAGTGTTTAGGTCTCTGAGTGTATTTACAATACCTCCATGGGAGATAGTGTTAAAGAACTTGGCCAGATCTAGGTATGCTTTGTGGACTGTACGGCCTGTATTGACAAATTCTGTGATGATTTTGAATAAATTAGCTAGATTTTATTGACATTACCTAACATTTATAAAGCCAACTTGGTGTGGGTCCAGGGCAATAAGATTTTTAATGTAATCATTTAAGAAGTCTGATATGTTGTATCTTATGACTTTACACATTAGGCTGATGAGTCTGTAGTTACTGAGGTCTTAGGTAGGGTAAACCTTGTATAGGGGCATCACAATGGCTATTTTCCAACCTTCAGGAACATGGCCTGTGGAGAGGTTTATGTTAAAGAAGACTAGAAGGGGATCATAATGGGCATGTTTGGCACTATTTATTAATCAGCCAGGTACATTGTTGTGGCTCATGGATGTGATACTTTGGACTAAGAAGAGGGCAATTTATTTACTTATCCTTTGTTGACAAGGTTTGTTCCACTAGGCCACTGGCTTCTTTTCAGGGATGACTTGAGGTGGTTTTCACACTGACTAGGGAAAAGTTAGCCAGGGCACTGAAGAAATCTCAATACTTTTTCAATAAGTGCCTAGAGGGTCTGTTATATCCACCTGAGCTACCACAGATGCAGGCAGATGGGAGCTTGGTTTAATGTCTTAACTTAAAGACAACACACTCAGGGGTGCAGCTCTCCCCAAATGCTGTACTGCAGCACCACTATTGATAAATGAATTCAAGCAACACAAACAGGAATAGATCCAACAGCCTACTGATCTTCCAGCATGAAAGGTGTGTGTGCTTCCTGTTGTACGACTGACACTGCTGTTAAGACTTGCTTCATATCACAGGGGATAGCAACTTCAAGAACAATGGTCTTATCATTTGTAATCAGTCTTGAAAGGCAGGCCAGCTGTACTTAGTCAATATTACTTTTGCTTTGGAAGTGTAAATACAAGTTCAAAAATGTCTGCTTCCTAAAAGTACTTGATTGAATGCACTTATTTGTCCTTTCCTTAAAATTCAGTCCATCCAAATAATCTATTTTATCAATGTTATATCTATATGTGATACTCAGAAAGGAGTATGTACCAATAAAATTTATAAATTCCTGCAATTTAGATAATTCACACTTCTATATCATGAAAATGTAATCCAGAAAATCTTTTGTAGCTGTATATGTGTCTGTTATACTTGGATCTAAACACAAATGGTTTCTCCCAGGCTTCTAAAATGCTATTTGCATAAATGGGAGCTGAGACTGCTCATATAACAACATTAGATAATTTTTGGAAATATTCTCCTTCAAAGAAGAAAAAGTTGTTTAAAACAATTTCCATAAAATAATATAATACGCACATATCAGCATCTGATAACTTATTGAAACCATTAAGCCTTTCCAGAAATAATGTAAGACCTATCAAATGTGGTATAATAGTAAATAAATTGATGGTGTCAATAGAAACAAACAATATTCCGTCGTTACAGGAAACAGATATAAGTTTTTTTTTCAAAAATGCCACTAGTCTTTTATGATGAATGTCTCATCGACAAAAAAGGATTTTTTAAATTTTCTGTTAATATTAAGTGCAAAAGCTTCGGTCTTGAGACCATTGATGGCCAAAACGGGTCACAACGATGGGTTACTGCCATCTTTTTGTACTTCTGCAATGCAGAAATTGCAGGTATAAATAGTGCCTTAGCCATCAGAAACAGAACCACATCCTGAGTTATAACCACTTGTGTCAATACATCAAAGAAAAAATAACCAAGTTTAGAGTAGGCAATGAATATTTAATTTCTAATAATATTTTCAAAACCAAAACAGGCACCAGTAGAAGTGGAATAAATGAACGAAAAAACTTTTTAGTGGAAGCGACAGCTGATTTATTCAACACATAAACACACAAACTTCACGGCGTTTTCATCTACTGGACTTCATCAGATGTATCAAATATTTTAAGCTGTAACTTGCCTATTTATAACCCTTCCCACCATAAATTAAATAACCATTTAATAGTTTAATTCAATAAGTAATTAAAAACAATTAAAATGAACTCATCTAACATCATTTGTTCCTGTATACACTTACTTTAGAATGTAATGTTATAATGTAAACAAAGTGTATAGAAACTTTCCACTTAGAAACCATTATAGACAATCATACAAAATAATGTGAAGTTGATAAACACATAAAAGTACCAGCAAATTAATAAAATAAAAAACTATGGCATTTGGAATGTCCATAAATGCTCCTTTGAAAGTTAATCTAAAAGACAATTAAAAGGAATTTCATACAAAAAAACTTGTAGAAAACATATTCCTATAATATGCTTGTCCAAAAAATGTATACAAAATATTAATGTTTAAAACCTTTTAGTATAAAACAGTGAATAGAAGGAATGCGTTAAATCCAGTTTATGGAACAAACCTTATAATTTAGCTGCCCTCATCTTTAAAATGGGGGTAATGGATATATGCTCATTAAGACCTGGAATCTGTTAGCTTCCAGCAGTAGCTACCAGTATACTTCCCTGACCTCTATCCTATTCTCCCAAGGTCCCCCCATGTTGTCTTGATGTACCATTTTAATAGCAACCCCCCCCCCATTTTGCCCAAGAACATGTCAAAGTGTGTTTGTATATTACATTGTTGCCATCATGTGTCCTGATGGCATATAAATGTTTATATATTCTTCTTTTCAATTTCCAGGTGGCATTTCCAACATAAATCGCACCACATGTTTTACATAGGGCTAAGTATATCAAGCCTTCACTGTTGCAATTGGAAAAGCTGCCACTCCTAATCATGTATTGCCTTTCCGGAATATATATTGAGTCCTGTCTCAAAATATATGGACATTGGGCACATGTTCCACACTTAAAAGTACCTAACTTTTTTCCGGTAGGTCTTATAATCTTGGGAGATGTCAACATCAACTGGAATCTATGTGTGTCAGAGTCTGACCCAACCAATATTAACCTCCATGGTTTTTCACAAATTATAACCACCCCCACCAGAATAGGCAGCAACAAACAAAAAGAAAGCATCCTAGACTGGATACTCACCAACCATAATCCCGAAATGTACAAATCTGGGACCATTCCAAATGAGCTCAGCGATCACCTCATCACTTATACGGTAAAATGTAAAATAGGTAGCTCCAAACTCCCAGTCCTCAGGACTGTTAGGAGCACTAAACATTTTGACCTTACTAGTTTCCGAAACGAGCTGCAGTCCTATAACTGGTCAACCCTTAAACACCTCCCACTAGAAGAGGCAGTAACAAATTTGAACTCCACATTTCTAAATATACTTGATTCACATGCCCCCAAACACTCAATCAAAATAAAAGCTCAAATAGCGCCATGGCTATCAAAAGACTCTATATCCAAAATTAAATCCAGAAATAAAGTATGGAATATATGGCGTGCTACCAAGTCACCCCTAGACCGTTACAACTTCCAACAACTAAGAAATGAAACAAAAAAACATATCTCAACTGACAAAAAGAACTACTATCTCCAACTACAACATAAAAACCAAAACAACCCCCAAAAGTTTTGGGCAGGAATAAATAAACTACTCCATCCAGGTAGGTCCTCCACACCTACACCAGCAGACCTAACTATGAAAAACCCAGAAGAAGTCGCTACATCCTTTAACACCTTTTTTATCGATGTTATCAAATCCTTAGCCAACCAACAATCTGCCCCCCACTCCCCAACCACAGGTCCCACCCTGAAGACCACGCCAATTTTCAATCTACAACCTGTCCCTACTGCATACATTCGATCCTTACTAAGTAAATTAAAGCCAACCACCCTCACCGCAGACCTACTTCCACTTCTACAAAAAACTGCAGATATCATAGCCTATCCCATCTCAATCTTAATTAATCACACCATAATTGAATCCAAAATCCCCTCCATATGGAAAATCTCCCATGTCATTCCTCTCCATAAAGGTGGCCCATCCACTGACCTTTCAAATTACAGGCCAATAGCCATTCTGTCACCACTGGCAAAAATAATGGAAAAATGTATTCACAAACAACTCATCCAGCACCTAACTCAGAACAATCTGCTAACCAACTCTCAACACGGCTTCAGGCCCAAACACAGTACTACTACTGCTCTCCTCTCATTCACAAACACTATTAATCTTAACTGGAATGACAAAAAAATATTCTCAGCTCTCTTCTTGGACCTATCAAAAGCTTTTGACATGGTCAACCACAAACTCATGCATGAAACCCTTAAAACTCTCTACCTGGATAACAAAACCCTTGACTGGTTTCATGCCTATCTTTCTGATAGGCAACAAGCTGTGCTCTGGCATAATAAGCTCTCAGACCTCCTACCTAACACCATAGGAGTCCCTCAAGGTTCCATACTTGGCCCTCTCCTATTTTCCATCTTTATTAATGATCTTAACAAAGTCATTCCAGAGTCCACATGTATTCAATACGCGGATGACTCGACATTAATTTGCTCAGATATATCCCCAATTACTCTACTATCCAAAACTCAAGACTGTTTCACTGCAGTAATGAAATGGCTATCTGAACGCCAACTTATCCTTAACCCAAAAAAAAAACAAAATGCTCCTCTTCCATCCTACCCATAAAACACCAACCTTTCCCTTTTGTATTCAATCCAACAATGGAACCATCATCTCCCCCGACCCCCACACCAAGCTACTAGGAGTTACCATCGACAACAAACTCAGATTTGATGTACACATCAGCCAGACTATTAAGACTGTTCATAAGAAACTGGGGTCCCTCTATAGAATAAAACCCTTTCTGACTCCCATGGCAAAAGTTGCTATTGCTCGCACCCACCTCCTATCCACCCTCTTGTATGCCTCCCCTATACTTACAAACCCCAACAAATCGGATCTGTCTAAACTCTCTTGCTGTTATAATCATATTGCCAGATTTGTAACTGGCTTACCCTACAAAACCCATCACTGTACTAATCTTCAGAACCTAGGCTGGATAAAACTACCAAACCTAATCCTACAGCAGCAACTTATAGTTGCATACAAAATACTCTCTCAACCGGACAACATCCCTGATCTGAGTAGATTAATCACCCCTTACACAAATCTAAACAGACTTAGATCATCACACAGATTACTTGCACAGACGCTCAAATCCTGTAACTCAGGAGGTGACTCTCTGTTTTCCAACACAGTGGGTAAAATATGGAATTCTCTTCCACCTAGTCTCACCAATTCCACCTCCCTAAATACATTCAAGAAAGGCCTCTCCCACCACCTCAAATCCCACTGGCTTTGCCAATGCTCTATTCCAGACTAATCCATTTTTTCCCCGTCCATTTCCTCAGGAATGTTATTTTCTACATAAGCATTAAGCCAACTACTCTCTACCGAAAACTAACAACATGAAGGTCTTGCTTCTTTTTATAATTGTTATTGTACATACTAGTGAACTTGTTTCCCATCTGTGTTTTAAATGTATAATCAACAACTGTATGTTATCTGTCATATATTATTGTAAGCTATTTTGTCCTATTGGAGCTTTTCTCCCCGGGCCTCCGCTGAAAATGGACATGTGTCCAGTCGGACTATCCCGGTCAACAAATGTAAAATAAAATAAATAAATAAATAATTATATAATTTTTCTCCAACAATTCTTTGAGATTTTTATCTTTTTTGTAGGTAAATCGTAATGGATTTTTAAATAAATTCTCTAATTCTGAGTAGTAGGTGAACTTAGTGAAAGATGGAAAGGCAAGCCAAATCTCACTAAGGAAGAAATGGAACTTCTTAGATCATTACAGGAAAATAGTTATATTAGGGTGATGCAACCTGATAAGGGAGGTGGGGTGGTTCTTATGGGTAGTATTTTATACTCTAGCAAAATGATGATTATGTTATATGGCACAACCAGGTACGCCAGGGTATCAAGGAATGAAATTAACATAGCTTATCGCAAAATAGATTTTGCTTTGAAAGATATGTTGGATGACAATTTAATAAATCAGGATACTTACAAGTACCTTAGAGTAGAAAAACCCAGAATCCCTGCCATATTTGGGATACCCAAGGTATATAAGAATGTGGAGGACCCCCCAATGAGACCAATAGTAGCTGCAAATGGTTCCAAAACCTATCCCATGGCCAAATGTTTGGACACGAAATTAAAGAATATATGGGTAACTTCTAATGGAATCTTAAAAGATTCTTGGGACTTTTTAAGAAGTATTATAACAATATGTATTCTGATTCTATTATTTTTGTTACCTTGGACATTCAGGACCTTTTTAATGTGATTCCTTATTCCACAGGCTCTGAATGGTTTCAAGATGCCATTAATAAATATGGGAATTTGTACCATAATACCTTTTTGGTATATACTGAGCTCATGGATTTGGTCTTGCAACAAAATTTTATATTCTTTGAGGGTGAATTTTTCAAGCAGATACAAGGGGTGGCTATGGGGGCATATTGTGCCCCCACATATGCTAATATAGTTCTTATGATGTGGGAAGAGAAATTTGTGTTTGAATCAGAATACGCACAATATTGGGTACACTATAAACGGTACCTGGATGACATATGCATATTCTAGAATGGAGGGGAGGCCAAGTTAATGGAATTTATACAATATTTGAACTGGACCACTGATTTTTTAAAATTTACTCATCATATTTCCAAGGAGGAGATGAATTTCTTAGATGTTTCTATTAAGAAGGATACACCCCTACGACAGTATCCTGCACAGATGGTCGAGGAAGTTATGGTGGAAGTAAAAATGGTAGAACCTCTAGATTTGCCCCAATTTTGGGATGTGAACAGGTTGAGGTACAACAAGGACGGAAGACTGAGGGGACATTTGGGGGTAATTATGTTTTATATTATAATCAGAATACCCCTAAGATTAGAAATATTATTACACAACATTGGGATAGGTTTAGCTGCTAAGCTGTTGGAGAAAAATTATAAAAGTCCTACCGGAAAAAAGTTAGGTATGTTTAAGTGTGGAACATGTGCCCAATGTCCATATATTTTGAGACAGGACTCGATATATATTCCGGAAAGGCAATACATGATTAGGAGTGGCAGCTTTTCCAATTGCAACAGTGAAGGCTTAATGTACTTAGCCCTATGTAAAACATGTGGTGCGTTTTATGTTGGAAACACCACCCGGAAATTGAAAAGAAGAATATATGAACATTTAAATGCCATCAGGACACATGATGGCAACAATGCAATATACAAACACACTTTGACATGTGCTGGAGCAAAATGTTTTTTTTTTCTTATTGAAATGGTACATCAAGACAACAGGGGGGGACCTTGGGAGAATAGGATAGAGGTCAGGGAAGTATACTGGCAGCTACTGCTGGAAGCTAACAGACTCCCAGGACTTAATGAGCATATATCCATTACCCCCATTTTAAAGATGAGGGCAGCTAAATTATAGGGTTTGTTACATAAACTGGATTTTATGTATTCCTTCTATTCACTGTTTTATACTAAAAGGTTTTAAACATTAATATTTTGTATACATTTTTATGGACAAGCATATTAATAGGAATATGTTTTCTACAAGATTTTTTGTATGAAATTCCTTTTAATTGTCTTTTAGATTAACTTTCAAGGGAACATTTATGGACATTCCAAATTCATTAGTTTTTTATTTTATTAATTTGCTGCTACTTTTATGTGTTTATCTACTTCACATTATTTTGTATGATTGTCTATAATGGTTTCTAAGTGGAAAGTTTCTATACACTTTGTTTACATTATAACATTACATTCCAAAGTAAGTGTATACAGGAACAAATGATGTTAGATGAGTTCATTTTAATTGTTTTTAACTAGTTATTGAATTAAACTATTAAATGGTAATTAATTTATGGTGGGAAGGGTTATAAATAGGCAAGTTACTGCTTAAAATATTTGATGCATCTGATGAAGTCAGGTGGATGAAAACTCTGTGAAATTTGTGCGTTTATGTATTGAATAAATTAGCTGTCGCTTCCACTAAAAAGTTTTTTTGTTCATTTATTCCACTTCTACTGATGCCTGTTTTGGTTTTGAAATTGATTTCCTAGTTTATTCAGGCACCTTACCTCGGTTTGGTTGTTTAATTCCTAATAATACTTTCTTAGGTACAATTATTATGCAATAAGGACAACATTTTCTGGATGATGCCCACAATACATATCCACTGCCCTTATCAGGCTTCATAACTTATATCACTCTATCTTTGTCAACTCATATTAAAGCTGCCCTCCAACAGTAATAACATTAGGAGGAAAATTACTCTTATTATTTATTTATCTATTGACACTTTTCTACCTGAAAAGTCTGATTGGGTAGGAGCCTATTTTTAGAGGAGGCCCAGGGAGAAAAGCTCCAAAGTATTACAAAACATTTTAAGAAAAATAATTTCGCAATCTTCAAAAATAACACAAAAATCTACAGTTTCAATAATTATACCAAATTAGACATAATATGAAAACACTGGTTAACAACAGATAGAAGAGTGATGCTGCCAGCCCAGCTATCTGGAATTTTGTAAATAATTATATGTTATTTGTGAATATTGATATGATTTATACAGAACTGTATGTTATGTACTGAGCTTCAAGAATGTAACCACAGCATACCCTGCTGGAAAATAAGATTAACTTACAAAACTTGAAGAAAATAAGTAGAAATTAATTGCTTTATGATGTACAATAAAAGTTAGTTTCAATGCAGCAAGCAGACATAATGTCTAGAGCTACAAGTTTTTCTATAGTCTGAAAAGAAAAGTAATTACTAGGTTTAAAATGTAAAGTGTTTGATTGCTTTATGACTTCCTAGCAGCTGCACATCTGAGAGATATGTACTTCTCACACAGAGATGTTAAAATTCTGTTAGTATCTGTTTATCCTGGGAACTGAACTCAGGTGACAAAAAGTGATGTCATCCAAGCTAACCAAGCAGTAATGTTTATTATTAATTTAAGAACTCTGTCAGAGAGAGACTGGGCATTTTGTATCTTATCTTGGACCTAGAAACATCCACTCAACACTTCTGCCTGTGTGTTGTCTGTAAGTAAGAATCAGGGCATAGTATATCTCTTAGATATAGAAAGGAATTTAGTAAAGATTAGTTTAGATGTTTTCTGTATTTATTTGAGACTGTCCTGCAATGTTGTTTTAAAATATTTCCTGTGATTCTGAACTCTGTAGTTACTCTGTTTGAGTATTGCCTTGTTCTTTTATTATTTATTATTAATATATTAAACATATCTTTGTGGCTGATACTTGTGAGACATATTTAAGCTCTGAGAGTACTTGCATATGTATTTGGTGACACTATACAGGCCACTCCTAAATAGACTTGCAAGTCTTGGTTAAAACTACCATTTGGATAATAGTAACATTACACTGTAGGATTGGACACCTTTTGTAAGGGCCGTATAGTAGCTGACAAGTAAAGGTGGCTGGTGGCAGCTGGTACTACCTTATAGTCTGGGCAGAAGGGGGCATAGCTAGTAAACCTGTGCCAGCCTCTCCCAGGTGTGTGTTTGTATATCAATCAAATCTCAAAAATGTGTGTGTGTGTGTGTGTGTGTGTGTGTGTGTGTGTGTGTGTGTGTGTGTGTGTGTGTGTGTGTGTGTGTGTGTGTGTGTGTGTGTGTGTGTGTGTGTGTGTGTGTGTGTGTGTCAGCCACTTGGGAAGGGACACGAAGCACTGGTTCAACAGAGAGGTTGCTGGAGGTCTTAGCTTGGCCACTTGATTGAGACCCTGTCCCTATAGTTGTGCCAGTGGGAAGTCTTATTGGGGATCTGGAGAAAGAGTGAGAAATCAGCCCCAGACTGACTGTGATCTCTGTGTGCTCTTAAGGAAAAGTGTATGTTACTGTGTGTGTACTTGTCATCCTCCCATTGTGTATATCCCTCACTGTTGCCAGTGGTGGGATTGAGGCTCCTTGATTACTGTACTAGTGCAGGGACATCATATAATTGGTGGACAGTGGTGGGATATCCACATCACATATTAATTGCTTGTAGTGGTGTGGATATTGAATTCCTGTAGCCTGTGTACAGTGATCACTGAAGGTGTTTGTACTCTCAATCAGCCACGCAGTGAACATTCAGAGTTTGTATCACAATTGTTTTATTTTTGTTAGCTTAGTTAGTCAGGGAGGCAAGCATGTCAGCAGAGGAGTATGACAAGCTGACAAGGACCCAGTTGGCTGAAATGTGTCAGGCTAAAGGACTGGTGCATGGAAACCTGACTAAAGCAGACATGATTGCAGCTTTAGTCACAGCTGCATCACAGAATAGCAACCAGGAGGACAATCAGACTGGCCGTAGAGATGTACAATTCTCAGAAAATGGACAGCTCAACCTTTTCACAGAGGACTTAAAAATCCATTTGGAGTTAAAGAGACTTGAGCTGGAGGCCAAGTGTTTGGAAATAGAAGCAGCAGAGAAACTGAGAAGTCTTTAGGCTGAGGAAAATGAGAAACTACAGTGTCTGGAAGCTGAGGAGAAGGAGAGGCAGCAGCAACATGAAAAGGAGATGCTGACTCTTTGCCAGAACCATGGAGGTAGTGGGGAAGGGAGTAACCAAACTCAAGCAACAAAGGTCAGTAAATTACTTCCACAATTTACAGAGGTGGGTAATTTTGGTAGTTTCATTCAAATGTTTGAGAGGGTATGTAAACAGTATAATGTTGACCAAGGGCTCTGGGTATGATTCTTGACCCCCTTACTCCATGGTAATGCTGTAGCTGTTATTTCTAAACTGTCTGATACCCTGATTGTTTAAATTATAATATTGTAAAAAACTGTTTGCTAGAATGTTTCAAGTTAACACCTGAAGCTTATAGGGAAAAGTTTTGTGAGCATAGAGGCAAGGCAGATGAAAGTGTGTGTGAATATGTTGCTGAACTAAGCACTTATTTTCATAGGTGGGTGAGTGTACGTCAGGTCACTACTTTTGAAGGGCTGGCAGACCTTTTGGTGAGGGAACAAGCCCTTAGCACTTTGCCTGAGGACATTGGAATCTGGTTAGCTGATGGACAATGCAATACTGCAGATGAGTTGGGGAAGAAGGGAGACCTATACCTAGCAAGCAGGGCATCACTACACAGGAAAGGGACACCCAGTGCTGCTCATGGGTCTAACAGAGCCCATGGTGGGCAGTCCAGACTGCCACAACAGAGTCCACCAGTAGCAGGGTAAGCCACTAGTCCCAGTACATGTCCAAGGGTTAAATGTTTTAAATGCAACCAGTGGGTCCATGTACCATATAGATGTCCATGGAAGCAAGGTGGTGAACAAAAGGTCGGAGAGCCAGTAAGTGGGAATGATAAAATGCCAGCAGTAAGTTGTCTTTAGACAACAAGGACACTAAACTACCACAAGAGGTTATATCCTGTCTTAGTGGATGGAAAAGAGGCCATGGCTAAGAAAGACACAGCCTCTGGCTTAACCAGTGTGAATCCTGTAATGGTTACAGAGGAGCACTACTTGCCTGGGTGATCTACTCCAGTCAGAGCTTTAGGAGGGACCCCATTCCAAATATCTTTGACTAGGGCTCACTTTGGCTGGGAGGGTAGAAAAGGAATACAGCAAGTAGGTGTGTTTGATAATATCCCTGCAGATGTCCTGATAGGGAATGATTTTGATAATGCAGTACCCTGTGTGCATGCAGTTACATGCAGTCAGGCTTGGAGACAAACATGTGGGTCTGGTAGCCTGGGAAGACCCAGACAGAACACACACTTGCTGCCAGGACTGGTGAGGTGGTTACTTCAGGGAGGGAGCTACCCTGTAGCAGTGAAACTGAAGGTGAGTCACAGCTGCGTGTGGGTACTGATGTTCCCTTGGACAGAGGGACTTCAAGGGCAGAGCTGAGTAGTAGTACCCAGGCTGACAGTGAGGCACCGCTGTCAGAAGATACCAGACTTCCTGTGGAAGGGGAAGTGAGAAGGGTTACAAAAAGAGAGTCGAGTCAGGCTCAGCTCTCAGACCCTATATTACAAGGCCTGAGGGAGGGAGGCACCTAGTGAGCACCTGATTCTCAAGGGAATTCACAAGCAACCTCCATCCCCCAACACAACCCAAATGACACATAGCCCACAGACTCAGTGTGCCACTCAACCACAGCCAATAAGGCAAAACAACGTACCCAACACACTAGTCATAGGTGACTCTGTAGTCAGGCACACTGATGTCCCACTCACCAGGCTAAACAAGGAGAAGGTTACTGTCAGCTGCCTGTCGGGTGCCAAGATCTGCCACAGGGTGGGGAGGGTGGCCTAATGGTTAAGGTGTTTGCCTTACAAACACAAGGTGCAGGGTTTGAGTCTGACAAGGGATAATTGGCTAGGATTAAAATGGCTCGCAAGGGCAACTAGCCTAGTACTAATATATTTTAAAACCTTAGCACGGATATAAATAGGACATGCTGGAGGGATAGATTTGTCACCCAGAGACTCCCTATGCTGTGGAATAGAATCCCGGCCCATGTGAGGCAGAGCACCTTGCTGGCTCTGTTCAAGAGAAATCTTGACCGGTGGATGGGAGATCGTAGGTTTACCCCGGGAATCATCTCTGTGTGACTGCTGGACAGAGGCACAACAAACTAATGGGCACAGTATTTTTTAACATAAGGGGTGGCGTAAGCCACAAAACTTTGGGCTAGGCTTATAAATGCCTTAGGGCAGATAGCCTAGTATAAACCTATGAACCTATGAACATAACCCACGCACTCAGGTCACTCCACAACAAGTACTAATATGACTCTGTCATTGTCCATGTTGGTGTGAATGACCTGAGATGTACCTCCCTGGACTACATGAAAAGAGACATGGAAGAGCTCTCCGATCTTGTAGCCCAGGCAGGTATGACCCTAGCCCTGAGTAGCATTTTGCTATCACCCAGAATGATACCACAGTACAAGGACAAAATTATTGACTTCAACAATTGGCTAAGCTTCTGGTGTCATTCTAAGGAGATCCAGTATCTGTCTGCTTGGGATGACATGGTCGATAGACCACGATGCTTTGCACCTGTCGCCCCTGGGATTCTGGATACTGGCTAAGGCTCTTCCTGCCCCTATAGTGCCTTTTTTAGGAAAGGTTCAAATGACAAATTCACCACCATAACAGGAACAGGCAAGCAAAAACTGAGGGTAATGCTACTCAATGCTAGAAATCTAAATCTCAAAATGCACTCACTTGAGGCACTCCTTAAAATGGAGAACATTGATATCTGTGCAGTGACTGAGACCTGGTTCAAGGCTCCAGAGAGCACCCCTGCACTACCAGGCTATAACTCATGCCACACATTTCGGCCATATAACCTGGACTAAAACACCAAGGGCGGAGGTGTGCCCATATTTATTAAGGATATCCACACCTCCAGGCTAGTTGCTCAGCATAATGTATCCAAGGTTATCCAAGTGCAACTAACTCTGGGCAAAACTGCAATCCAAATTGTAGCTTGCTACAGATCCCCCACCATGCCACAGGATTCCCACTCCTCTTTTCTTGATGCACTGGAAAATATTAGGGTTCAACCAAACACTCCAATAATGGGCGACTTCAACTACCCCACCATTAACTGGGAAAAATACTCGTGCACCAACTCCTTCACTCAATGCTTTCCTAGCTAGTAAGGAAGGTCAGTGATGTTAACTACATGGTAGAACTTCTAGGCAGGAGGCAAGGCATAAATTGTACCATGTTAACATGGTGAAACCTTACCATGATAGGGAGGCCCTTGTGCCAAGGATTTGCAGTGGATGGCATGAGGAGTCTGAGGGGGATCTGGTGAATGATCCCCTCAGTGAGGCTCGAAATGACACCTCAGTGGAAGGGGTAGCAATGTCCCAGCAGCTATCCCCTACCCAGGTTCAAGAAATCCAAGCAGTCTTACAGAAGTTTGGGGACACGTTCACTGGGAAACCAGGGTGCACCCACCCGGTGCATCACCATGTGGATACAGGACCCCCATAGGCCTATTTAGCAGGCCCCTTATATGGTGCCTGAGAGAGTCAAACAGACTATGTGGGAGGAGATACAGGAAATGTTGGAAATAGGAGTAATGCAGGAGTCCAGCAGTCCCTGAGCCTCCCCAGTGGTGCTGGTACCAAAGAAGGATGGCAGCACCAGGTTCTGTATGGACTACAGGAAATTAAATAGTCACACAGAGTCAGAAGCTTACCCCATGCCTAGTACAGATGAGGCCCTAGAGTGGCTGGATGGGGCTATCTTACAACTATTGATCTTACCAAGGGTTACTGGCAGGTGCCCTTGACTCCCAGTGCTAGACAGAGGTCAGCCTTTGTGACTCCTTTTGGCTTGTATGAGTTCATGAAGATACCCTTTGGGATAAAAAATGCCCCAGCTACTTTCCAGAGGCTGGAAGATCATATTGTAGTAGGAGCAGGAGATTTTGTCCTTGCTTATATAAATGATATTGCCACCTACAGGCATTCCTGGTAAGAGTACCTTCAACATGTCAGGGAGGTTCTGGGCAGACTACAGAGGGCAGGGTTGACCATTAAGCCCAGCAAATGTCAGGTGGTTATGGCAGAGGTCTCCTACCTGGGACATAGAGTGGGGAGTGGTAATATCAGGCCAGAACCTGCCAAAGTGAAAGCTATTCAGGCATGGCCTGCCCCTGTTACCAAAAAGCAGGTGAGGGCATTCTTAGGGACAGCAGGGTACTACAGAAAGTTCATGCCCAGTTATAGTACCATAGCTGCTTCCCTCACAGACCTGACAAGGAAAAACAGGTCAGATAAGGTAGCATGGACCCCAGCATGTGAGCAAGCATTCAAGAAGCTTAAAGGAGTTTTGGGAGGACCCTCTGTGTTAGCCAGCCCAGATTACAGCAAAGAATTTGTTGTGCAGGTGGATGCTTCAAACTATGGGGTGGGGGCTGTGCTTAGCCAGGTTTCCTCAGAATGAGAAGATCACCCAGTGATTTAACTCAGTCATAGGCTCCAACCCAGGAAGGAATGCTATGCAGTGGTAGAAAAGGAATGCTTAGCTATAGTATGGAGACTGCAGAAACTTCAGCCTCATCTGTACAGAAGGAAATGCACTGTAGTTACAGACCACAATCTCTTAACATGGCTACGTCAAGCCAGCCAGCAAAATGCCAAGTTACTAAAGTGGAGCCTAGAGTTGGGGTTAGCAATGTCAACATAGATGGCCTTCTCAAAATAGGGAATAGAGTAAGGTATTCCCAGATAGGCTTAACCATCTCAAGCAACATTTCTCAATGGTCACTTGAAAAACTAGCTTGAGTTTTCAGGGGGGGGGGGATGTGACACTGACAGCCCAGCTATCTGGAATTTTGTAAATACTGATATTGATTTATACAGAACTGTATGTTATATACTGAGCTTCAAGAATGTACCACAGCATACCCTTCTGAAACATAAAAGATTAACGTACAAAACTTCAAGAAAATAAATCAAAATTAAGTGCTTTGCAATATGCTATAAAAGTTTAGTTTCAATGCAGCAAGCAGACACAATGTCTAGAGCTAGAAATTTTTCTATTGTCTGAAAAGAAAAGTAATTACTAGGTTGAAAATGTAAAGTGTTTGATTGCTTTATGACTTCCTAGCAGCTGCACATCTCTGAGAGATATGCACTTCTCACACAGAGATGTTAAAATTCTGTTAGCAGCTGTTTAGCCTGGGAACTGAAGTCAGGTGACAAAGAATGATGTCATCCAAGCTATCATAGCAGTAATATTTATTATTAATTTAAGAACTCTCTCAGAGAGAGACTGGGCATTTTGTATCTTGTCTTGGACCTAAAAACATCCACTCAGTACTTCTGCCTGCATGTTGTCTGTAAGTAAGACTTAGGGCATAGTATCTCTCTTAGATATAGACAGGAATATAGTAAAGATTAGTTTAGATGTTTTCTGTATTTATTTGACACTGTCCTGCAATGTTGTTTTAAAATATTTCCTGTGATTCTGAACTCTGTAGTTACTCTGTCTGAGTATTGTCTTGTTTGTTTATTATTTATTATTAAATATATTTAAACCTATCTTTGTGGCTGATATTTGTGAGACATATTTAAGCATATGTATTTGGTGACACAGTACAGGCCACATCTGAATAGCATTGCTCTTGGTCACACTTAACATTTGGATAATAGTAACATTACACAGTAGGATTGGACACCCTTTGTAAGGGCCTTATAGTAGCTGATAAGTAAGGGTGGCTGGTGGCAGTTGGTACTACTTTATAGTCTGGGCAGAAGGAGGCATAGCTAGTAAACCTGTCCCAGCCTTTCCCAGGTGTATGTGAGTGTTTGTATATCAATCAGATCTCAAAGCTACTTGGATAGGGACATGAAGCACTGGTTGGACAGAGAGGTTGCTGGAGGTCTTAGCTTGGCCACTTGGCTGAGATTTTATCCCTATAGCTGTGCCAATGGGGAGTCTTATTGGGGATCTGAAGAAAGAGGGAGAACCCATCTCCAGACTGACTGTGATCTCTGTGTGCTCTTAAGGGAAATTGTAATTTACTGTGCATGTACTTATCCTCCCATTGTGTACGTCCCTCACCTGTATGGATACACGTAAGGAGTTCCAGGCCTTAGCAGCATTGTACAAGTACAGACAATGTCCAGCAGATCTGATAGGTTTGTGGGCAGACAGGATAATCACCCTCATAATAAAAATCAAATTTAATAATATACGAGTGCAAAGGTGGATTAAAAGTAATCTTTCTCTTTAATAGAGAATCACATTCCCCATTACACACATCTTCCTTTTGAAACAAAGCTGAAATTTAGTTTTTGAGAATTAAGCATCAGGCTAACAAGGGTGTTTGTCAAAATGTCCCTTTTGGTTAGAAGAAAAGTAGAAACTTTTTTGAAAAATTTAAACTATTCTGAAAGTTCTGATGTATTATAACTGTAAATGTTAGAGTCAGTCAAACAAACACCTTCCATGTCATTAGAAGACAGTATAATACACTGAATGTTTATCTCCTTTGTCCTCAGCCTGACCGTGACCCCTGAACTATATTTCCTTTAAAGCCCACCTCTTCATGTAATTGCTGGTGGTTACAGTCTGGTTCACAAATATCTCCCATCTGAGAGGTGCTGGTGTATCCAAAAACCAGGCTTGTGCTTGTTGTCAGGCTGTATAGTTTCCGTGGTCTCCAAAGTAGCAGATGTGTATACTTTTTTGTTTAACTTGGGAATTTATGGAACTGGATATGTTCTCCTTTCAGCATATTTGTTTTTTCCATTACCACTTCTACTCCTTATGTTCTTTCACACTCAAACACTGCTTGTCAGCTTTTTTGAGTACATTGAAATAGTCCATTCTTTAGATTAAGATAACAAATCACTCATAATACCTTCATTTAGAGATCTTATATCTTTGATGAGTGATTATAATTCCTCTCATTATCTCTCACCAAAAGATTCATTAACACACACATCCCATTTTATCAAAGAGATCTAAAACTTTGTGGCACAAAATACTGTTAGGCTCTAACTTATTTGGAAATTTCCAAATGCACAAGCCTTTGGGTGCCATTTCCTTAATATATGCACTCATGAGAATAAACTAATACAATGAAAAATAAATGATATATGAGTCCACAGGAGAAAACAACAAAAACTGATAAACTAAAAAAACAGCAAAAATCTGCCATAGTTGACTTTAATAAGGTTAAGCACTTTTATCAGTCAAATGAAAAAGACTACATCAGAATCTAATGCATAATAGCTCGTCCACAATTTGAATACAAGTAAAAGGATCACACAGACAAATCAAATGTGTTGTCACCTGATATAATCAAAAATATTAGTCTCATATTAACTCCAGCAAAATTCTAACTTTATAACGTTGCAGATCTCATTTTCAATACACTGGAGATGTATGTGTAGTCATTTAAGTTGACTTTTACGTGGTGTTTAAAAGTCGCTGCCATAGCAGTTCTTTGTTTCAAGCTTAATTTCCCATACTCCTTTTATCAGCATTTTTAGCATATTTTTAGTTTATTAGTTTTCATTGTGGTTTATGTTGTATGCTGTGGACTTGTGTGTTATTTATTCTTCTTGAATTTATTTCTTATTAAAATTATAATAGGAAACAAAGCTAAAATATTTGCAGGTGCCATGTACACTCCTCGTCAATCAAATGACTCATTACTGAAGGCTACATTAAAGCAATTCTGCAACACTGTAAATTAATGAAAATACTTGCATCGGGAGACCTTGATGTAAACTGACAAGGAAAACCAGCAGAATGTATTAAATAGAAAAATTGTATACATATCTCTCAACATACAAATAGTCTCAGAAGCAAATATATATGACCCAAACACAGTTATCAGTATTATACTAGACACCATTATTACAAATTCACTTGAATGAATGGAAAACACATGAATCCCTCCTAATTCACTTAATTCCCTAGTTCTGAGCACCTATGCCTTCAAAAACAAACAAGCTTTAAAACATATGAGAATTATACCAAAATCTATTAAACTCATTACACTAACAAAACTTTCAGTGGCAAATCTCTCTCCAGTATAATCTGAACACAAAGTCCAGCATCAACATTTTGCCAACTGAATGAGCGACATGAAGCACACATTCGGCACTGAGGTAGCCTGATCATGTAGACATTTCTCTGAGATACTTTACCAGATGAGCACATTTTTCTCAGACTCTGTTACAGCAAGACAGCCTCAGATCCTATGGAATTGCCAGAGCCACCCCAAAGGGCAATCCTCTTAGAGAAAAGCATTTTCCATTCTGTACAGAAGCAGAATAACTTCAGACTTAACACACATACACACGCACACACACACACACACACACACACTCACACACGCACACACACGCACGCACACATACACACACACATGCACACGCGCACACATGCAAGCATGCACACACGCACACACAGTTAAACAAAATCAATATATGAATTAGCACATTATTATTAAACTAATGGTTTGCAAAACTGCAATACATTCATTGACTTTTACCTTCTCCATTTGGTCTGGTCCCTCATAGAAATGAATACTGAATAATTAATGTTTTAAATACATGGCACATTCAGTATTTTTGGCCTCCCCAGAAATAGGCTTGGGCCTCCCCAGAGAGACTGGCATCACTATCTTGGAAGTACCGCTCTAGCAGCCCTCAACTTTGTCTCACTATTATATAATTGTACTAACCTGCCATAGGTTAGCTGTGGCTGGCAAGCTAGATCACACCTCACTCCTGTATAGAAATGTGCGGCATACTTGTTTAAATCATACTGGAACAAAAAAAAATGTACAATATATTTGAAATACAGAAGCAAAGCCAGTTTTATTTACACAGGACAAAATAAATCATGTGAAGTTACCTAGTGAGCAGCAACTGAAATTGATTTTAGAAATTTCCAGCCTTAAAGCTCACATTGGACACCTCTGGCATGTTGCATTGGATTAGTACAAACCATTATAGCAGTCTTCTTTGGGTTACATTTTCCACAGTACATTATCTCTCAAAGGTTCATCTGTTTCCTTTTGTCATGCCAAAGAAAATTCCAAACAGTTTCCATTCCTTTTTCTTTTAAAGTTCCTGGCTATAAAAACATTTCCTCATTCACTGATAGCAAATATACTTATCAAGAGAAAAATGCTGACTCTGTGAACCTGTTCACTGCTGACTTAGCTTAGCATGAATTATGAAGCCTGCCGCCTCCAAAACAATACTGAAAAAAGGTACAATCTTGATTAATCTGAAAGTGATGCATACCAGCTTCACACTAAATAGATTTCAGTTGCTGGAAGTGCTAAGCTAAGTTACACAATAAAAATATGTTGCAGGACAGTTTCTAAATTTTTGAAACATATGTCCTTTTCAAGAACACATTTTAATTTTGTTTCGTAAAAGTTCTCTGCTGCATATTGAAAGAGTTTATCACATTAAGATTGCTAATTAACAACTATTGTCAATAGTAATGAATCATCCTGCTTCTTGAAAAATATATTTTGTAAGCATGTTGTGTTGTTCGGCTTTTCCCAGTTAGGGGTCGCCACAGCGGAACTCCGGTCCGCTAATGATTGGTAGTTGATTTTTACGTGCTGAGTTACCAGCCCTGACACACAACCTTCAACGAAGATATGCCCATTCACGCAGCTGAGAATCGAACCGGACAGCGTCTTATTGTGAGGCGACAACGCTACCGCAGCACCACCACCGCGGGTATATTTTGTAAGCATAAAGCATCAAATTATAACCATAGTATGACCTTAAATCTTTTATCTAGTTCTCTACATTTATCTGTTTCTTCCATATTCTGAGAGGCATGTTTGCACACAGAGAGGCCAACAACTGAAAACTGTGAAGAATCTTCTTGATGGGTGTAACAATAGTTATACCCATGGACTCACTTTTAACTTTTAACAGGATAAAAAACATCCCATGAAACAATTTTCTGTTTTACTTGTTAGTCTCTGCTGCCTCTGTATTTTGCATGGAATGTACTGTGCCTGATTGCTTGTAAGGACATTGGCTTGCTGTGCAGGTTAGCCTCCTGAATTTGGAGTACATCTGGTGGGACATAGAACATCTCTCTCTAAATATGCCTGCATCTATTACAAATGCCCATCTGCTATAAACACAGCTAACTTGCTTGACGCCAGTTGCTCAACATGGCACCTATCCAAGCTGTCACTCTCTCAATACTAGAAGTACACTGACCTGCTACAGTGCACCTCTAACCCTAAAACACCCACGCCATCCTAATGCCAATTTTACACACTAACCCTAAAACTCCCTCTTGTTCCCTAACCCTAAATTCCCCAAATTATGCCCTAAACCTAAATTCCCTAATTACTCCCCAATACCAAATACCCAAATTGCTCCCTAAACTTAATTTTCCCTCTTGCTCTATAAACCTAAATCCCTGATTACTTCCTATCCCTAAAACTACCATCCCCACTTCTTAAACCTAACTTCCCCATCACTGCCAAAACATAAATTCTCATATTGCTCTCCTAAATGCCCATGATTGCTCCCTAAACCAAATCTCCCATTCTACTCCCTAAACCTAAATTCACTTCACTTTAATAAACCAAATCCCAAACCCTGCTTCCTAACGTAAATCTAAATCAATAATTCAAACCCTAAACCTAACAGCTAAACTCCCAACCCTGCCCACTCCCTTTCCACACCTGCCGCGGTTACCTTACTCAAATACAAATCTGTGTTTGAATTGCAGCCAGCAACTCTCTCCTGGGCTGCAGCCGCTTTGTTGAAGACATATTTGAGTTTGAGCATCAGTAATAGCCTTTATGAACTGATAGAAAAATGAGTTTTCCACAATGAATCTGTGGTCTGTAAGCAGCCAGGATTCAACCACTTGTAGAAGACCCCCCATGTACCATCTGCTTGGCTTCCTTCTCCATGCTGATAACAGGGATGCATCAAAATAATTTAACATTAATGGACTAATAACTGGTCTATAAGAAGACAAAGATAGAAACAATTTAAAGTGTTGTCATCTCTTCTAAGGTACTAAACTTCATCATTTGCTACTGTCTGCTTCATGATGTTTTAATTATGTTTTTGGACAGCCTGTTACGTTTTTTAAATGATTACAGCTACATTTCTGAAGCTGTACTTCTAGATCATGGAGTTCATTTTACTTTTATTGAAATTTCTAGGTTTTCTGTGGGTCCTAAACTAGACCATCACATATCACAAAAATGTAAACATCTAAAGTTAAAAGGGTAACAAAAGGACGATAGACTATCTTTAGAAACTGGCCAGTGCAGTAGTACTGGAAAATGGGAGGACAGCAATGTTATAGGAAGGATCATCTGGGAAAGTACACTACTGTTAAGTACGCAAGGAAAGTCACGCAGAGATTCCTGACAGATAGGCTGGCTGCTTTCCTAGGTGAGAGAAATGTCTAGGAGAGCAATGGAAGGAGCTCTCAGATAAACTGATCCAGTTTAAAGCCTGGATTACAGGATAACGTGGCAAGGCAATGTGAGTAGACATGAGTTACCAGGGAGTTAAGAAGGTATTTAACTCTGTCTTACAATGGCAGCTACTAGCAAAAGTGCTGAGGGTGGTATGTGCCACGGGATGTGCCAGGGCTGAAAGGTAGGATGCAGATGATTGTTTCTGAAAGAAGACATCTGAATAATGATAGAGAAGAGTGGAGTACCTCATGGATTGACCTTGGTTCCTGTATTCCTACATGAGTTAATCTCCTTTACTGATATGCAGAAGGATGGTAAAAAAAATGTCTAATGACTAGAAAGAGTGACCAAGTAGGCAGAGGGATGGCAATTGAGACATCAGAGCAGAAAAATACAAAGTTGTGACAGCCTTATTGTGAAGTATCAACTGGGAGGAACAACAGTGATGGAAAACGAGCAAGGTAATGATGAATCCCGGGAAGCTGATAACACCCGCATTAGAACACCTGACAATAACACCCGCATTAGAACACCTGACAATAACACCTGCATTAGAACACTTGATAATAACACCGCATTAGAACACCTGACAATAACACCCGCATTAGAACACCTGACAATAATACCCGCAATAGAACACCTGACAATAACACCCACATTAGAACACCTGAAAATAACACCTGCATTAGAACACTTGACAATAACACCCGCATTAGAACACCTGACAATAACACCCGGAATAGAACACCTGACAATAACACCCACATTAGAACACCTGACAATAACACCCACATTAGAACACCTGACAATGAACGTTAAACTACAGAATTCTGGGTGCGTTCTCAAGGTAACATATTCCAGAAAAAGTGGCAACGCTTCCACTCTAATGGACACTGACTTTGAGTACAATTCTATATGATGCACACAGAGAAGGACATCAGAATGCTGGAAGGAGAACAGAGCAAAGCCAGCAGGAACAAGTGTGGGCTGCAGGTGAAAGAGAATTATTCAATGGCATGATCTGAATGTGAGAAAACAAACAAACATACACAAGCTGTTTTTCTTGTCCAGATGAACCATTTACTCCTTCTACTCTTATCTCAAGCAAGTCCTATTTAACCTGCCAGTAGTCAGAAATGTAACGTGTATCTGAGAGTAGGTGTTAATATAGCCTACAGAACCTCACTCAGTATTCAAAGTGTCATTTGATCTAGGCTCTTCTTTGCTTCTGGAATCTATTCCAAGTGGATGCACCCCCAAAATTCTGTGGACTGCTGCCACTGCCCACTCACTCTGCTCTCATGGTCCAGTCCATATGTGGCTTAAGTGCAATAATTTCTATAAATATCTTTATTAAATCATCACATTTTACATTGCAGTATGAGATCACATACCTTAATAGAAAACAAAGCAAACCACAGTAAGAGTTTCCATTATTGTCATAGTTTGCATTTGTTTAAATTGACCATCACCTGCTACCCTTGTTCCCACATGGTCAGTCTGTTTTGTTTCCTGAGCTAGTGCTAACCCAATCCGATTCAGAGTTCCTCACACACAATGACTGCTCTGTGATCTACACAACTACTTTAATCCCACCCCATATCTTCTTAATGCATATGGGGTTGATATTCCTATATAATGGACAAAGTATGTCCATACTTGCTGGAGATACATGTACATATCCCAGAGATTACCCCTTGTCTGGAACAGGCTCCCCATCAATGTGAAGCAGAGTTCCTCCTTAATGCAATTCAAGTGTAAGCCTGACAACTGGGTGGATGACTCAAAATTCATTCCTGGTTTAGCACCTGTGTCTGTAACAGATACAGGCAGCCTGTAAATGGTTCATTTCCCAGGCCGCTGCTTCCAAATGTTTAGTTTCGCAAGCCCCTGCTCACACTACCAAGGGTACAAGAACTTGTCAACAATTTGGGATGCATGGCTAGGTTTAAAAAGGTCCCATTGGTTGTTAGCTTAGTACACAACTGTGAACCTATGGAACTATAGTACTGGACCTATATCCCCCAAAAAAACTACTACATAACATTTAAGGTTGTGTACTGAAATGGTATTGATGTCTCAATAAAATAAGGCTCAGAGAATTCTTATCTTGGCTCTCTGGCTTTATTACAGTCTGGTGGCATTTACCATAATCCAGGATCATGTGGTGACCTCTGTTTCAGACAAGGTCCATCTTCTGCATCATTGTACCAACCGTCTAATTACAAAAACATCTCCTTGGCATACATAAATATAAGGAGTATTAATGATAAATTGCCACAACTGGAACTGTGGATTTCACAATTCCAAGACTGTTGCAATTTCAGAAGATTCGTCACTCATTCAGTCCTGCTTTACTAAGAACTATGCTTTGTTCAGTGATAGCAAACAAGGTTCTCATCACAACTGAGTGTTGTGGCATTAGCTAAAAACAATTTTAATCTCTGTTCAAATTTAATAAGTTGTTCAGTGATAGCAAACAAGGTTCTCATCACAACTGAGTGCTGTGGCATTAGCTAAAAACAATTTTAATCTCTGTTCAAATTTAATGCCCGTAAGTGGCTCTACTTCTGATGTTGACCCTAACTGTCTGCTAGTAGAAATTATGTTGGGTGGACATACTAAACTTCTTTTAGTTGTCATCAGCCCCCACTTCCACCTCAACCATTTTCTATTTCAGTACTCAAGTCAACATTAAACAAGACTCTAGTAAACACACAAAAACACAAACTAATACTAGCAGGCAAACTTAATCTTAACTATTTGGTGATAAAGAAAGTTATTTCACTAACCTAATTATCACCCACCATCCATCTCAAACTGTCACTGATGGATCCAATTCTAATACTAAGAACAGTAATGCCACCGTTCTGATGTCCTGTTGACAAATATTGCTTACAAATTACTTCACCTACAAGTTTTACCAAATTTATTAAATGACCATTGTCCTATCCAGACTGCCTATTCCCTCAAACCCATCAAGGCCACAAACTAAATGGTTATATTTGGATCTATCCCTGATTCCTCTTATTAATGAATGTCAGGATCTAGACAGGACAACATTTTTCAGCTGCAATGGCCACACTACATTACTTTCAACATTATATAACTTATTAGTTACTGTTCAACATTAACTAAACCAACTCAAAAAACTAAGATGCAAAGCAGAAATACTCCTTGGCTCATTAGTGCTATCAGACAACTTGTAAAACAAAGGGGTGAGTCATGGCTTGAGTGGAAAAAAACAAAAGATCCAGCTAATCTAACCAAATATACTACCTACCATCAACTAAAACAGGACACTAGAATATGTGCTAATCAAGCTAAAACAAACAAAAGATCCAGCTAATATAACCAAATATACTACCTACCATCAACTAGAACAGGACACTAGAATATGTGCTAATCAAGCTAAAACTGAATGCTGTAGAAAGTTTCAGGTCTCTCACTTAGGAAAGCCCAAACAGTTCTGGAAAGCAAAAAAAAAACAATTCTGCACTATGCAAGTTTTTCCAAAATCCAATACTGGACAGTTTCAGTTCCACATTAAATGTTGAACATGGGTAATCCACCTCTCCCCTCAAACCTTCTGTTCAACAATCATCACATTACCAGCCAAACTATGCCCTTCACAAATTCTGTCATCACCTTCCCTATTTTACTTAAAAACAATTTCAAACAGATCGGTGCAAATGTTTCTGGAAGACATTCATAATGGCTACAAGTCTGACTTCCACTCTATCCATCTTAAGATATTGAAATTACAATTTAGGTTCTCAACAAACCTCTAGCATATCTTTTTGACTTCAGTCTCACCCACAGTAGTGCGCTACACTCAGCTGCAATAGTGTGACACTCTGACCTGCAGTAGTGCACCACTCTGACCTGCAGTAGTGTGCCACTCTCACCTGCAGTAGTGCGCCACTCTCACCTGCAGTAGTGTGCCACTCTCACCTGCAGTAGTGTGCCACTCTCACCTGCAGTAGTGTGCCACTCTCACTTGCAGCAGTGCACCACTCTCACCTGCAGTAATGTGCCACTACCACCTGCATTAATGTGCCACTCTGACCTGCAGTAGTGTGTCACTATCACCTGCATTAATGTGCCACTCTGACCTGCAGTAGTGTGCCACTCTCACCTGCTGTAGTGTGCCGCTCTCACCTGCAGTAGTGTGTCACTCTCACTTGCAGTAGTGCGCCACTCTCACCTGCAGTAATGTGCCACTATCACCTGCATTAATGTGCCACTCTGACCTGCAGCAGTGTGTCACTCTCACCTGCAGTAGTGTGCCACTATTACCTGCATTACTGTGCCACTCTGACCTGCAGTAGTGTGCCACTTTCACCTGCAGTAGTGTGCCACTCTCACCTGCAGTAGTGTGCCACTCTCACTTGCAGTAGTGCACCACTCTCACCTGCAGTAATGTGTCACTATTACCTGCATTAATGTGCCACTCTGACCTGCAGTAGTGTGCCACTCTCACCTGAGGTAGTGTGACACTCTCACCTGTGGTAGTATGCCAGTCTCACCTGCAGCAGTGTGTCACTCTCACCTGACATAGTGCTCCATTCTTACCTGCAGTAGTGTCCCACTCAGTTTTAAACATGCACCAATCTTCCATCTGCCCAATGTCTCCTACCCTCCCACTGCAAATGATGTTCTCCCAATATCTACCCTTTTTCCCCTAACAGGAAATTTAGAAAATATTGCCTAAGTATGGGTACTATAATACATAACAAAATATGGCACTCTGTGGTAGCCGAGCCATCATGATTACCTTTTAAGTGGACATGATCATGGTTCAGATGAGGTGGTTGGCCTCCACCAGAGCTCAGCAAGAGAAGTGCCCTGCACTTCCAAGACTGTCCCTCTTACCCATCCAGCACTCTAGCAAATCTGTTCCACCACGTAGAACTTGCACAAAAAGGAGCATAGAATCCCATGGTGCCACTCTCCTCATTATCCAATATATATATATATATATATATATATATATATATATATGTGTGTGTGTGTGTGTGTATATATCTACCTGAAACCATGGATCTGCACTTACCTGCTGTGTTTGTAGCCAGCTTGATAGAAATGGACATCCTGAGAAAATGTAGAAATCGCCTTGTTTACTGATAACTACCAAATTCTCAAACAATCCAGTACAGTATGTGAAAGATGTAGTTATACACTGTCTCTGGAGGCAATAATCTCATATTTAGCCACTATATATATCAAAAAGGTTGTGAGAAATACAGGTTACACAATACCTGCCACACGTACTACAGGACAAACACATAGACCCACATATGCTGAGGTTCCAAAAAAGTAATCCACCCAACCCAAAACCTCCAAAGCCTCTCAGATGCAGTGATAACAATAAGTACGCTCAGTGACCTCAAAAACACATTACCAAAGTACACGCAGTGACCTCAAAAACACATAACCAAAGTACGCTCAGTGACCTCAAAAACACATTACCAAAGTACGCTCAGTGACCTCAAAAACCCATTACCAAAGTATGCTCAGTGACCTCAAAAACCCATTACCAAAGTATGCTCAGTGACCTCAAAAACACATTACCAAAGTACGCTCAGTGACCTCAAAAACACATTACCAAAGTATGCTCAGTGACCTCAAAAACACATTACCAAAGTATGCTCAGTGACCTCAAAAACGGATTACCAAAGTACGTTCAGTGACCTCAAAAGCACATTACCAAAGTAACACACAGGACAACAGATTCTGCTTCATCTTACAGTATCTGTACATCTAAGCCCATAAGGCAGACTGCCACACAGTCCAAAATTTTGGTCATAGTGTGGCACACAGATGTCCCACTAATCAGTCTGAACAAGGAGATGGTTCAGAGGCCAGGACCCACCAGATTACACAAGCATTCATGTCCTTGAACCACAAGGTGCTAGTATGGCTCAGTCATAGTCCACGTGAGAGTACATGACCTGAGATGGACCTCTGTGGACTATATAAAGATGGACATGATGGAGTTCTCAGATTATGTGCTTCAGGCCAGTATGAGCCTAGCACTGAGCAGCATTCTACCTTCTCCAAGGCTGATACCACAATACAAACAAAAAATAATGACTTTTAATAATTAACTTAGTTTTTGGTGTCATTTGAAGGGGATGCAGTATTTGCCAGCCTGGGAGTATATGGTCGACAAACCACAATGCTACACCAAGGATGGTCTGCTCCTATCCCCCTCTAGGCATTTGAAAATTGGCTAAAACCTTGTCCACTCTCATAGTGCCTTTTTTGATATTGCCAACCTGAAAAACCATTTACCTTAACTTAACCAACCCGGAACATTCCAAACGTGATACTGGTCAGTGCCAGGACTCTGAACAAACAGCTCCACTCCCTGCAAGCTCTTCTCACCATTAGAGAATGTAGATGTCTGGGTAGTTACTGAAACATGGTTTAAAGTCATAGAGAGCACCCTGGTAGCACAGGGCTATAATGCGTTCCTCAAATTTAGGCCAGCTACTGCACAGAAAAGGACAAAAGGTATTTGTGTCTCAATTTACATCAGAAATAATCTGACCTCAAAGCTGGTCAAGAAGTATGACTCACTTGAACTCTTCCACTCAGAGCTCACCATAAACAAAACCCACACCATATTCTTGAGATATAGATTCCCACTCTGTGACCCAGGAAAAAATACACTACTTACTTAAATGAACTTGAGTCACTCTTCATTCAGTCCAAGACCATAAACATGGGTGACATCAACTACCCCACTATATACACTAACACACAACTTCAAACATGTAGGTTCAAAGATTCCTATAGATTGTCAACATAAATTCCATCTAGTCCATACACCCAGTAGGGAAGTAAATGTCCTTGACCTAGGCCTCCCCAGCATGGGGGAACACTGCACCCCTCCCCCACTGTAATGTCCTCACTGGTCAGGTTGGACCATAAAGCTATCTCATTTGAAATAAAACCCTGGTACTTTTCAGAATTATTCCAGTCCTAACTTCGTACTTTTAAGTGACATCCTGGCAAAAGTCCCTTTCAAGCTCAGGGAACACTGTTACCTTTGTGCAGTCATTCACAAAAACCCTGTGCAATCATGGATATAGCTGCACAGAGGCAGCATTACCTACCAGAAATAAGTACAGGGTTAATTCTAGAAACATGCAACCCAAGTTGAATTCCAACATCAATAGGTTGTATAACAAAAGGAAAAAAATCATGGCCAGAATTGAAAGTGCAATGCCAGGCAAGGTGAAAGCTTCTCCATCAAACTAAATAAACAACTCTGAGGAGTAATTAATCTATCAAAACCAAATTTGAGGTAAAAGTAGCCGCCCATGCTAAGGACAATGACTAGGAATTTTTCAGGTATGTCCTAAACCGTCAGAGAGATGCACAACAATGCACCAAACTAATTGCAAATGGAACCAGCAAATATAGCAAATCAATTTAGCTCCAGTTTTACCCCATTTTCCTCCCCTGGACACTTGTCAAGAAATGCCAACAACTGCAAATTCTCTATCATTAAGAACAGGTCCTCAATGCTCTCTCCAAAGCCAAAACTACAGCATCGATGCAACCTGATAACATCCCAGGATGCATCCTTAAAAGCAAGAAACATGACTTATCAGGCCCACTAGAAGTACTTATAAGTCATAGAGTCCAAACAGGTTTTGTGTCAAGCTAATTGAGGACTTCATCTTTTATCCATCTTTACAAGGGCAGGCTTTCCTGGCACTCCAAAAACTAGGGACACACGAGACTGACTAGACCCATATGTAAAGCCATGAAAATACTAAGAATGGACATGGTAAACAATGGCATAGGAAGCCTTCAGACATTGGATCCAACGAGTTTGGTTTCAAGAGCATATTATGCTTACTCTATGTAGTGGATTTATTCAAGAAGGTCACCAAAGCAATGAACAATGGCAAAACATTGCCTCCTGCCTACCTTGATCTGGCCAAAGCATTCAACACAATACTGTATTTGTGCATTCTAGACAAAATCACAAAACTAGGTATACCCCCTACATCCCCTACTTGATGGTCAGCTGGCTGACATATAGGACACAAGAAGTAAGGATAGGCAGGTCTACCTCCACAAATAAGCCAGTGACTAGTACAGTCCTCCAGTCCTTGGTGCTAAGGCCGCTCCTTTTTTTTCATCTATTTTTTGAAGTCAGGGCCAGTGTTAAAAGCCTCTGGCTGACCAAGTTTACAAATGATTGCAAATAAGGTGCAGTTTTTGAATTCCTCCAAGACACAAACATCCTCCAAGAAGGCCTGATATAGACTAATAACTGTTGCAGGGTCATAGTTTACAATTCAATCCCAAAACATGCATACTAGTATCTCTCACAAAGATGACCACCCCTGGAAATGACTGCATTGATAATACATCCCAAAGAGTTTACCCTGTGGTCAGGGATTTGGCAATGAATGTAGATAGCAACTTGGCATTTAACTATCATGCATCTATTGTAGTAAGGAAATCATTCTGTGTTAATTTGAATTGTCTCATGAGTGATTCTTAAATGCAAAGTGAAATTCTGGGCCTTTGCTTAGTCTGAAGGATTTGAAGCCTGCATAAGGTATAGCACTGCTGGTGTTTCCCTGCTTGGTGAAAAAGTAAAGCTATATCTTTTGTCTTTGACTGATAGAGGTGCTTTCTGCCTTGCCTGCTCCATTTTGTTTTCTGTTTTAGGATAATCTTGGCCTGGTGATTTTATTCTGTGTGAGAGACAGACACTTAAATTATCTAGGCTCATATTTCACATGTTTTTCATTGGTTAATTTGAATTGTCTAAAATAAAGATGTCAGTGAATGTAAATTATTAAGAAACAAAACCACAATTCACTGTAAGCAACCAAATGGAGAACGAATCGAGTTAAATGATTTATCCAATCCACAAAAATCACGCATTACTTGATTTTTGTGGATTGAATAAATCATTTAACTCGGCTCGTTCTCCATTTGGTTGCTTACAGTGAATTGTGGTATTGTTTCTTAGAAATTTGAATTGTCTCCCGAGTGATACTTAAATACAAAGTGAAATTCTGGGCCTTTATCTTTGTCTGAAGGATTTCATGCCTGCATAAGGTATAGCACTGCTGGTGATTCCCTGCTAGGGTTTCCCCCATCCCTCCCATGTGTTGGTCTTCTTCTTAAACCTGGTGATTTTAAGCTGCCCACCCCTACTGTAAACTGTGCTTAATAAGCTCCTCCCTTTCTGCACTGATGCTGATATCGTGAATTATTAATTTGAATTATTTATTTGCCTTCCCTTGTGCTTATAACGAAAAAGTGCATTTTGCCTCTTAATGTCTGTTGTACTGATTTACTTGCTCTGAGTTCATTATCTAGCTAGCTGTTGGATAAAGTAGTGTATTTTTACACTGTAACAAGCACTTGTTTTTACATCAAGAGGCCAGGGGATTTTCCATCTAGTGCACTGTGAGGTAGCCTGGTCTGTCTAGGTTAGGAAACACTTAAGATTCCTGCATGTAGTTTTATTGGCTGGAGGCATACCTCTCAACTGTACAGATTTTCGCACAATGTCCAGATTTTTGCCTCATATTTTTGGTCCATTTTTCATAAAATTGTGGTTTTCTGGCAAATTACTGGCAAATCATTAAAGACTGGAGTTAGAAAATAATGACAGACATTTGAGTTTCAGACTTCATACCCTTCAGAAAATTCATGCTAATGCAAAACCTGTTATTCTATCAAATATCTGTTAAGAACAATATTTAAAAAGTGTATCTATTTTTGGGCCTTTGTCCCACTTTTATTTGTGGCTTTGTCTAGATTTCTTGCTTTAAGAGGTTGAGAGGTAGGGCTGGAGGGCTTATTAATCAGCTTATCTTGTTTTTAATGCCCTTACAATTTGTGTGCAATTGAGTGGGTCTTGTCTCATTAATACAAAGTGAAGTACTTTTATTGAACAATCACACTTTTATAAGCTGTTTAAGGTACACTGCTGTATCCATATCTTTAAGTTTGCCTGTGGCAGCACTTCACTCTGGACACACTATTACTGTGCTTTTACATTAGGACGACTGTGATTATTTATCTAGTGGCTCTAGGTGTTTACCTGGTCTCTCTGAGTTGGGAAACCCACAAAAAAGACTCCAAGTATTCTTTCTTTGCACTTCTCTTATGTGCTGTGACTGCACTTCAGCAGTTTTAAAAACTGTACTGTTTGCTGCTGCTGTTTTGCACTGTATTTTATTACTGCATTTGTTGTACTTTGTACTTCACACCAACTGCTGCTTTTACTTAATTTAAGAAAAGATTTGTTTTTGCTGTTTTATTCTGTTGCTATTATTAATTCAAGAAAAACTGTGCCGCTTTTTACACTGTTGCTTATTTAATTAAATAAAATATATATATATATATATATATATATATATATATATATATATATATATATATATATATATATCCTGCTTTTCTTCTGTTGGCCATAGTATAGACTGGATTCAGACCAGCTGAATTCAATGTTTGCAGATTGAGCACTAAAAATCAGGACATCTTTTTTTGGAGAAGCCCCCCCCCCCCCCCCCGCCGTATCCTCATGGCAGGAGCATACAGTAGGACTATCTAAATTAAGGTCATTGGTGCAGGGCTCAGTTTGGGGCATTTCATTAGTGCAGGGCTCAGTTTGGGGTATTTCATTGGTGCAGAGCTCAGTTTGGGGTATTTCATTGGTGCAGGGCTGAGTTTGAACATTTTCATTGGTTTCTTTGTATTAGCTGCTTTGTTCTTGCTTGCACATAGTGCACCACTGTAACTTGGCGATTATAAATGCAAAAGTGCCATTAGAAGTATTTTCCCTTAGAAGCGGTTGCTATCTAGAGGAGTAGTTCTTGAATAGCTCTCAGCTGTTCAGTGAACCACCCAGCAGAGATTTTACCTCTTATCTGTCAACATCAGACCCTATAGATCCCCTATTTTATAAACTTCCTACTGTACATCCCATAGGTTAGCCACCGTAAAATAGCTCCTTGCCTGATATCCCCATCTTTTTCTCCTTATCTGCTGAGATACCAGTTTCAAACTTTGCAGTACAAACTATCAGTTTCCCTCTGTTTCTAGCTGACATGGGTTTTTTGGGGTAGTGTAGCAACTGCCTCATGTACACTGACAACCCCTTACTCCTAAATCATTCAAGTACAATTTATGAGAGGTGCTCTTACACTAAAAATCCGGAATCACTGCACTTATGCGCCCAGAAGAACAGCACTAAACAGGTTGTCAGCTCACATACCACAACTCCCATTTGTAATATGCACCCAGCACATAAACATTCATATGCTGAGATACTCTCCAGAAACATACCTAAACACCAAAGACCTCCAAACCATAAACATGCTACACCTAGCACAACACCAAAAATACCTAATACACATAAAAACAGAAGCACCAGTGTCTCACCAAAGAAGCCCTTAAGGCAATGTACAACTATTCCAAATGTTTTAGTTATAGGTGACTCTACAGTGAGGCATACAGATGCCTCAATCACCAGGCTGAACAAGGAGAAATTCACTGTTAGCTGCCTGTCTGGTGTAAGGATTCACCAGATCACACCTGCACTCAAGTGTCTCAACAATAAGTACTGTTATGACTCCATCATAGTTCATGTTGGTGTGAATGACTTGAGACATACCTCTCTAGACTATATGAAGAGAGACATGATTGAGATCTTTAAATATGTGTCCCAGGCAAGTATGTCCCTAGCTTTGAGCAGCATTTTACCCTCACCTAATAGATGGTACCACAATATAAATAGAAAATGATTTACTTCAATAATTGGCTTAGTTTCTGGTGTAATTCTAAGGGGGTCCAGTTCCTGTCAGCCTGGGATGACATGGTAGATAGACCATGCTGTTTTTCCAGAGATGGTCTTCACCTGGCACCTCTAGGCTTTCAATTGCTGGCTAAGGCACTTGCTTCCCCCATAATGCCTTTTTTTTAGGCAAGGTCACAACAACAAAATTCCCAACGTGAAAATGTCAAACACAAAGAAACTAAGGGTCATGCTTCTAAATGCTAGAAGTTTAAATCAGAAACCGCATGCTCTGGAAGCACTCCTCTCCCTGGAAGATGTTGATGTCTGTGCAGTCAGAGAAACCAGGCTCAAAGTACCCTGGCCTTGCAAAACTACAATGCCTTCCACACTTTCAGACCGCAAATTGAAGGTGAGAGAACCAAAGGAGGTGGAGTATCTATCTTCATTAAAGATAATTACACCTTTAGACTGGTTAGACAAGAAAACTCTGTGGAGCTACTCAAGTCCAAACTACTGTGGGTAAGACCAATCTTCAGGTCACCATCAGTTACAGGTCCCCCTCCTTGAGCCATGAGCTTCTACTTGGGACAATTAAAGTACAACCTAGCACCCTAGTCAAGGATGACTTCAACTATCCTTCCATTAATTGGGAAACTTATACAAGCCCAATCTCACTTGCACAAAAGTTCCTGGACTTTGTTAACTCAATGCATGGAACAAATACTGCACCACCCCACAAGTGGCTCCAGTATTCTAGACCAGGTACTCACCAATATGAGTAACCGATGTAACGCCTCAAGTGTAGGGTCCACAATAGTTAAGTCTGACCATAAATCAGTCATTTTTGAAGCAGCCATAGCACCAGAATTCCCCAAAGGAGAAGTCAGGCTAAAATATTTCACCAAAGCTAACTATACCCTCCTAAGGGAAGGTATAATTGACTTCCAAGCTCCAGTTTCCACAGATGGCATTGACGGCTATACTAAGGTATACACTGATGCCCTACATAAATATCTATGCAAATTTATAGATACAGCCATGCCTGATAGGATTAAAGCAAGATCCTCAGGAAAAAAAAAACATCCTGGTGGACATCTAGCATTAATAAATTATACAAGAAGCTGCTTTCTAAAAATACAAAAGTGAGATCCCACAACTGAAAGACTACTCTCCTCAGCCTAAACACACTAAGACAACTCACAAAATCTTCAAAGATCTGCTATGAGAAAAATTGAGCAACCATAGCTAACAATAACCATAAGGCTTTCTTCAGCTACATCTGCAACCTAAAATGTAGGACTCAGATGTGTGCTGAACTAACTGTGGATGGCATCACACACTTTGACCCTGTGGAAATTGCACACCTGCTAGCAGACAGGTTTGGTGAAAATTTCACCCCACTATGCCCCCCCCAAGCATACCACAAACCATGTCTTCATCATCTCCCCCTGCCTGCGTCTCCAAAGACAAAGTCATCAATGCTGTCACCAAGGCTGAAAACACAGCCTCCATGGGACCAGATGGCATTCCAGGCTGTGTTCTTAATGTTATAAAACAAGAGCTAGTTACTCCATTAGGCACTCTATTTAAGCACAGCCAGAGTACTGGCTTTGTCCCCACTGAATGGAAAACAGTGACTGTTATCCCCCTCCACAAGGGTGGCTCAGCAACAGGCTTAGGTAACTATAGACCCATAAGGTTAACCTGTTTCATCTGTAAGGCAATGGGACAAATCATCATGGACCTCATAAATAAGGGTATAGGTGACCTCCAAACCCTGGATCCATCCTAGTTCAGTTTTGCCAAGGGAAGATCATACCTGCTAAACCTGGTGGTCTTCTTTGAGAATGTGACCAGAGCCATAGATGAGGGCAAAGTCATGCACACAGCCTATCTTGACTTGGCTAAAGCCTTCAACACTATCCCACATTTGGGCAGCATTGACAAAATAATCCAGTTGAATATCAACCCCTATGTTGTCAGGTGGGTTACAACCTGGCACACAGATCAACAACACTCAGTCAAAGTGGGAGATTTTACCTCTACGAGTAGATCTGTCACCAGTAGCAAGCATCAGTGCTGGGCCCCCTTTTGTTTGGCATATACTTTTCAGACGTCCAGGCCAAAACAGAATGATGTCAGCATACCTCAAAATTATGAAAAATATTAAAAGGAGAACAGGTAGATTACAATGGTGTGCTGCAGTAGTTGCACGTATTATTGTTTTAGATGATATCAGATTATTAACAAAGGAAGACAGAACACAACCTGAAAAACTTTAGAATGGTGTGGTAGTTTGGAACATGGGGAAAGAAACATGCTCAGGCAGATGTATATTATGTTATGAAAGCATTAAAATATTAGATGTGACCATAGTGGAACTAGGCCGAACTACGGTAATAGACGTGATGGAAAAAATATGTGTATAGAATTAAAGCTTTATATGCATATGTAACAAAAAGAGAGAGAAATTATGTTTAAAAATATTCTTGAATATGTTTGTGTAAATATGGACATTAAAGTGGTGGGTGATTTTAATTGTAATTTAAGGAAAAATAAGAGCAATTGTGATGTAAAAATGTCTAAAGAAATTATGAAAAGTGGCAAGTTAAGTGTATGGGAGAATAACCACTGGACCTATAAAAGGAATGAAATAAGGACATAAATTGATTATTTTTTAATATCTGATAGTTTAAAAGTTATAAAAAATGAATTAAATATGCTGGATTTTCAGATCATATGGCAATATGGATTAAATTACAGGAAAATGAAGAATATATGTGAATAGGAAAAGGAATAAAGAGAATTAATGAAAATGAATTAGATTTAGAAGAGAAAAAAGAACTTGTGGAATTATGGAAAAATCATATGACTATGAAGTAGGTTTATGAGAACTGGACTGTTTGGTGGCTTAATTTTAAAGAAAAATGTAAAAAAGCATTTTTAGAATGTATAAGGAAGAAAAGAGAAAAGATAAAGAGAGATATAAGATATTAAGTCAAGAATAAATTAGAGACTTATTAGAGAAGAAAAACTCTTCTTATGAAAAAGAAAGAAATATATAAAATAAATCAAATTAATATTAACAACTTGCTATATAAGCAAAATATTGTTTACAAGGAAAGAAAGAAGAGGTAGCACCATATTTGAGTAAAATAATAAAAGAAGGAAAAATAATAAGAGATTTAAAAAAAAAGGAAGGTGAGCAAATAAGACAGCAGAGAGAGAAGAAAACATAGAACAAATTTATAAAAGTGAAAAATGAAATAAGGATGCTAATGAGTATTTAGAACAAAAAAATAACCGCAAAAGAATTGAATGAAATTCTAAACGATATTAACATGAATTCTGCAACAAGACTGGACAGAATTGAATATGGTATGTATAAAGAAATGAAAGAGTGGCAAAAAAATAATTGTATAGATGTTATGAATGAATTGCTAGAAACTGGAATTAAAGAGAAAGAGCTATGTACAGGAGTTATAGAATTTATATTTAAAAAAGGAAATAAAGAGGAGATAAAAATTAGAGACCTATAACATTGAATAATACAGATTATAAATTGTTTATGAGAATAATAACAAAAAGGTTACAGAAAAAAATGGATAGAATGTTGTATCTTTCGGCTTTTCCCGGTTAGGGGTCACCACAGCAGAACTCTGGTCCGCTAATGATTGGCAGTAGATTTTTACATACCAACTTGCCAGGCCTGACGCACAACCTTCAATGAAGGTACGCCCATTCACGCATGTCCCCACACAGACGACGCTTTAGCTAAGAATCGAACAGGACAACGTCTTACTGTGAGGCGACAACATTACCGCAGCACCACCACCGCAGCCAAAATGTATTTGGAAGAAAAGGAAAAGGAAGTTGAGTCGAGAAATAACTGATGATATCATAAATAAAAATGTGGAAACGAAGGTTATGATACAGGATATAAGTAAAGCTTATGATAATATTCAATATAAATCATTGTGGGGAATTTTGCAGGCATATAATGTAAGCAAAACAATATTACAAGTAATAAAATCTGTTTATGAAAGGAACTATGTGAAACTAAATGTAAATGGCTGGATTGGGAAAGAAATAAAAATAGAATGTGAAATAAAGCAGGGCTACCCAGATAGTAGTGTAATTTTCTCATTAGTTATGAATGTAATAGTTTAAGAAATTAATAAAATGTCAAGTAGTGATGGATACAAAATGATGAAGGAAGTACAATTTCCAATAATGTATAATTATGCGGATGATATTGCATTAATTGTTAAAAATAAAGTATGGATGGAAAAAGTAAATGAAAAATTAAGTATTAATTAAAAAAATGGTTTAAGTGTAATTAAGGAGAAAAGTAAAGGATTTGGTTTTGAAGGTATGATAGGAGGTGTTGAGTTCAATGAAAAATATATAAATATATTAGGAATAACATTTGGAAGGAATGAATACAGACAGCAATGACAGGATAATGTACTTAAAGAAGTAAAGGATATCACTAATTTTTGGAAATCATATATATTTTCATATAGAAAAAAAGCACACTTGTTGAAGACCATTATAATAGGAAAATATTCCTGCTAAGTATGAAAAGGAATTAATGATGATTATATTCTCTTTCATATGGGGCTCTAGAGTGAATCCAGTCAAAAGAAGTATTTGGTATATGAAAGAAGAGCAAGGGAGGTTGGGTTTAATAAGCCCAATAGTACATGCAGCATCTTTAATTTTATATAAGGTATTAAAAGGAATTATGAAGGAAAATAAAAACGTGATAAAAATTAAACTGTATTATAAACACAAAGAATTGTGGGAAGGAATGGAAGTTAAAAAAAAACTAAGTAAAAGCATTGTGAATGTGTTATGGAAAATAAAAAAGAATATATGTGAGAAAAATAGAAAGGAATGGTACTTAAGTACCACACTGGAAGTCAACCCGTCACTGATTAGATCAGACCATAAACTAATCACTCTGGATGCCCACACCCCACCACCACCCCCAACTAAGGAAACCACTGTAAAAAACTTTTCTAAAGCAAAATTCACCTTACTTAAGACAGAGGTGGTAAGTTTCACAGCCCCCACGCTAAAGGATAATGCTGCCCAAGATGCAGAAACCTTTACAAATGCACTCTGAGCACCTACAAGGATGCATGGATCGTGCCATCCTTAGCAAAACCAAGACTCACTCCTCTAAGAGAAGGAAACCAGTTTGGTGGACTCCTGCTATAAACAGGCTATACAATAGAAGGAGGAAACTAGTTCAGAAAAAAAGCAAATTCCAAGAAGGAAAGACATCCCTGATCAGTATCAGTAAGAAACTAAGGTGCCTCATGAAATCATCCAAGGCTAACTTTGAAAGAAAAATAGCCAAGGATTCAAAAGATAACCACAAAGCCTTCTTTAGCTATGTTAAGAATCTAAGTGGCAACTCGCAGATATGCACTGAACTAGTGCAAAATAGCACAAAATATACTGAACCTACTGATATTGCCAACATCGCGGCAGATAGATTCAGTGCAAATTTCACCCCCCTCTCACTTCCAAAAGGGCCCGCAACAATACCGGAAAAGTGTAAATTCCCAAACATCACAGACGCACAGGTGAAAACAGCCCTTTCAAAAGCCAAAAACACAGCATCAATGGGACCAGATGGTGTCCCAGGCTGCATCTTGCATGAACTACAGAACGAACTAACCCCCCATCTAAACATGCTGTTGAACCTCAGCCTCTCCACAGGCTATGCACCCATAGAATGGTGCACAGCAATGGTCATTCCTCTACACAAAGGAAGGGCCACAACTGACCCTGGTAACTATTGCCCCATAAGCCTGACTAGCCTGGTCTGCAAGACTATGGAGTGTATCATCATGGAACTCATTAGCAAAGACATTGGGAACCTCCAAACACTTGACCTGACCCAGTTCGGCTTTGTTAAGCACAGATCATGCCTACTAAACCTGGTTGACTTCTTCGAGACAGTCACCAAGGCCATAGATGAGGGAAAGATGGTTCACACAGCCTACCTTGACCTCGCCAAGGCTTTCTACACCATTCCCCACTTGGGTATTACAGAAAAACTCACCAGCCTGAACATAAACCCCTATGTCACAAGATGGGTTGCCAACTGGCTTACATACAGAACTCACATGGTAAGAATAGCGGGCTCCAGGTCTGACTCTAAACCAGTCACAAGTGGTGTCTCGCAAGGCTCGGTCCTGGGACCCCTACTGTTCGGCATATACTTCTCAGAAGTACAGGCAAACACAGGAGGACTATGGCTAAACAAGTTCGCCGATGACTGTAAACTGGGAGCCATAACTGACTCTCCGGCTGACACGGACATCCTCCAAAAGGGCCTTACTGAGATGGACACCTAGTGTCAAAGTCATGGCCTCAAGATAAATGCCAAAAAATGCATAGTCATCCCATTTGGGAAAAACAAAGCACCCACGAATTACCACATAGGTGGCAGCCCCCTTAATACAGAAGAGGTAATAAGAGATCTGGGGACCCAGGTAGATAGTAATCTCTCCTTTGACAATCATATTGCCAAAGTAGTTAGTAAATCCTTCTATGTGGCCCATCTAATTACTAAAGGGTTCACATCTAGAAATAAAGAGGTCATGGTGCCCCTCTACTCGTCACTCATTAGACCCATCATAGAGCACAATGCCCCATTTGGGATGTACCTCATGAGACACTTCCAACAGCTGGAAAGACCAAAAAGTACCTCACCAAGATGATTACTGGCCTCAAACATATATCCTCTACAGCCCGACAGAAAAAACTCTGGCTGTACTCAATGGCATATCACTTACTCAGAGGTGATCTCTGCCTGACTTACAAAGCCATGTCCAACTCAGAATTGAGGGGTATGCTCCACCTAAAGAAATCCAAGTCACTGCGAGCCACGCACTCTGGTGAGCTAAACCTCACCACAACAATAAATAGAACATGCTGGAGGGATAGATTCCTGTCACAGAGACTCCCCATGCTTTGGAACAAAATTCCAAACTACATCAGGCAGAGCTCCTCACTAACACTCTTCAAGAGAAACCTTGACGACTGGATGGGTAACAGAAAATACACCCCTGGGATCACTTCATTGGCTCTGCTTGACAGAGGATCAGTTAATTAGTCAGTGGGGCTGCGAAAGCCAACACTCTCTGGCTAGGCTTATGAATGCCCATGGGCAGATAGCCTAGTACCTACCTATGAACCTATGAACCTAAGTATTATGAAAGCATTTTATTGTATTGATCCTTGGAAAGATTTAGAAACAGAAAAAGCCATAATGATGAGATATAATAATTATAAAAAGATTAAAGAATGTACTGATTTTTTATGGAGATTGTCTGTTAGAAAATTGCTGGTTAAGGCAAATATGCCATGCAAAAAAGCAAGATAGAATATGGAATAAATGTGAATGTGAAAGAGTTAATTTGTGGAAAGAAATATGTAAAGATAATAGGGTGAAAAGTTTGTTAAAATTTGAACAAATAAATATGGACATAATAGAATTTGGTTATTATGGTGCATGTAAACAGGAAGAAGTGAAGAAAATGGACAGAGTAATATTTTATGTTTTATGGACTATATGGAACAAGAGACTAAATTAAATTAAATACAGTGGAAAATGGACTTTGACAAAGGTTTTGGAAAAGTAATGTTTTGGTTGTGGATAAGAGTGGGAGGGATGCTTAAATTGAAGTTTATAATGTATGGAGATTTGTAAATAGATGTAAATAATGTAAATATGTAAATATGTAAATAATATGTTATGTATATATCAATAAAAAAACCCTTGCCCCATAGCCGGCCTTAGGCATAGTCCAACTAGGTGGCCGCCTAGGGCGCCGCTCTAGCAGGGGTGCTTTTCCAGTAATCTGAATGGTGTACGTATGCCATCACGGGGACACCAAGTGGTGTGGGGTGGAGCACTGTGGAGCCCTTTTTCTTAGGGCACCAGTTGACCAAAGGCCGGTCCTGCCTACTCCTTTCTGGATTTGGATCTTACACTACTGATATCTAAGTCTTTAAACATGCAAAGTAAATTTTTGAGTTTTTGTTTGAGAAGTTAACTGCCATTCAGTGATAGTCACTGCTGACAATCACCTATGGCCAATGCTAAGTGTCACACAAAGGATGAAGCAAAAAATAAAAATTAATCATAAATCAGTGTGAAAAAAATAAAAATTAATCATAAATCAGTGTGAAAAAAAAATAATCATAAATCAGTGTGACGATTTATCAACTTGATGGCCTTATACAAGTACAATGTTGACAGTGAGGATCCCTATTTTCACAGACATGTCAAAATATCTATATTTGAACCCATTACCTATGGCATTACCTTGAAATACTGACACTTTTAACAATATTTACTACATGAAAATTTGTATTTTTCATAAACATCATACATTTATATTATAAGACTTATTGAGAAAGGGGCCATACAGATGTTTACAGGAGTAATGTCCTACACAGCATATAGCAGTTTTCCAGAAATCACTTTCAGGTATGTTTTTACAACTGTGTTGATAAAGTATCCATATTTCTCAAATTGTTATGTTATTAATTTTACTGCCTCATACTTTAGGCCCAGAACTATTTGTAACATCATGCACATAAAAGTGTGCTTTTACTATAATCATTATTATGATTACTGCAGGTGACACAGATCAAATATACATCTTGTTTAGCATACATTATACACACTTGTGTATTCACATTTGAAATTGCAAGTATAGCTTATTTTCAAATGTAGCCCAAAACATTTTATTATGACCCTTAAAATCAAAATATACCAAATGTGGATTCAAACCCTGCACTGCTTGTGCTGTTCTCTAGAACATACTTGATTAGCACATCTGGCCACTGAGAAAGTTATATACCAGGTGTATTTTCTGCCTTTAGTACAGTCCAAAGTGCTGACAAAGTTGCACCACCAGTTTTATTTGTACAACCATAGGCTAAGTTTTTGCATATGTAGAATAAAATTTTGAAGTTTTGCCTTGAGAATTGAACTGTCATTCATTCACCATCAATAGTCACAGATCCACAATGCCAAGCATTGTGCAAAGGATGAAGCAAAATTAAAAAAAAATGCACAAATCAGTGTGATGATTTCTCAACTTTGTGGTCTTATAACATTAAAATGTTGATATTAAGATTCCATACTTTCAAACAGACATCACCCTCTCAAGATTTAACCATGAAACCAAGCATTATCATGACATATTGGCATGATTAACAGTATTTGTGACATCAATATTGACATAAAGTGATTTTTAGAAAGTAAAGCACATATACTCAGTTGTAATTCTGACATCTTACATTTAGAGGATACATGGTATCTTATTAGTCATTTGTCCTTTCACTGTTGATCTCTTGCTGAATGTGGTCCTTGCAGAAGTTATGATAGTAAAGCATGTGAAAGTACAAAGAAATGTCTGCAGACAAGAGTGTGTTCTTTCTTTTTTTTGTGAATTACTCCATTTTGATCCATTTGTAACATGATTGTTTTACATTTTACAATACATTTGATTTTTATGTATGTATGTGTATGTTGTGTGCACTTGATATGACTTAACTGCTAGTAAGTCACAGTTGCAAGGCATTACCTAACCATAGTTCTGAATACTCACTCATGTAGTACTGCTCAGACATGTACACAGCATTGTGTAGGTCCTAACTCCATGTTTACTTGCCAAGCACCTTGAACAGATTGAGTGATTCAGGAATGATAATGGCTTGACGGGCTTAATCTAGACGATATAATCAGAAGCTGAGACTGTTACTTCCATCATACTAAGGAAGATAGCCAGGGATATTATCAGGTCCCATGGAAGCTGTATTCTTGGCCTTGGACAATGCAGCTTTAACTTGTGCTGCAGTAATGCTGGGTGCCTGGCATTCTTCCGGTATTGTGATTAGTCCTTTGGGGAGGAGAGAGGGGTAAAGTTGGCACTGAATCTGTCGGCCAGTATGTTGGCAATATCTGTTGGCTCAGTATAGGAGGTACCATTATGCAGTAACTCAGAGCAAGACTGCTTGGATTCCCAGCTGATGCCAAACAAAACTATTGTTGCTGACATTTAGAACTGCTGCACTTACATTATTTTTGGAGCACTATCTTATAATCTGTCAAGGTATGTTATGCTGTATTCAACAACTATTTATAGAATTATTTATAGGTTCATAGGTGTGTACTAGGCTAATGGCCCTGGAGCCTTTACAAGCCTAGCCCATAGAAGTGTCCTGGCATTGTGCCACCCAACGTTAGTTCCCAGTGCCTCTATCAAGTAGAGCCACTGGAGTGATCCCCGGAGTGAATTCTCTATTTCTAATCCACTCATCAAGATTTCTCTTGAAGAAGGCTGTGAGAGTAAAGAACAGGTTAAAATGACTTCAGTGGATTTTTTCTGAAAATGTAAAATAAATGTTCTGCTTTTCAGTATGTAGAGTGCACACAGTTAATTAACTTGGCAAAAACATGTAGGGCCAGATTCAGGAAGGCTTACACGGAGTTCAAGAGTAGTGTAAGCTTCCGTGTAAGCCTCCCGATTCAGGTACAGCCCAAACCTCTGTGTAAGAGACAGCTAACACATCTCTTACATGGACTGGGCATGGAAATGCTCAATACCTCATTTGCAGCTCAAAGATATGCAAATGAGGTATCTGAGTGATCCTTGTAACGGATGTGTTAGCTGCAGAAATGTACTCAGCTGACAACTGAGTACATTTCTGCAAAATCTAAAACGGAGCTATGTCAGCTCCAAATAAAGGGTGCATATGTTTCATTAAGCATGCCAATGGCCAAATATGTGGCCATTGGCATGAAAAAGTGTTGCAAAAATATGTTATATAACTTTTTTTTTTTTCGTGAGATTATGATGTTTAACTGCAGCGCACACCCGCGCAAACAGGGTGTGCTACCTAAAACTGTAAACCGAAGCTTATAAGCCCACAATTGTGGGATTAATGTATTACATGGAATGTCAATGGAGGGACTTGCAGACCAAAAACAATATGGCCTCCGTTTAGTGGTTGTCAAGGGGGGGAAGCTCCGTGTAAGACATGTAACTAAGCATTACTAGGCAATCCTATGTAAATGAGGGTTACAATACTGAATCACACTGCCACATAGGTAATGAGCACTTTCTGAGTAGTGTAAGAGTTAGAGAAGGGGGAGGAACAGAGTAAGAGGTAGGTGACATCACAGGGGGGAAGGATAGAAACAAATGTACCAGATTGGAGGGCAATGTAATGTGACAGATGACAGACAGACATCAGGGAGGGAGGTGTGTCCCAACAGAACACTAGGAAAGTCAAGAAATTGAAGGTTTACGCTATCCCTACACTCAAAGTTTCTTGATATACGTGCATGCGCGCGTGTGCGCACGTGTAAGGCAGGCTCAACATGTGGGAGCGTGTTGCAAACCGTTTACAATGGTTTGCGCGGGCGTGCACGTGTTTAAGGCAGTGTACGTGCGTTTTAACATGAATCAGCCAAGTTCACACCGTGTAAGGATGTGTGCGCGCATGTAACACCGTGTAGGGATGTGTGCGCGCGTTTAAGTAACTGTGAGCGTGCTTAAGCTGGTGTGCACATTGCTCCCCCTCAGGAAACAGAGAGGAAACAGGAAACAACTAAAATACATGGAAACTGCCAGAGGATACTGCTGCAGTTAATTGTTGGAAACAATTGGAAGCAGGCAATTATGCAGGCAGACTAGAAGCCCAACCCAGCATTTAAAACACTGCAAAGAGCAGTGCAGGGTGTTTCTCACAAGAGATACTGCAAGAAAGTAAGCTATCAGAATTGAAAACTGAAAAAAGCTGAACTCAGAGCAGAAATGCTAGGGGCTGCCATAGCTGTTATAATCAGGCAAAGCGAATTGCTGAGGGTGGTGACAATGCAGATGATGACAGACAACCCAGAGTGAGGAGAAGGAGAAGAGTATACAGGCCCAGGGTCACCTACCATGGGTTACATGAGCTGGAGATAGTAGAGCGCTACAGAGTGGACAGAGACCTTCTGCAGCAGATTGTTGAGCTGTGCAGGCCACATCTCACACACAGAACCAACAGAGGGGAACCCATCCCAGTGGAAACCAAGGTATGTGTTGGCCTAAGAATACTAGCAACAGGTACCTTCCAGAAACCAACTGGTGATATGATGGGGATATCACAGGCATCAGCCTCCAGGTTACTGCACCAGTTCCTGGATGCCATGTCAACACATGTCGGTGATCATATATATGTCCCTAATGACCGTGAGGTTGTGGCCAGCAATATGCGTCTCTTCCAGCAAATAGCGGGATACCCTGAGGTGCTGGGTGCAATAGACTGCACACACGTATGCATCAAAGCACCAGCTGGTGAGCGGGGTAGAGTCTACATTAACCGCAAGGGATACCCCTCCATCAACTGCCAGGTCGTGTGTGATGCCCAGGGCATAATAATGAATGTGTGTGCTGGCTGCCCTGGGAGCTACCACGATTCCCACATCTGGCATCTGATGCAGCTGTACCAATCATTTGCCAGTGGGGACTTCCCACACGGACACCTAGTGGGGGATGCAGGTTATTTACTTGAGCCATGGCTGATGACACCCATCAGAAATGCACACACACCTGAACAGGAATGCCATAATGAGGCACACGCACAAACATGTAATGTCATAGAGCGTGTGTTTGGGCTGCTCAAGTCATGGTTCCGGTGTCTGGACACATCTGGTGGAGCCTTGCAGTACACACCAACTACATGTACCCAAATGGTCATAATATGTGCTATGCTACATAATATGATCCTGCGGAAACAGCTGCAGTAGGACCAGCACAGGGCTGGGCCTAACATCCCCCCACCATTGCCAAGGCCACCACAGGCAGAGGGTGACTCGGAGGAGGAACAACCTGACCTTGTCCCAGTAGGCAGAAGGAGGTGTGCCCAGTATGCCCTGGCCTTGGCAAAGAGGCAACGCATAGCACATACACTTGGTCAGTAGGAACACTGGGACTGATACCCGCTCTGACTCACTCATATAGTAACAGGGATGCCTAACATGACACAACCTGCTTCCAAACATGTACAGGGAGTGTAGTATGTGCATCCGACAGAGGCAGCCCTGCAGCACCACCTGAGGCATGAATGCCATGTGTTAAGTAATGTAATACCATGTACCATATGCACACCTGAGGACCTGACTAACATCCACCCTCACCAATCATAAACCACAAAAAACACAAACCTACCTCATAGGTACCACAAGGGATAGGAACCTAGATGTAATGCTACCCAATGCCAGAAGTATAAATGCATGCAGTGTAAACGCACACAGTATAGAGAATGTAGATATCAGTGCTGTAATAGAAAACAGGGTCAAAGCCCACATCAGCACCCTGACACTACCAGGTCACACCTCTGTCCTAATAGCAGGAACTGCCCCAGGCCTATTCTGGCAACGTGAGTGTCAAACGAAATATTACTGTCAACCCGGGTGCCCAGGTCCCTGATAACCTCTTCTGTGCTTAGAGGATTGCCACCTAGATGGGAACTAGGGGTAACCCTGTTGTTCCCGAAGGGTATGACTATGCATTGTTTAGCGTTTAACGTAAGGCCATGGCTCTGGCACCAGTTATCCGTGTCTATGAGACCCTTCTGAAGGATGTCTGTGTCAGATGGGTTTCCAACTATGGATCCCAGTTTGCAGTCATCTTCAAACTTTGTCAGCCATAATCCTCCTGTGTTTGCTTGTACTTCTGAAAAGTAGATGCTGAACAAAAGTGGGCCCAGGACTGAGCCCTGTGGGACACCACTTGTGACAGTTCTGGAGTGTGACATGGCACCAGCAACTTTGACCCTGTGTGTTCTGTCACTTAGCCAGTTTGCAACCCATCCTGTGATGTATGGGTTCACATTTAAGCTGGTGATGTTTTCAATGATACCCGAGTGGGGTATTGTGCCGAAAGCCTTTGCCAGGTCAAGGTAGGCTGTGTGGACTGCCTTGCCCACGTCAATGGCCTGGGTGACTGTATTGAAAAAGTCAACCAAGTTTAAAAGGCATGATCTGCCCTTGACAAAGCCAAACTGGATTGGAGCCAACGTCTGCAAGTCCCCTATGTCTTCATTTATTATTCCCATTATGATCCTCTCCATAGCTTAGCAGACCAGGCTTGTCAAGCTGATGGAATGGTAGTTTCCGGGGTTGGTGGAGGCACCTCCTTTGTGAAGTGGGTCCACCATTGCCATATGCCACTCCTTGGGCACATATCCTGAGGTGAGGCTAAGATTAAACAGCTGCCCTAACTGCGGGTGTAATTCCTCATTGAGTTCATGGAGCACACAACTGGGGACACCATCTGGTCCCATGGATAAAGTGTTTTCTGCCTTGGATAGAGCAGTTCTCACCCCAGCATTGGAGATGTTTGGGGGGCTACAATCCTCTGGTATAGATACCCCTCCAGTTGGGGGGAGGGGGGGGAGAAATCTGCACTGAACCTGTCAGCCAGTATGTTGGCAATGTCTGTAGGTTCAGTGATATTTACATCATTCCAAACTAAGTCCTGAGCGGGTTTACTCTCAAAACTTGCCTTGGATGATTGTATGGGGGAACCCAGTGTTTTACTCATAATGAGCAGGGGTGTCTTCCCTTCTACGGATTTCACTCTATCTTGTAGTAGCTCCTTCCTTTTGTTGTAGAGCTTGTTTATGGCTGGGGTCCACCAGACTGGATGCTTGCCTGTGGTACAAAGAGTCTTTGTTTTGTTTGGGATTGCCTGATCCATGCAGTCCTGGAGGTGCTGGTAGAAGGCATTTGTAAGTGATACAGTGGCTTGGGTAATGGTGTCCGCTGGCTTGGGGGCCTTGAAAGAGACCACACCAGTCCTTAGAAATGTGAAGTCGGCATTTGAGAAGGTCTTCACTGTTTGTTTTTCTATCTGGGGTGTGGGTGGGATGTGGACTCCCACTGAGATTAGTTCATGATCTGATCTCACCAATGATGGGTATACCTCTGGTGTTGAACAGTGTGACCCCATGTTCGTGATGATGAGTTCTAGTATGTTGTCTCCACTTGTGGGGATGGTGACCAGTTGTTCCATGGCATTTGAGTGTATGAACTCTTGGAACCTTTGGGTTAGAGTGTTGGGGCTTGATTAGTGATCCCAGTCTATATTTGGATAGTTGGAATCACCCAGTATGATGGTGTTTGGAGATACATTTATCCCCTCCAGTGTTTTCAGGACAGCTGTGTGAGGTACCTGAATTTGAGAGGGTGGCATGTAACATGCTACAAACTGCAGAGCAGTCTTGCCTACGGTTACTGGCACCTGGATGGTCTCCGATGCATCGTGTGTTGCCACCAACCTTGAGGTGAGGGTGTCCTTGATGAATATGGACACCCACCCTCCTTTCTTGGTGTTGTCCGGATTTTGGTGCGGAACGCATGATATGAGGTAATACCCGATAGTGCCGTGGTGCTGTCAGAAGCCGTGAACCAGGTTTCAGGCACAGCACAGACATCAATGTGCTACATACTGAGAAGGGCATTGAGTGTGTGCAGCTTGAGGTTGAGACCTCTGGCATTGAGCAGCATTACCCTTAGTGTCTTTCCTTTTCTGTGTTCTAGGGTGGTAGGTGTAGAATCTGATTCTTGCATAAAAAGGCACAATGGGGGTGGCAAGAGCATCAGCCGAAATCCGGAAGCCCAGGGGTGACAGGTGCAAGCCGTCCCTTGCAAATCAGCATGGCCTGTCCAGCATGTCATCCCAGGCAGACAGACATTGGACCCCCTTTGAATGACACCATAGTTTAAGCAAATTAGTACAGCTGATCATCTTGTCTTTGTTTATGTGGCATCATACTTGGCGAAGGTAGGATACTGCTCAAGGTCAGGGTCATACCTGCCTGGCCTACATAAGAGGGATCCTCTATGTCTCTTTCCATGTAGTCCAGGGAGGTACATCTCAGGTTGTTCACACCAGCATGGATAATGACTGGGTCAGACTTGTACTTGCAGTTGAGTAACCTGAGTGCTTGCATTATGTGGTGGATTCCAGTGCCCGACAGGCAGCTTACTGTGACCTCCTCCGTACTCGATCTGGTGAGCGGGACGTCAGTGTGTCTGACTATGGAGTCACCTATGACAAGTGTGTCTGGCATTGTGTTTGGCCTTAAGGGCTGTGACTGTTTGGCACACTGACTCTGTGGTCTATGTGTTGCATGTGCTGTGCCCTGTGGAGGCAGTTGTGTGGGTGTCTGCTGTGGTGGCCACTGCTGTTTTGGTAGAATTCTGATCAGAGCCTCCGAGTATGTCTTTGTGTGTCTATGTGTATGATTTTAAGTTGTGATAGTGCTATGTGAGACTGGGTTTGTGATGTGTGTGGTTACCTTCACCTTCTCACTGGTCTTGCTAGTCCTATGTTGAGAGAGCTCAGCCTCCACTTTGGCTATATAATTGCATCTCTCACATGTATGTGTGTTTTATGGGAGAAGGAGAGGGTTGTCAGTGTACATGAGGCAATTGTAACATTGCCTCAACATTCCCAGGTTCACCAGCTGAGCAGGAGAGGACACTAGCAACTGATCCCTAGACATGCTAGAAGGAATAGACAAAACAATGTTGGAATACAGGGAGATATCAAGCCCCCCCAAACCACATCATAGTGCTTGACTGACAATACCTACACATACACCATAGTTTCATAGTGTCATAGTTTACTAGTAGGCTATCTGCCCTAGTGCATGTATATGCCTAGCCATAGTGATGTGGCTATTGCCACCCCTTATAGTGGTAATAAGTGTACAGAATAGATTCCGAATATTGTGCCTCTGACTTAGTAGTAACACATTATGACCCCCTTACGTAATTGAATAACATGACTGTGCCTCTGTCTAATCTGTGCCTCTGTCTCATATGCAGTTGTCCAGATGTCTCTTGAAGAGAGTCAGTGAGGAACTCTGTCTAACATGAACTGGGATACTCTGCTAGAGTGTGAGATGCCTCTGAGTTATGACTCTGTCCCTCCAGCATATCCTATACATGTATGTGCTGATGTTCAAATCTTCAGCTCTCATGGTTCTGGTGGATTTGGATTGCTTGCAGTGGAGCATGTCCACCAAATCCTGATTGTACATGGTCTTGTATGTCAGGCATAGGTCACCTGTAAGTATGCTGTATGACACTGAATAAAGCTGGGTTTCCTCTATTCTGGAAGCATATGACATGTGTTGTAGACCCCTGATCTTCATGGTAAGGTACTTTTGGGGTCTCTCCAGCTGTTGCAAGTGCTGGGTGAGGTACATACCAAATGGGGCTTTGTATTCAATCATGGGCCTGATAAGGGAGAAGTATAGTGGTACAATGACCTCCTATGATCTGGATGGAAAACCCTCCATGATAAGGTGGGCAAGATAGAAAGTCTTTCTAACCACTTTGGCAACATGGGTGTCAAACGAGATGTCACTATCTACACGTGTCCCCAGGTGTCTGATTTGTTTTCTGTGCTCAGTGGGTTGCTGTCTATGTATTGATCTGTGGGTACTTTGTTCCTCCCAAAGGGGATGACTACACATCAGTTGCATTCAGTTTCAGGCCATGAGTCTGGCACCAGCTATCCGTCTTTGTGATGGCATTCTGTAGGATGTGTGTGCCAGCTGATGTATTCACTATGGTGCCTAGGTTGCAGTCATCTGCAAACTTTGTCAGTCACAACCCTCCTATGTTTGCTTTCACATCTGAAAAGTAAATACCAAATAAGAGGGGTCCCAGAACACATCCTTGTGGGACACCACCTGTGACTGGCTTTGAATCTGACAAGGCACCTGCAATGTTGACTTTATGGGTTCTGTTTCCTAGCCATTTTGCAACCTATCCTGTGACATATGGTGTTATATGTCAGCTGTTGAGCTTGTCTATGATGCCTGAGTGGGGTATTGTGTAACAGGCCTTAGCCAAGTGCAGGTAGGCTGTGTGGACTGCGTAGCCCTCATCAATGGCCCTACTGACAGTTTCATACTAGTCAACTAGGTGCAAAAGGCAGGATCTGCCCTGTACAAAGCTGAACTGGGTGGGATCAAGGGTCTGTAGGTCAGCAATGTCTCTGTGTAAGAGCTCCATAATGACTCTTCCCATAGCTTTGCAGACAAGGCTGGTTAAGCTTGTGTGGTGGTAGTTGCCATGGTCTGTGGAGGCATCTCCTTTGTGGAGTGGGACCACTGTTGCCGCGCCAGTGTTCAGGTACATATCCTGTAGCAAGGCTAAGGTTAAATAGCATTTGTATATACGGGTCCAGCTCCTTCTGGAGTTCACATAACATGCAACCGGGGATACCATCAGGTCCCATTGATGCTGTGTACTTGTCTTTGCTGAGTGCGGCTCTCACATGGACATCCAAGATGACAGTGAGGTTACATACAGCTGTGATAACTATCTTCTTTTGGGGGTGAGGGAGGGGGTAAATCGCACTGAAGCTGTCCGCGGAATGTTGCCAATATCTGTCAGGTCACTGGAATATATGTTGTTGTGTACCAACTCTGAGCATATCTGAGGGTTCCCAACCAGGTGTCTGACATAACTGAAGAAAGCAGTGTGGTTACCTTCATTGTCTTTGGTGATTTATGTCCCCAAGTTGACCTTGCATGTCTTTATGAGATAATGTAGCTTTCTACTAGTGCTAATCACAGCTGTCTTCCCTTTTGGAGATGTAGCTCTGTCTTGCATTAGTATCCCTCATCTGTTATACAGTTTGTTTATGGCTGGGGTCCACCAGACAGGACACTTTCCCTTTGTGGAGAGGGTCCTGTTTTATTTGTGATTGCATGGTCCATGCTGTCTGACATCTAGCTAAGGGGAGGTCATTCTGGTTCTGCAGTTATCTTTCATCAGCATTAGAAATGACCACAACAGCCCCTGTGGGGTGTACCTCATGCAGACACATCCAGCAACTGTAAAGTCCACAACAGTACCTCACCAGGAGTATGAAAGAGCTGGAACACATGTAATGTGTAGCCTGATTAAACAGAGTGCAGCTCCACACACTGCCATGCTGTCCACCCAGATGCAAGCTGTGCCTGATGTAGAAAGCCATGTCCAAGCTGGAATCAATGCACATGCTGCACCTTGTACAATCTGAATGGCAGGGAGCTATGCACATGAGGGACCTGAACCCCAGCACTGACATACATAGGACAGGCTGTACTGCATTATCCAAAACACAGAAGCCACCCCCACGCATGAGTAAACTACCAGTACAGGTTATCCGTAGAGTCACTCGTTGATTCCCCTCAACAGGAATCTTAATGAGTGGATGGGAGATGGTAGGTTTACCCTGGGTATCAATGTTATGTCACAGGTAGACAGAGGCACAGTATACTAAACAAGACATATGTCATGGCAAACTACACTTACAATGTGTTGACGGACAAACACACTCTCCGACTAGCATTAGAAATGGCCTAGGGCACATCGGTAGTGTTTGCCAATGTACACCCATGTTGTGGAATACACTACTGATGTTGGATGAGGCTGTTGTAAGTAGTTCACATCTGAACATAATGCAACATGGTCAGATAGGTTCATAGGTTCATAGGTTTATACTAGGCTATCTTCCCTAAGGCAGGTATAAGCCTAGCCCAGAGTTTGTTGGCATACACCACCCCTTATATGGAAACAGTACTGTGCCCAGTATTTTGTCGTGCCTCTCTCCAGCAGTGACACAGTGGCGATCCCGGGTTAAGCGTATGACCTCCCATCCACAGGTCAAGATACCTCTTGAACACAGCCAGCAAGGTGCTCTGCCTCACATGGACCGGGATTGTATTCCACAGCATAGGAGTCTCCGGTGATAACTCCATCCCTCCAACATGTCCAATGTACATCCATGCTAAGGTGTAAGTCACTTGCACTAGTGGTTCAGGTGGATCTGCCAATTCTGAGGTGGAGCATGTCCATTAATCCCTGTTTGGACATGGCCTTGCATGTCAGGCACATGTCACCTCTAAGCAGACGGTATGTGACTGAATAGGCGGGAGTGTCTTCAATCTGGCAGCATATGACAGATGTTGGGGTTCCTTTATCCTTTAGGTAGGGGACATTCAGGGTGTCTCCAATTGCTGCAGATGTTGGGTGAGATACATCCAGAATAGGGCATTGTACTCGATCACCGGTCTGATAAGTGAAGAGTACAGAGGAACAATGACCCACTAGATCTGGATGTGAATCCCATCCTGATCAGGTGGGCAATGTAGAAGGTCTTTCTAGCCACTTTAGCAACGTGAGTGTCAGAAGAACGGTGACTGTCAACCTGGGTCCCCAGGTCCATGATAACCTCCTCTGTGCTTAGAGGATTGCCACCTATATGGTAGCTTGGGGTTACCTTGCTTTTCCCGAAGGGTATGTCTACACATGTTGTGCACTTTGACTTCAGGCCATGGCTCTGGCACCAGCTATCAGTTACCGTGAGTCCCTTCTGAAGGATATCCGTGTCTGATGCACTGTCCACTCTGGCGACCAGTGTGCAGTCATCTGCAAATGTTGTCAGCCAAAGTCCTCCCATGTTGGCCTGTACTTCTGAGAAGTACATGACAAACAATAGGGGGCCAAGGACTGAGCCCTGTGTGACACCACCTGTGACCAGCCTGGAGTCTAACATAGTGCCAGCAACTCTAACCCTGTGGGTCCCGTCCTTAAGCCAGTTTGCAACCCATCTTGTGACATATGGGTTTACATTTCAGTTGGTAGGGTTTTCCACAATACCTGAGTGGGGTATTGTGTTGAAAGTGTTTGCAAGGCCAAGGTAGGCTGTATGGACTGCCTTTCCCTCAACAATGGCCTAAGTGACCATTTTGAAGATGTCAACCGAGTACAAAAGGCATGATCTGCCCTTGACCAAGCCAAACTGGGATGGGTACAATGTCTGCATGTCCCCTATATCTTTGTTTATGAGCTCAATTATGATCCTCTCCATAGCTTTGCAGACTAGACTTGTTAAGCTTATGGGGCAGTAATTACCAGGGTCCGTAGAGGCACCGCCTTTGTGCAGATGTGCACAACTGGACCCTAACCAGACTGTTGTGCACACTATGGAAATGTAAAGCAGTGATAGGACTAAAGCCCAGGATACTGACCACCACAGTGAAAGTACTGAACCACTACACTATACAGTACTACAGTGTTAGGTCAGTATGAGCGGATGTTGACAATTGTGTGCAAAGTATCCCATGCAAAACCTGCAGGCACAGTATACTCCCTGTTGTGTTCACACAAAAGCATTTGGACAGTAACTACACAACATGGCACAGAACACACAACCATAAACTGGAGGTATTTGTTGAAGGTCACACTCATCCACAAATGTGATGGGCTGCAGAGTTCAACATATGGAAAGCCCACACTGGGCATGCTCACACACTTAGATAAATGAGACATCTTTCACACAACATGCCATGGGAAGGCTGAACTGGGCATGCTCACACACTTAGTCCAAATGTAACTCCTAGCAACTGTGAAAACACACCAGAGGATGCTCATTCCCCTTTCTAGACACTGATCATGTAAGCACCCTATAAGTATATCAGGAGAAAAGAAATCTCCCAGTAATTCGAATAGCGCGCTCTGCTAATGTGTCCGTCTGTAGTGTCATAACATAGTTAGGTAGGGGTTTGAATCCAGCAAGTGTGTGTGAAGGGGGTTAAGCGTGTATGAAAGGAACATCCCTTTTGGCAACTGGGAAAACACACCACAGGATGCTCATTCCACTTTCTAAACTCTGATGATGTCAGCACCCTATAAGTATATCAGGGGAAAGAAAATCTCCCAGTAATGCAAATAGCATGCTGTGCTAATGCGTCTGTTTCTAATGTCATAACATAGTTAGATAGGGGTTTGAATCCAACATGTGTGTGTGAAGGGGGGTAAGTAAGTGTGTATGAAAGAAACATCCCTTTTGGCAACTGGGAAAACACACCACAGGATGCTCATTCCACTTTCTAAACTCTGATGATGTCAGCACCCTATAAGTATATCAGGGGAAAGGAAATCTCCCAGTAATATGAATAGCATGCTGCGCTAATGCATCTGTCTTTAGTGTCATAACATAGTTAGGTAGGGGTTTGAATCCGGCAAGTGTGTGTGAAGGGGGGTAAGTGTGTGTGTATGAAAGGAACATCCCTTTTGGCAACTGGGAAAACACACCACAGGATGCTCATTCCACTTTCTAAACTCTGATGATGTCATCACCCTATAAGTATATCAGGGGAAAGGAAATCTCCCAGTAATGCGAATAGCGCGCTGTACTAATGCATCTGTTTCTAGTGTCATAACATAGTTAGGTAGGGGTTTGAATCCAGCAAGTGTGTGTGAAAGGAACATCCCTTTTGGCAACTGGGAAAACACACCACAGGATGCTCATTCCACTTTCTAAACTCTGATGATGTCAGCACCCTATAAGTATATCAGGGGAAAAGAAGTCTCCCAGTAATGTGAATAGCGCACTGTGCTGATGCGTCCGTCTCTAGTGTCATAATATAGTTAGGTAGGGGTTTGAATCCAGCAAGTGTGTGTAAAGGAGGGGTAAGTGTGTATGACTGAAATATCCCTTTTGGCAACTGGGAAAACACACTACAGGATGCACATACCCCTTTCTAAACGATATCACAATTATGTATGGCTTTTGATTACAGACATGCCACGTGTGTTTTGCCCACACAGAATGCCCATGTGTGCGGGTTGTCCCTCACAATAATGCATGACATTGATTAAACCAGTTATGGCAATGCACACATGATGTATGTGTGTGCCAAATACACATATGTACCTGTGACCTTCAATAGTTACCATGTGTGATGCCTGCCACATGTGAATACATGGTATTTGCACAGGGTAACATTATGACTGTGGTCTTCTGTGCAGGTGCTGCATGTGGGATGTGTATATACAGTGTGAGATGTAGATGCTATCAGCCTAGTAGTGAGGGATACACACCTGGTCTGGGGCATATAGTCTACCTGTTGTTGATGTACAGGTGCTGCATGTTTTCACCTGTTGTGGGAGTGGTAAGACGTTATTCCATAGCAATGCAGTGACCGCATGCTAAGAACCGTTCAGCTAGGGTGTTGTAACTACAGTAATTCATTAGCATTCAGTAATATGTCAGAATCCCTGGTGAGGGTCTGATGCCAACCAAGGTCAGGGTTCTACCAGCCTGTGTCACTTGCTCAGTGATCCCTTCCATGTTCCCTATCATGTATCCTAGTGAGGGACATCCCACATCAGCTGTGGTGGCATGGACAATGACTGAGTCATATGTGTCCATGCATCTGACTGACCTGTATGCTTGTGTTATGTGGTGGACCACAGTGCCCCATGAGCATATCACTGTGACCTACACCTTGTCCAGCCTGGTGAGCATGTTTTCACTGCACTGGACAATAAAAGTACCTAACACAACTGCGGCAGTAGTGTTGTATAGCTGTACAGACTGTGCTTGTTTGGCACACAGGATTTGTGTGCTATGTGTTATGCGTGCTGTGTGCAGGCCTAATGTATGCCTGTGTGCCAGCTGCAGAGATGTCTTCCAGTCATGCAGGATGCTATTCTTAGGCTCCACAACTGGCCCGGTGTGTTTTCATGCTTGTATTGCTGTCCGTGTAGGTCCACATCAGATTGGTATTGCTGTCACTGTAGTATTTCATGCCACCCGACAGGTTATGCCAGTACTGGGTTCAGGGTGCTTAGTCCACAGTTTGGCCATGTGTTTCCATCTCATACATGTGTTGTACATCCATGGGTAGGGGATAGGGTTGACTGTGTACATGTGGCAGCTGTGACATTACTACATGACACACATATTCCACAACTGTACCGTAGAGGTGACTGACAACTGACCTTTGCACATGCTACCATAGTATTGAGATTGCATTGGTGATTAACAGCACATAGGGCCAATGGTGAACAAGATACATAGGTCCATAGGTTCATACAGGGATGTCTGCCCAGGGCATGTATCCACCTAGCCAGAATGTGTGTGGCTTTCAACATGCATTGTAAATCTGTCTTGCTATGCCCTTTTCCAAGGTTAGTATACTGTGCCTCTGTCTCACAGTGACACATAAGTGATACCCAGGGTAACCCTACAATGTCACATCCAGTCATTAATATCACTCTTGAAGATAGTCACTGAGTCACTCTGCCTAACCTCTGTTGGGATAATATTCAAGAATGAAGGGAGCCTCTGAGTTGTGAATGTGCCCTCCAGCATGTCCTATGTATATCACTCCTGAGGTTCAAGTCTTTCCAGCGTGTATCCTGATGGGATCTGGATATTCTGAGGTGCAGCATGGCCATTAAGTGAGGGTTTGACATGGCTTTATATGTCAGGCACAGATTGCCTATGAAGAGGCAGTATGCCACTGAGTAGAGCTGCTGTTTCTTTAACCAGTCAGTATGTGGCATCTGTTTGAGCCCTTTGATCCTCTTGTCGAGGTACTATGTGGTATTTCCAGTTGCTGCAGGTGTCTGGTAAGGTGCATGCCGACAGGTTCATCATAGTCAATTATGGGCATGATGAGGGATGAGTAAAGGGGCACAATGTCCTCCCCTGATCTACATGTGGATCCCATCATGATGATGTGGCCCATATAACATGTTTTCCTAACCACTTTGTCCATGTTGTTGTCAAATGGTAGAATGCTATCAACCTGTGTACCCCAAGGTCCATAATTCCTTCATCTGCACTTAATGGATTAACACATATGTGGTACTTTGTGGTCACTTTGTGTTTGACAAAGGGGATGACTATACGCTTTCTGTCATTCACCTTGAGGCCATGGCTGTGATACAAGTCCTGTGTTTGCAAGAGGCCCTTTTGGAGGATGCGTGTGTTAGCTGGAGAGTTGATTATGGCGTCCGGTTTGCAGTCACCTGCGACTTGCTCAGCCACAGTACTTCCATGTTGGCCTGTACCTATGATAAATATATAATGAACATGACAGCTCCCAGGGCTGAGCCTTGTGGGACACCACTTGTACCAGGTTGGAGGCTGACATGGCTCCAGCAATTCTAGCCATGTGTGTTCTGCCCTTGAGCCACTGTGCAATAACCATAGTGACATAGGGGTTAATATGTACACTGGTGAGCTTCCCTAGAATGCACAAGTGGGGTATTGTATCAAAGGCTTATGCAAGGTCCAGGTAGGTTGTGTAGACCTCCTTCCCCTTGACAGTGGCCTTGGTGACTGTTTCAAAGAAATTAAACAGGTTTGAGAGGCAGGATCTGCCATTAACAAAGCCAAACTGTGTATGGTGACATATATATATCAGCAACAAAAATAAAAAAATTAAGCACAAATCCAAATAATACGACCAAAGGAAGGATCCAACACTGCTTTATTCACAAGTCCCTAGCGCCTCGGCTCACGCCTTCAAGGAGAATAAATACAAAGCCATTCACTCAGATATTTATATCATTCACAAATAGTCAATTAAGCAATTATACATGATAATTAATTGACATCTCATAAAAACACTTTCCAATTACAATCTATATTTATACCACTAGGTGTCATTGTCCCATACTTTAATATAAAAACAGTTTCTTTATATAAAAGTTTACATTTAATTACTTCATCATTACTACCTATTTCTATATGTTCTAAAATAGTTGCCAACAAACCATCTGGTTCACTATTGTGATATTCTTTAAAGTGCATTGCAAGGGGACTTTCTTTCTTTTTATTCTTTATGTCCCTTATATGTTCTTGAAGTCTAACTTTAAAAGCACGCTTACTTTCCCCAATGTAAAAAAGTCCACATGGACATTTTAGTGCATATATCACAGCTTCTGTGTTACAAAAATACCTTCCATTTGGTTTAAAATATTTTCCATTTATATATTCAAATGTTTGACTAACATATTTACAAGAAATACATTTGTCACATTTATATGTTCCCAATAATTCTATTTTTGTTTTTAAATTAATATGTGGCCTATAATATCTAGCATGCACTAACATATCTTTTAAATTTCTACCTCTATTATAAGAGAATATTATATTTTCAGGAAGTATTTCTGATAAATCTTTATATTTAAATAAAAAAGGCCAATACTTTTGTATGGCCTGTTTTACTTGTTCTGCTATTAAATCATACATTAGAACCATATATATTTTTTCTGTTTTTTTTTTATTTTTGTTTAGAACACAAATATTGTCTTCCTTTTCTTTCTTTTCTCTGTCTAGCTTTTTGTAAAGACAATTTCACTTCTTCTATTTCATAACCTCTATTAATAAATAGCTGAAAGGTTTTTTCTAATTCTATTTCCACATCTCTATTATTATTACATAGTCTCATCACCCTTGTAAATTCACCGTATGGTAAAGATTTAATAAGATGTAATGGGTGATAACTATGTCCATCAAGGAAATGTAAATCATTTTCAAATTTTCGATATATTTTAGTAACAATTTTGCCATTACCTTTCCCTTCCAAAGTTAGATCTAAAAAATTCTATCCCCTACCTGAAAATCATCAAATTTCAAACCAAATTGATTTTTCTGCAAATTCTCCTTAAATTCATGTATTTCTGATCTTCCCCCTTTAATATAACGAAAATACTTTATTACATAATTTTTAAAAAAGACCATATGATATAAAAACTCTAACTCAAATGAATTCATCAAAACATTAGCATACATAGGGGCAAAACTTGCCCCCATAGCTGTACCCTTCAATTGATGGAACAACTGGTTATCAAAATAGAAGTAATTATTCTTTAAACAAAATTCCATTAATTCCATAATATAGAAGGACTCTGGACTATCCCCTAATAATTTATTCAAAGCCCTTAGGCCATATTCATGTTTGATACTTGTATATAGGCTTTTCACATCAGCTGTGAACCAGTACATATCTTGAGTCCATACAATCGATGATATTTTTTCCAAAAATTCAAAACTATCTTTTATATAAGATTTTTGCTTTATAACATAAGGGTATAGGTAGCTATGAAGAAAAATACCCATATTGTGTAGGAAATAATTACAAGCTGATACAATAGGACGTCCTGGAGGGTGGGCAGCATTTTTATGTATTTTTGGTAGGCAGTAAAATAATGCCACTTCACAATTAGACATTTTAAACTTCTTAGTAACATCATCCTTTGTGAAATATATATATTGTGATATGCCTCGTCTACAACGAGAAGGTACAAACGTACAAGAAAGAATTAATGTGACTTTATACCAGCAAGATAGTACATATGTTGTTAACTTGTGTGGTATTAATTTAGATGATGCAACATTTTCTGTACTAAATCGTGGTCTAAAATATATTCTGACAGTGTTACCACGAGCACATATTACTAAAGGTGATGTATATCGTTTCATACGTAAGCTACATTTAATTTCTTTCTTTGGTAGTAGACAGGATAATTTGTTTTATAAAGAAAAAGATGATGCTGCTTCTTCTGATGAATTTGATGACAGCTTTCATTCTTGTCTTTCTGATTTAGACGCAATGGCTGATAATAATGCGTATAGCAAGTTAGATACTTCAAAAGTAGAAGTCAGAAGTAAGTTTATTCCACCGTTTATAAATGAGGGCATAAGAAATTTTACAGCTATGATTGAATTTGCTATAGATTTAATATTTGCTGACTATGATAAGAATAAAGAAAATATTGTATATAATCTGAGCAAATTAGAATGGAAGGCTTTGCAAGCTTTAGTTAATAACCAAGAATTGGTAATAAAACCAGCCGATAAGGGCAACAAGGTAGTTCTTATGCACTATACTCAATATGCTCAAATGTGTTTAGAACATCTTAATGACACTGAAACTTATAGTAAATGTAATATAAAAATGTATGAACAAGCAGTAAAATGGTTTGATGATATATTACAAAAAGGGTTACGATTGGGCTATTTCACAAAGGATGATGTTACTAAGAAGTTTAAAATGTCTAATTGTGAAGTGACATTATTTTACTGCCTACCAAAAATACATAAAAATGCTGCCCACCCTCCGGGACGTCCTATTGTATCAGCTTGTAATTATTTCCTACACAATATGGGTATTTTTCTTCATAGCTACCTATATCCTTATGTTATAAAGCAAAAATCTTATATAAAAGATAGTTTTGAATTTTTGGAAAAAATATCATCGATTGTATGGACTCAAGATATGTACTGGTTCACAGCTGATGTGAAAAGCCTATATACAAGTATCAAACATGAATATGGCCTAAGGGCTTTGAATAAATTATTAGGGGATAGTCCAGAGTCCTTCTATATTATGGAATTAATGGAATTTTGTTTAAAGAATAATTACTTCTATTTTGATAACCAGTTGTTCCATCAATTGAAGGGTACAGCTATGGGGGCAAGTTTTGCCCCTATGTATGCTAATGTTTTGATGAATTCATTTGAGTTAGAGTTGTTATATCATATGGTCTTTTTTAAAAATGATGTAATAAAGTATTTTTGTTATATTGATGATTTAATTTTTATATGTAAAGGGGAAGATCAGAAATACATGAATTTAAGGAGAATTTGCAGAAAAATCAATTTGGTTTGAAATTTGATGATTTTCAGGTAGGGGATAGAGTGAATTTTTTAGATCTAACTTTGGAAGGGAAAGGTAATGGCAAAATTGTTACTAAAATATATCGAAATTTTGAAAATGATTTACATTTCCTTGATGGACATAGTTATCACCCATCACATCTTATTAAATCTTTACCATACGGTGAATTTACAAGGGTGATGAGACTATGTAATAATAATAGAGATGTGGAAATAGAATTAGAAAAAAACTTTCAGCTATTTATTAATAGAGGTTATGAAATAGAAGAAGTGAAATTGTCTTTATAAAAAGCTAGACAGAGAAAAGAAAGAAAAGGAAGACAATATTTGTGTTCTAAACAAAAAAAAAAAACAGAAAAAAAAATATGGTTCTAATGTATGATTTAATAGCAGAACAAGTAAAACAGGCCATACAAAAGTATTGGCCTTTTTTATTTAAATATAAAGATTTATCAGAAATACTTCCTGAAAATATAATATTCTCTTATAATAGAGGTAGAAATTTAAAAGATATGTTAGTGCATGCTAGATATTATAGGCCACATATTAATTTAAAAACAAAAATAGAATTATTGGGAACATATAAATGTGGCAAATGTATTTCTTGTAAATATGTTAGTCAAACATTTGAATATATAAATGGAAAATATTTTAAACCAAATGGAAGGTATTTTTGTAACACAGAAGCTGTGATATATGCACTAAAATGTCCATGTGGACTTTTTTACATTGGGGAAAGTAAGCGTGCTTTTAAAGTTAGACTTCAAGAACATATAAGGGACATAAAGAATAAGAAGAAAGAAAGTCCCCTTGCAATGCACTTTAAAGAATATCACAATAGTGAACCAGATGGTTTGTTGGCAACTATTTTAGAACATATAGAAATAGGTAGTAATGATGAAGTAATTAAATGTAAACTTTTATATAAAGAAACTGTTTTTATATTAAAGTATGGGACAATGACACCTAGTGGTATAAATATAGATTGTAATTGGAAAGTGTTTTTATGAGATGTTAATTAATTATCATGTATAATTGCTTAATTGACTATTTGTGAATGATATAAATATCTGAGTGAATGGCTTTGTATTTATTCTCCTTGAAGGCGTGAGCCGAGGCGCTAGGGACTTGTGAATAAATATGTGTATGGTGACATGTCTGTAGGTCCACAATATCTAGATATGTGAGGTTCATGATGATCCTTGCCATAGCTTTGCAGACAAAGCTAGTCAGACATATGGGGTGAATAGTGTCCAGGATCCGTGAAGGCACCACCTGAATGTAGAGGGACCACTGTTGCTGTATGCCACTCTTTGGCCACATATCATGTAGTAAGGCTGGGATTGAACAGTAGTGTTATGTCTGGGTGTAGCTCTTCTTGTGGTTCATGTAGGACACAGCCTGGGACACTGTCTGGTCCCATTGATGCAGTGTTTATTGCTTTGGGAAGGGCATCTCTTACCTGAGCATCTGTGATGTCAGGGGGTCAGCACTCTGCCGTGAGACATATTTGCCCTTTTGGTGTGGTGGGGGGGAGAAGGCAGCAGTGAACCTGTCCACTAGGATGATGGCAATGTCTGTGTGTTTTGTATTTCGTGTGACATCTTGGATTACCTCTGAGCATATCTGGGTAGTACCACCCAGGTTCCTAACATAACTACAGAAAGCCTTGTGATTATCCTCAGTGGCTTGTGGAATCTTCTCTCAAAGATGGCCTTAGACAATCGTATGGGTGCCTGTAGTTGTCTTCCAATACTCATCAGTGATTTCTTCACATTTTGGGAGTTTGTTGTATCACGTAGTGGCGTCCTCCTTCTATTGTATAGTGTGTTTATGGCTGGTGTCCGGCACACAGGACGTCTGCCTTTGGAGAATTGGGTCATGCTTTCATATGTGGTTTCATGATCCATGCATTCCTGAATGTGTCCATAGAATGCCTTTATACAGGTATCTGCAGTCTGGTCCATATTTTCAACAGGCCTGGGGCCTTTGAAGGTTTCCACATCATTTATGAGGGGTGTGAACTTGCTTGACATGAGTTGTTGACAGACGTGCCGCCCTCCAGACTGAGCAAGGTGAGGGTCACATTTAGCTACCTGTCGGGTGATAGAATGTGCCACATAACACAGGCACACAGGTCACTCCACAGCAAGTACAATTATGAGGCAGTCATTGTCCATGCTGGTGCAAACAACCTGAGACGTACCTCCCTGGACCACATGGAAAGAGACACAGAGGAGCTCTTACAGCACCCTCTCAAACTCAGGACTCCCACACAGCCTTCATGCTCACACAGGAGAGTATAGATTTCTCTGCAAACACCATCATACTGGGTGACATCAGCTATCCAAACATAGACTGTGAACATTACACAAGCCACAATACCCAAGCTCTAGGGTTCCCATAGATCAGACATTCTTTAGCTATGGAACAGGTAATCAACCTTCCCACAAGAGTGGCAGATATACTAGACCTGATCATCACAAACATGAGTACAAAATGCTCACCACTGGGAGTATATCCCTCATTGTTGCAATCAAACCATATACTAATCACACTGGAGTACTGGATCCCCCACATATGCAAACCTCGAACACATTGATGTGTGTGTGGGAAATGCCCCTATTAGCAACTGTGACAGTACAGTACAGGATGCAGATCCCCCTTTTGAAACACTGATGATGTCAGGACTCTATAACTATATTACCTGTATTAAAGTCCTTCAGTAATTCGTATAGCGTGCTCTGCTAATGCGTCTTTCTCCAATGTCATAACATAGTTAGGTAGGGGTTTGAATCCTGCAAAGGGAATGTATGTGTGTTAGTATGAGTGGGGTTTATGTGTGTGCATTATGCTGGGAGGGATAAGTGCCTTTTGCCAACTGGGAGAACACACTACAGGGTGCACATCCCTCCTCCTACACACAGATGATGTCAGCGCCCTCTAAGTACAGCATTAGAAAGGATTTTGCCAACTACTGCAAATAGCACACTCTGCTAATGTGTCTGCTTCTACTGTCATAACACAGTTAGGTATGGGTTTGAATCTTGCAAATGGAAAGTATGTGTTTTACTGTGGGTGGGGTTAGTGTGTGTGCACAATGATGGGGGTGGGATGTGGCTTTTGCCACATGGGGCTATGCACTGGAGGGTGTTCATTACCCTTAACAAGCAGTGATGTTGACAGCACCCTATACAAACAAAACTACAAAAGAGAAGGTGGTGGTACCAATAACACATGTAAGGTAACACTTCTTCAAGTAATGTCCACAAAATGAAGTAGGATAATCAAACAATTCTTTTACTCTATACAAACAACATGACAACAGACAACTGCCAGTACTCAGTATAGTGTTACATGCCACTGTAACACACACATGTACCAGAATATAACTAGATAGTGTTTTGAAGCCTGAATGTGGCAAGTGTGTGGATGTGGGATGTGTCTGTGTGTGCATTTCCGTATGGGAAACATGTTTGATGTGGCAATCAGGGTACCACAGTACCTGATGCACATTACACCTTTGAACTGATGAGGTTGCCTGCAACCTGTGAGTACAGGTAGAGAAGAGGAAGTCGGTGGTAAACAACATAGTGCACTTCTCAAATGTGTACCTGTCATGTATCAACAGCTACTCATGTAGGGTAATAAATAATGGGAATGGCAGGTGAGCATGTGCATGTGTGTGGGTAGCAGGGTGTGTATAAATGCATGTGTGACAGAACAGATACATATAGCTGAATCTACATAACAGCACATGATGCGCATTCCCATAGTCAATGTTAGCATGTGATGGTGTGCAGCTGGTACACTTTGGTAAGTAGTATGGGTGCAGATAACAATTGAGGACATTCATACAGTTACTGCAGCAGGACTGCTGGGATATACACACAATCATAGTGGAACAGTGAACAGTTACCAACATGTTACTACTTATACACATCTATGTAGTCACCCTGTGCATCAGCAACGTGTTTACCTTTTCCTGCACCAATGTTGTAGTATGCAGGAGGTGGCACAGTGTCATCATATGCACAGGGTGTGGGTTAGGTATGCCCAAGCCAGCCACTGGTAACACCAATTGACATGTGTGTGTATGTGTGTTTGTGAGGGGCAGCAGTACAGGGTGGACCAGTGTTGGTGCAGTGTGTGTGTGTATGTGTTTGCCCTAGGTGTTAGGTTTCTGCATGTGTGTAAGCATGCACACAGTCCCACATAATGGCTGCCATGTACAGGGTTTTGTCATCTGGTCATCCAGATCAGTGTCTGTGGGCACGGACACTGTACCTGTGCCTGGCAGGGGTGCTACGGGCCGTATCCGGTACTAACCCAGACTGGGTACTGTCGTCAGAAGCAGGGGTGTGTTGACTGGACACAGTTCCCTGTTGGGACTGTCCAGAGCCACGTGCACGTGGTCTCCTGGGGCATCTTGATGACAGCACAGACCCAGCATTGCTGGGGCTGGTGCTGGCACTTGAGGTGCGTGAGTGGGCCTGTTGTCGTCCGCAGCCACTGCCAGCTGGTGCTGTTGCTGGCATACGGCCACGTCGATGTCGCAAACGCACACCATCACCCTGGCCCATGGACATCTGGTTGTGGAGCAGCTGTTGTATGCCCCCACGACGTCTGTCAATGACATCTGTGAAGTTACGGATAGCATTTGCAATGTCACGCATGCCGTCTGTCATGGCTGTGCGACATGCTCTCAGCTCCCTCAGACCCTGTCTGGTGTACCTTTCCATACGTGCCTGTGCCTGCATGACAGTTCGAAACATAGTGGAGGTTGACATACCTCCTTGGGCACGTCGGCCAGAGGCAGTACGGCCACGGATGCCCCCACGAGAACCCATGGGTGACTGTCTGCGTGGTACCATTGGAGGACCCTGCTCATGGCTGCCTTGTGGGGATGCATGTACCACAGGTACCACATTACCCTGATCTATGCCCACTGCAGACTGTCCATCACCTAGGGACAATGGTGACAAAGGATGTAATGGCAGGATGACTGTGCGCATTGACGGGGTTGACAGCTGTGTACTGTCAATTGGCTGACCAATGGTGGACCCAGACACACCTTCCTGCACCATTACAGACATTTCATCATCATCAGTACCTGGGGCACAAGATTCAGGTTCCCTGCTGCAGGTCACCAGAGCAGCACCAGAACCTACGGGAGGAAAACAGGGAACACAGATTACAGTCCCAACACATATCTGACAGAGATGCACTTCAATACTAATGCACATATTCAGAAATGGACACATGCACTCATGGACACTAACACACATGCACACATGGGCACAGGCACACTCACACACATGCACACCCCACAGTAAGCACACACATCAGTACCGTGTTACACTACTCTTAATTTTGTTAAACTGGGTATTGCAGGTATTATTAAACACACTCACCAGCATGTATACTACAGAGTTACACTACTCTTACTAGTATTATAAATTGTTTTTCAGGTAATGTTAAACACACTCACCAGCATGTATGGCCTGCCTCGTTGCTAGATGGGAGGGACCTGGAAGTGTGAAGAGAGTAATGTCAGTGGGCACAAGTGTGCCATTTGTTTTGCACATGATACAGTACAGTAGTACACTAGTTCCCTTATACACATCAGCTGCTCATAATGTCTGTATCACACATGCACAATTACATATCATGATGACAGATACATACCACATGCACACCTTATGCGTGCATGAAGTAACAGCGTACAGAACAGTCATATGTACATACCAGGAGTTAACTCTAATCTCACCCTTACCTCTCTTCAAACGACAACTCAAACTGTACTTCCAAAACCACTGGCTTTGTTCTTGTTGGACTCCAGGCTAACGTCCCTCTCCCCACCCTCTCTTTACCTTTAACCCCTCATTGTGCATAAAACTAGCTTCTACCCTGTTTCTTTCACCTTGATGTCCTTCTATGCTCTGACCTACTCCTCCCATCCCTCCCACCTCCTCTTGACTGTCTTCCTTCTTTTCCTCACTTCCCTTCTTGACTCCTGCCTCTTCCCTATTATTTTATCTTTCATACTCCTTCTACTTCTCTACCCTTCTGAGCTTTAACTATTATCTATATGGCTTTTGCCTTATTGCATAACCGTTATGTTTTAGGTAGAATTGCTTTGAAACCGACAGTACATTGTGTATGACTTTAAACTGTTTGAGTTCCTTAAATGTATGTTGATTTAATTAACAGGCTGGTGTATATTTCTATTATGTTGGTTGTCTGTATTAACAACTTGTCTGTCTGCCTTTATTATGTTATGTGTGGAGCTTTTCTCCCCAGGCCTCTACTGAAAATGGACATACATCCAGCTAGACTATCTTGGTCAACAAATGTAAAAGTAATAACAAGAAATAAATATGGCATCTTACCTGCACAGTCGGTGTCTTGCTGCTGTGTGGATCCAACCTCCATCATGATGCATGACTGTTGCTGTTGTTGTTCTGGGGCTGGATCCACAACACTTAGCAGTAGCCCCTCCTGTCTGGTGAGGGGGGGATGTGTGGCCACCCCCCCACCTGTGGCAACCTGTTGCCTGCGGATATCTGCAGCACGCTGGCGGACATTTCTAATCAAATCACTGCAGTGATGTCTCACCTGCTCATATGTCCTATCATGCATGTCAATATCATTTATCCTGCTAACTAGATTTTGCCACAGTGCAGACCTCTCCTGCTGATTCTGGGTGGTGTGTGAGAACAGGATGGCATAGTCACGCACCAGGCTCTGGTGAATCACTTCATCCTCTGCAGCAGAATATGCGGGGTTCCTTTTTGGAGCCATGTTACCCTGGAAAGTTACACAAACAGGTTATCAGCATAGTATCTCAGCAATACATGGTACACATTCTATACAGGGAGTATTAAATTGTACTTATTACTGCTTGGTTGTAACTTGATTAAAGTGTAGCTATCATTCTAAGTCATTTGGACTAAGCACTTGGCCCTCAGACCAGTTGTTTTACATTAGGGAGGTTTGTGGCAAGCACTGTGGTGGCAGGACACATATCTTTCATCCGTTGAAGTTGGGAACTGCTGATTGAGAGCCCAGTGTCCAAGTGTATTAGTTCTGGTATAGGCAGTTGGCCTTCAGGCCAGTTATTTAACATCAACAAGGTTTGTGGTCTGCACTCTTGTGTGACAATAGGCTGTACTCTGCCATTCATAGCTGGGGACATCTGGTTTCAGGTTTATAGTGCCTGCATATTTGAGCTGTATCTTACTGACATTGCTACACCTTGTTTGCTGTAGCAAACACTACATCCAGGCCTCCTGAATCTACCTTTGTTTATATGCTTGTTATTTGTTAGCTTGTTATTTCACTGGTATGCTACTTCCACATAATACACAGCTTCTCAACACTTCTGTGACTCACTACTGATATCTGCATTGCTTACTGTACATATTTCCATGTTACACATGACAGCAAGTGACTGCTTGTCATTGTTGCATTTACTTAATTGTGACACATTGCACTTAGGTTACCTGGCACTTGCTCACTGAAGCTTTTATATCAGTCAGCAGTAGTAGGTAATATCAGTACACCCTCACTCCCTACTGGACCTTGTTTTCAATTATTACGGAATTCACAATAGTATTCTAGCATGTCCAAAGGTCAGTTGTCAGTCTCCACCCCAGTCCAGCTGGTGAGTGTGGTACTCCAGAGACAATGTTAGAACAGCTGCATGTACACAGACAACCCCCTCCTCCTAACAACAAATTCAAACTCATGTGAGTGATGCAACCATATACCAAACTGGAGGCTAGGCTCTGTCTACTCAATACCGCCATAACCAGTCAGGTGGCAAAGGAAACCACACTCACTACACTTCCAGTCTCACATAGACCTACCACGACAGCAGAACTAACACATGATCACACATGAACATACTTGTAGGCTCGGACTACAGGTCTGCCTACGCAGCAGAGACCTCCTAAGCAGACACTCAGGCAACCACTACCATGGAAACAAACACATGCAACACATATCACACAAAGCCAATGTGCTGAACACTCACAGCCATTAACAGTAAACAACACACCTCATACACCTGTACTAGGTGCCTCTATCATCAGGCACACTGACATCACGTTCACCAGGCTTAACGAGGTGAGGGTTACGGTGTGCAGCCTGTCGGGCACTACGACCTGCCACATAACACAAACACTCAAGTAACCCCAAGGCAAGTACAGGTATGACTCAGTCAATGTCCATGCTGGTGTGAATGACCTGACACATACCTCCCTGGACTACATGACATGAGACAGTACGGAGCTCTCTGAGCATGTAGCCCAAGACAGTTTGACCCTGACCTTGAGTAGCATCCTACCCTCACCAAGAACAATGCCACAATATCAAGGCATGATGATCCCTTCCAACAATTGACTGACATACTGGTGTCATTCACAGATGTGGCAATGCCTGCCATCTTGGGGTGGTATGCTTTGCTAGGGATAGCTTGCACCTGTCACCCCTGTCCTATTGGAATTTGGCAGAGCCTCTTGCTACACCCATAGTGCCTGTATTAGGCAAGGCTCATAAGGCAAACCCACATCCATTTGTATCACAAAGGATGAGGAAGTAAGAGTGATGCTACTCAACAACGGAAGTCTAGACCTCAGGATGCACGCACTCAAAACCCTACTTAGCATTATGGACATCGATATCTGTGCAGTAACATAAACCTGTTTCAGGTTTCACAGGAGCACACCAGCACTACCAAGTTATAACTGTTACCATTCTTGTCGGCCCCAACACTTGAACAAGGAAGGTGGAGTATCAATATTCAACGCAGATTCCCACGCCTCCACATTGGTGGCAAAGTACAACATAGGTGTTAGGCCATTGAGTACAGAAGATGTAGTTGGGGACCTGGGGAAGAAACATGATAGCAGTCTGTCATTTGTCAACCACATGGCCAACGTGGATTGAAAGACATGTTATATAGCCCAGCTAATCATGAGGGATTCACATGTATGGCAGGGGAGGTCATTGTGCCTCTTTACTCATCCATCATCAGGCCTATAATTGCGTACAATGCACCTTTTGGGATGTACCTAACCAGACACCTACAGCAACTGGTACAGGACAACAGTACCTCATCAAGAGGATGCAATGGCTCAAACAGATGTCATATGCTGCCCATGTAAAGGAAATCCAGCTGGACTCAGTGGCATACTGCCTGTTCAGAGGCAATCTGTGTGTGCCATATACAGCCATATCCTACCCAGCAGAAATGAACATGCTGCACCTCAGGTAATCAGAGTCCCATACAGCCACATGCTCAGGAGACCTGAACCTCAGCACTGACATACATGGACATGCTGGAGGGGCATATTCCTAACCAAGAGGCTCCCTTCACTCTGTAATGAACTCACACTACAGGTTAGACAGAGTCCCTCATTGACTCTCTTCCATAGGAATCTGGATGAGTGGATGGAGATCATAGTTGTACCCCAGGTATCACTTCTATGTCACTGTTAGACAGAGGCACAATATACTAATGTCGGACAAGGGCATAGCAGCATAACTTGTAATTGGGTGGTGAAAGACAAACACATTCTACTAGGCTTATCAATGCCCTAGGGCAAATAGCCTAGTATGAACCTATGAACATGTGTGTACTGCTATAGTACTTCTGCCATATGTTGCATGTGTGTGTGTTGTGGGGATGCACAGGTAATGGCCAGATATTTCTGCACAGGCGACACGTCTGACACACTCTGGGTGTTCATCCCTACATACTGGATGTGTGTTGCCATCCAACCCTGTGATGTGGACACACATTACTCAGCCTGGATATACATATCCCAACAACACCACAAGCACAGTACACTACCTTGCTATGTATGCATGTAATTACACAGTTATTCACTAGTTATGACTGTGATGCTATCCATGCAGCCCATTGGGCCAGTGGAAGCCACAACACACACTGCCGGCCCCTTTGCATATGCTTACCACAGACATCCCACATACTGCATGTACTGTGCACACACATATCTAACCCAGAACATCTGCACACCACTTATTAATCCTTCAGATACAGGCACATTGTATAACAATAGCAGGAGGCTACTGCAGCACAGGGCAGATTCACATGAAGGCAAGGGATCTGTGGTCATCAGTGTTAAGATGCTTTACATTCACCAAATGCACAGATATTGGCAACATGCAGACAGTTTAGGTGCAGGTACCCCCCCCCCCCATTCTCCTACACATGTGGTATTAGTTATCCCAGATGACTGTAACCTCCCTATCCTCTCACATGTCCAGGTGAGGGCCACCCTCAACATTGCAGAACACATAGCATCACTGTTACGAAATGGTATCCCTGGATGTGTGCTACATTCACCCCTGGAGGACATAGCACCACATGACAGACTGATATTAATCCCTGGCCATACTACAGGATATGTACCTGAACAGTGCCATACATACACAGTGGTCCCACACCAATGAGGAGTAACCTCTACTGACCCTGGTAACTACTGCATCATATGCACAACTGGCCTTGTGTTCTAAGCTATGGAAGTTTTAAGTATGGGCAACATGTACAGCAATATTACATATGTATATATTTCAGGACTATGTACACACAACCTATCTCATGGACATACCTATAGATTATGAACTATGATACATTTGGAGGTGTCACAGTAAACACAGTATTAACCTGCTACTTTGCATTACCCGTGTTTGTGGCAGCTGCTGCTGTGTCAGTGGTGCTGCTTGCTGTTTTCTGCTGCTGCTGCTGCTGCTGGTTTTGCTGCTGACAGTCTGTATATTTTCTTATTTCTGTCTCTCTCTCTCTTTCTCATTAGGTTTGTGCAATGACTGTATTGCATGTGTGGAGTGTGGGTACTGAATGCTTTTGTAGGTATCTGCATAGGCCCATGTGATGGCCTCTGCACCAATTGTAAGGCAGCATTGGCTAATTGCATACAGCCAGTTGTGTACTGATTGCATGTCTCACTGTGATTTCAGGACAGTGCTATAAAAGGTATGTGAGATAGGCGTTGCCCTTTCAGATTGTAAGGGCGTGGACCATGCTGGTATGCTGTTGGAAAATGTTCTGTGAGTGTGAAGGTTAGTACATCTCTCATGCTTCATGCTGTGTTGTGAATTCAGGTTGCTGCATTTCTCCCACCTGTTCCCTGTAGTGAGTATGTATGCATACTGACACCTACAACTATATTTATTATGTATTGCTATATATACATATGTGTACATATACATACTTTCATATATGTACATTAGCTGACAATATTGGGTACAAGCTAACAATTTGCAGGGCTGTTTCTGTTAACACACACTAGTATGGGAATCCAGTAATTGGGACAGTGAAAGTCTGTCTGACATGCTTAGGGTAGTAGACATACTATATTGCCTTTATCTTCATTCCTACTATTACATGTTCCACTTATTTAGCACTATATTCCTGTATGAGAGTCATGTCTTGCTGGTAGGTCATACAGACTAGTGTTACAATGGTCTTGTGGTAGGGCCTACTAGTATGCTTGTATTTTGCTTTCAAATTGAGTACAGGGTCTATCAATCAAAGTGCTGGAGGCACCTTCCAGCAGTAAAGGGGTTAGTAGGTCTCACAGGAGTCAGGCTGTGTTGCAGATTCTGGCTGCTGCATTTATCTTCACTGTTTCCTGTAGTGAGTGTGTATGGATACTGACACCTACAACTATATTTCATATGTATTAATGTATATTTATATGTATGTATGTGTACATATACACACCTTCATATATGTATTTTTACCTTACATTATTATGTACAAGCTGACAATTAGCAGGGTTGTTTCTGTTAACACTGAACTAGTGTGGGAATCCAGTAATTCAGCCATTAAAACTCTACCTGAAATGCTTTGGGTAGTACACCTCCTATATTGCCTTTATATTGATCCCTACTATTACATGTTATATTTATTTTAGCACAATGTTCTCATATGACAGTCATGGCTTAGTGGTAGGTCATACAGACTAATGTTACCAAGGTCCTGAGTTTGAGACTGGCAGTGGGAATTTATTTTTCTTTCCAAACCTTCAAAATGAGTACAGGACCTGTCAATCAAAGTGCTGAAGCCACCTTTAAGCAGTTAAAAGGGTTAGTGGGTCTCAGAGGGGTCAGGCTGTGTTGCAGATTCTGGTTGCTGCATTTATCTTCACTGTCTCCTGTAGTGAGTGTGTATGGATACTGACACCTACGACTACATTTCATATGTATTACTATATATTTATATATATGTATGTGTACATATACATACCTTCTTATGTGTACATTACCTTACATTATTATGTACAAGCGAACAATTAGCAGGGCTGTTTCTGTTAACACTGAACTAGTGTGGGAATCCAGTAATTTGGCCATTAAAACTCTACCTGAAATGCTTTGGGTAGTACACCTCCTATATTGCCTTTATATTGATTCCTACTATTACATGTTATATTTATTTTAGCACTATGTTCTTGTATGGTAGTCATGGCTTAGTGGTAGGTCATACAGATTAATGTTACCAAGGTCCTGGGTTCGAGACTGGCAGTAGGAATTTATTTTTCTTTCCAGGTTTTCAAAATGAGTACAGGACCTGTCAATCAAAGTGCCATAAAGGCACTTTTAAGCACTTAAAACCAGGTCTGCGCTCATTTGCTGAGCTCACGCATGCAAGACTGGCGTTGAGCTCCGCTAACACACGCCAAGACACCCATGCTATTTTCTTTGAAAGAAAAGAAAAGGGGCGACAGGAAAGTGGTGGCAAAGGGGTCACAAAGAGGGTAAGACAGTAGGGAAACAAGCATGGGATTTGCAGGAAGGATGTGGGTAAGGCCCATAGATGCCCATGTCTTTAGCAGCAACAGCTGTGTATTTGTATGTATTTTGGTGGGACATTTGAAACCTTCCACCCCTGAGAGAGGTGTCAGGACAACATTAATATTTGTTGTAAAGCCAATTGTAATTAATAGTTTCAATGTCCAGCGGACATGTGCGACATGGACAGCTATGTATGGGCGTAATTTTTTTGTGGGTACAGAGTGCCCTTTTTTTTTTTTCAGGTGAGAGTGGTATGTCAGGTGAAGGAAGTCGGTATAGCTGGGGAGGTAGGCTGGGTAGGTTAACAGACAAGACAGACAAGACGCATACAGGGGCGGTGTATGACACAAGTGGGGGGGTTACACAATTGACGGGACGGATGTTGGGATATGCAAGGCATGAGCCCACAGATGGCAACAGTGGAACTGATATCCCCACCCATAGGAAGTTGCCACTGTTCCTTCACAGCCCAGGACGGGCTGTGCTGGGGCTGTGCAGGTGGGACAACGGCCGTGGCCGTAAGCTGTGCCACCAAGCCTCGAGCTGGCGAGGGGCCCAAGAACAGAGTCTTGGATCTCCTTCACACCACAGACCAGACACCTTGGAGGGTGAGTGGACGTACTCCTCCGCCACGCTTGCAGAGGGGGCGGGCCCCATCCCCTGCAGCGCTTCCACCCAAGGTGGCACAGGGCCACCGGAGGAGGGTCCAGCCTGGGCACTAGTGCCAGGTGCAGTCGCCAGCTGAGGTGGGAGAGGTGGGTCCACTGGGACCTGCCTTCCCAAGCGTTCTATGTTTGTGGGTATGTTATGTTAGTTTGGGTTAGTGGCATATTATTCCATTCCAATTAGTTGTAACAGCATGCATTGGTATTCCCATTAAACAAACACCCAGATATTAACACCATTGAACAACGGGCATATCAATATCACATGCATTATTTGAACAGAAATACACAATCAAACAACATGCAGGGTTGATTAATGGCAACAGGCCATCAGGTTTGCAGGTATGAACAGGGCACATGCACAAACAGACATGCATATATTTGTGAACAGGTCAAATGTCCATGGTTAATGAAATGTTCACATACCAATATGTAGTGAGTGTTTTAATTTGCAGTTATAGGGTGGGGTGGAGAAAGAAAATGATGACACATGCATAAGTTACACATTGATATACATTTGTAATAGGTACACAATTAACTTGAGGCTGATGTTTCAAAATGATTTTTATTTGACTGTCATGCTAGACCTGTTACAGTTACATCACTATCCTAGTTATTGTGAATTTGATCAGATACATCATCCTGCTACACTTCGATGACAGGACAGGGGACAACTGTGGCTGTTTAGTTTGTCAGACAATCATTCATTCTATCTGCAAATTGTTTACTGTCATCACCATATACAGATTTTGGCTTAAACATTCAAGATTCAGACACACTGAAATCAGTTTGGGATGTTAATTGTAATTCCCACATGCATTTAGTTCTGTGGAGACACACTCAGGCTTATATATTCGGGGGTTATTACTACTTTATTTATTGATACATGACCCTTTCTGTCACTCTCACACATCCTGCAATTTCACAGTTCAGGTTGGTACCTCTAGGCTTTGTTCACATATTAGACCTGTGGTGATTCAAACACTTTCCAGCAGCCTCACTTCTGTCATGATTCAGCATTTCAACTGGGGATAAATCTCACATGTGATTACCTCAGATTCTGAAGCTGCACTCTTGAGACTACTGCAGGTTATACTATATTTAATTAATGGTGGGACATCTGTATTACAGCACTATTTATTTCTATCAATTATATTTCCAGTTACACTTGCATACTGCTGAACTTGTTGCAGCCATACCTGCAGACTTTCACTTCTGGCTTGCACATTATATTTCTTTTGATCAATACAGTGCAGTGTTCTGATACGTGCTACACTATAATATTTATTTACAAGTACTATGTGGGGTTACTAACCTGCATGGTGGCGCAGCCGCACCAGCCTGCGGTCATGCGCCCTTCGGTTCGCAGAGCGGACACCTGCAGCTGTAATACAAAACAAGTAATATTGGAATACACATCTCCATAGTATCAGCTAGTTTAATTCCTGACATACATAAGTAAAATGTAACTTACTCAGTAGTGGGGCGTTGGGCGTATCCCGGGCCTCCTGGATCCATTGGGTCAACTGGTCTTGCTTATGCCGCTTCAGGTCTGCATGGTGGTGACAGGCCTGCTCACCAGTGCGTGGAATGCCAGTAGCACTGGTCAGATCATGAGCCAACTGGTCCCATGCCTCCGCCCTGTATGCTCCCCATGAGACCTGGCCCTGCATGAGTTGGGCCTCATGATGGTGAACTAGGAGCCAGACCATGTATCTGGACTCCTCAATGCCCCACCGCTGTGCTCAAAAGCAACGTCCCTCCCCTACTCCACTCATTCTGCCTGCAGGTCTGTTCTACAATCGGTTCTGCTGTGTATTCCCGCCTATGGGGCTTATATATGCTGATTTTCCCGCACATTTCTATGATTGGCCGTTTTGGAATTGTATCTACTTCACAGAAACTGCTTTATCATGCTCCATTCTGGATTATATCCTATAAAAAAAAAAAAAAAAAAAAAAAAAAAAAAATCTTGTTTTCCCGCCTTACTGAACTAGAATAGTCCAGTCTTCAGAGTTTGCTGACCTCTGGGCTTTGTCTTGGTTCCTGTGCTATTCCATATCCTTATTTGGATAAAAGGAAGCGTCTTTGTTCACCAGTGGGAGTGGGGAGCACTGAGCGGCCTGTTTGTCCCTAGAGGAGTGGTTCCAGCCAGAAACTTGTAGTCTATTGGCCATTTTGGGTCAATTCCTAGCTCTTTTCAGCCCCCTGTAATAAAGCCCGCTTTAGCGAGCTTTTTCGCTTGTATTCAACTCAGCACAGCTCCTTGTGGTGTCCTGCAGAGTTCTACAAGCAGCAGAGAGCAAAAGAGTGACTTTTTCCTGATTTAAGTATTTTTTTCTGGCTTTTTGATTATTTACTGCTTAGCGACTGCATTTTCGCCTGTTTATACAGCTCTGCATTCTATTTAAACTGTTTTTTGTGTTGATTAACTGTTTTGCACTTTTAAAAAAGTTATTTGTTGTTTAATCTTACCTGTAGGCTAACACACTCAAGTGCGCTAGCCGTTTAAAAGCATTTATAGCATTTACTGTCTGTTTTTCCTCTGTTTTCTGCAAAAAAAAAAAAAAAAAAAAAAAAATCTTGTTTTCCCGCCTTACTGAACTAGAATAGTCCAGTCTTCAGAGTTTGCTGATCTCTGGGCTTTGGCTTGGTTCCTGTGCTATTCCATATCCTTATTTGGATAAAGGGAAGCTTCTTTGTTCACCAGTGGGAGTGGGGAGCACTGAGCAGCCTATTTGTCCCTAGAGCAGTGGTTCCAGCCAGAAACTTGTAGTCTATTGGCCATTTTGGGTCAATTCCTAGCTCTTTTCAACCCCCTGCTATAAAGCCCACTTTAGCACGCTTATGCGTGATTTAGCGGAGTTGCCCATAGAGCACCATCGGGCAGCCGGTTAAACAAGGTTAAACTATTTCTGGCTCCGTAAAGTCTGCTTTTCAATTTTTCCCTTAGAACTTCTCTACTTGCAATCTAAACAGTCTATTCTCTATCTCAAAACTCAGCACTTGCTCCTAAAGCATTTTTATATAGGTAAAGCTCAGCACTTGCTCCTAAAGCATTTTTATATAGGTAAAGTACTTGTATACTAAACAAAGTACTACATTAGCCTAGAATCCCTTGAGTACCCATTTCCCTATAGGTCCTTCTGACTCAGTTACACAGCAAACTTTTTCACTTTTTCTAGCATGTCAAGGGTCAGTTGCTGGCCTCCACTCCTGTTCAGCTGGTAAATCTGGGCATCTTGAGGCAATGTTACAATTGCCTCATGTACACAGACAACCCACTCCTTCTCCCACAAAACACAAATACATGTGAGAGATGCAACTATATAGCCAAACTGGAGGCTGAGCTCTCAACTCAGGACTGGCAAGACCAGACAGGAGGAGAAGGAAACCACGACACCACAAACCCAGTTTCACATAGAACTATCACAACTGCAAAACAAACACATAAACACACAAAGACATACTCAGAGGCACTGATCAAAAATCTACCAAAACTACAGAGGCCTCCAAAGCAGACACCCAAGCAACTGCCACCTCAAGACATAAGACATGCAACACATAGTTCTCAAAGTCAGTGTGCTAAACAGTCACAGCCCTTAAGGCCAAACACAATGCCAGACACACTTGTTATAGGTGACTCCATAGTCAGACACACTGACGTCCCACTCACCAGACTGAATAAGGAAAAGATCACAGTAAGCTGCCTGTCAGGCGCTAGAATCCGCCACATAACACAAGCACTCAGGTCACTCCACAGCAAGTACAAGTATGACTCAGTCATTGTCCATGCGGTGTGAACGACCTGAGATGTACCTCCCTGGACTACATGAAAAGAGATATAGAGGAGCTCTCAGATTATGTAGCCCAGGCCGGTATGACCCTGACCCTGAGCAGTATCCTACCCTCACCAAGAATGATGCCACAATACAGAGACAAAATGATCAGCTTTAATAATTGGCTTAATTACTGGTGTCATTCTAAGGGGATCCAATGTCTGTCTGCCTGGGATGACATGGTTGACAAGCCACGCTGCTTCACAGGGACAGCTTGCACCTGTCACCCTGGGCTTCCGGATATTGGCAAAGGCTCTTGCCACCCCATAGTGCCTTTTTAGGCAAGGCTCAAATGATAAACCTACCGCCTAGAAAACAAAAATGGAGAAAAACTAAGGGTAATACTGCTCAATGCCAGAAGTCTAAACCTCAAGATGCACGCCTCGAAGCCCTCCTCAGTATGGAGAACATCGATGTCTGTGCTGTGACTGAAACCTGGTTCAAGGCTCCTGAGAGCACCCCAGCACTATCAGGTTATACCTCATATCATGCCCGCCCCAAAATCCGGACCGAACCACAAAAGGAGGGGAGTATCCATATTCATAAAGGATACCCACACCTCCAGGTTAGTGGCATCGCATCTAAGCATCGGAGACCATCCAGGTGCAATTAACCATAGGTAAAACTGCCCTACAGTTTGTAACATGCTACAGACCACCTTCTCAAACTCAGGAAACCCACACAGCCTTCCTGAAGACACTGGAGAGTATGAATGTCTCTCCAAACACCATCATATTGGGTGACTTCAACTACCCAAACATAGACTGGGAACATTACTCAAGCCCCAACATCCTAGCCCAAAGGTTCCTTGAGTTCATAAACTCAAATGCTATGGAACAACTAGTCACCATTCCCACAAGAGGAGAAAATATACTAGACTTGATCATCACAAACATGGGGACAAAATGCTCCACACCAGAAGTATATCCCTCATTGGTGAGATCAGACCATAAATTAATCTCACTGGAGATCCACATCCCCCCCACCCCCAGCAAAAGACCACAGTGAAGAACTTCTCAAAAGCAAACTTCACACTTCTTAAGACTGGAGTGGTATCCTTCAAGGCCACCGAGCCAGTGGAAACCACAACCCACGCTGCTGAAACCCTTACAAATGCCTTCTACGAGCACCTCCAGGAATGTATGGATCAAGCAATCCCTAATAAAATCAAGACCCTTTCCACCAAAGGCAGGCACCCAGTCTGGTGGACTGCAGCCATAAACAAACTCTACAACAAGAGGAGAAAGCTACTACATGACAGAGCAAAATCCATAAAAGGGAAGGTATCTCTGATCAATACTAGCAAAAAACTACGATCACTCATAAAATCATCCAAGGCCAACTTTGAGAGAAAAATCGCTAATGACACAAAAGACAATCATAAAGCCTTCTTTAGCTATGTTGGAAACCTGGGTGGAAACTCCCAGATATGCTCAGAATTAGTCCAAAATGATAAAAAAATCACTGAACCCACAGACATTGCCAACATACTGGCAGACAGGTTCAGTGCAAATTCTCCTCCCTCCCCCAAAAGGAGAAATATCTATCCCACCAGAGTCTAGCCTCCCAAACATCTCAGATGCCCAGGTGAGAGCTGCTCTCTAAAGCAAAAACACAGCATCAATGGGACCGGATGGTGTCCCCGGCTGTGTGCTACATGAACTCAATGAGGAACTAAACCCACACATAAGGCTGTTGTTTAATCTTAGCCTTACTACAGGATACGCACTCCAAAGAATGGCGACGGCAACTGTGGTCCCACTCCACAAAGGCGGTGCTTCTACGGACCCTGGAAATTACTGCCCCATAAGCTTGATGTGCCTTGTCTGCAAAGCTATGGAGAGGATCATAATGGAACTCATAAATAAAGACATTGGGGACCTACAGACACTGGATCCTACCCAATTTGGCTTTGTCAAGGGCAGATCCTGCCTCTTGAACTTGGTCGACTTTTTCAAAACAGTTACTAAGGCCATTGATGAGGGTAAGGCAGTTCACACAGCCTACCTTGACCTAGCAAAAGCGCTCGGCACAATACTCCACTGGCATCATAGAAAAGCTCACCAGCTTAGATGTAAACCCATATGTCACAAGATGGGTTGCAAACTGGCTCAAGGACAGAACACACAGGGTTAGAGTTGCTGGTGCCATGTCAGACTCTAAGCCGGTCACGAGCGGTGTCCCACAGGGCTCAGTCCTGGGCCCCCTCTTGTTCGGCATTTATTTTTCTGAAGTGCAGGCAAACATAGGGGGATTGTGGCTGACAAAATTTGCAGATGACTGCAAACTGGCACCATAATTGACACTCCATCAGACACAGACATCCTCCAGAAAGGTCTCATAGAAATGGATAACTGGTGCCAGAGCCATGGCCTTAAGCTAAATGCCAAAAAATGTATAGTCATACCCTTTGGAAAAAACAAGGTAACCCCTAATTACCACATAGGTGGTAATCCATTAAACACGGAAGAAGTTATCAGGGACCTGGGGACCCAAGTTGACAGTAACCTCTCTTTTGACACTCACATTGCCAAAGTGGTTAGGAAGACCTTCTACATTGCACACCTGATCATGAAGGGATTCACATCCAGATCAGGGGAGGTCATTGTACCCCAGTACTCTTCACTTATCAGACCAATGATTGAGTACAACGCCCCATTCGGAATGTACCTTACCTGACACCTGCAGCAGTTGGAAAGACCCCAAAAGTTCCTCACCAAAAGGATAAAGGGGCTCAAACATATGTCATATGATGCCCGACTGAAGAAACTCCAGCTCTATTCAGTCGCATACCGTCTGCTCAGAGGTGATCTGTGCCTGACATACAAGGCCATGTCCAACCCGGAATTAATGAACATGCTCCACCTCATAAAATCCAAATCCACCAGAGCCACGAGAGCAAGAGACTTAAACCTCAACATGGATATAAATAGGACGTGCTGGAGGGACAGATTCATCACCCAGAGACTCCCTACACTATGGAACAGAATCCCAGTCCATGTGAGGCAGAGCCCCTCACTGACTCTGTTCAAGAGAAATCTTGACGAGTGGATGGGAGATCGTAGGTTTACCACAGGAATCATCTCTGTATCACTGCTGGACAGAGGCACAGCAAACTAATGGGTATAGTATTCTCATCCTAAGGGGTGGTGAAAGCCACACACACTCTGGCTAGGCTTATAAATGCCCTAGGGCAGATAGCCTAGTATGAACCTATGAACCTATTAACCTATGTATGCTATTTCTGCATTTCTAAGTACTACTGTCATGGCTTAGTGGTTTAGTACCTTGACTCTAGTGCATGGTATCCTGGGTTCGAATCTGACCACTGATTTTTAATTTTCAAGACTGTCTAGACATGAATTGAGGACCTGTCAATCAAACATGCCAAAAGCACTTTTAAGCACTTAAAACCAGGTCTGCGCTCGTTTGCGCGGAGCTAACGCATGCGCACTGACAGTTGGCTTGTGGGAGCGGCACGCAAACGGTGTGCGCTGGGATAAACCTTAATTGGCTTGTGACACACATGTTAAGCTAAGCACAGCTAGTTGCACACAGTTTGAGCCTGTTAAACCAGTACTTAGCTACAAGCAAGCAATTTGCAGCTTTTTAAACACTACTCAACTACAAGCACTCTGTCTCACTGCAGCTTAGCTATCAGTACATTTCTAAATATTTTTATTATTGTATTACTTCAGAATATATGCTCCATTTCATTCCATTTTACAAAAGGGTATACTTTTACATTTTTACAATACTGTCAGGGGCCTTTTTACTGCTTATTTACAAAAAAAAAAAAAAAGGTTGTTGTGTGGGCTCAAACCCTACCTGCCTACTCTTAAGCCAGCAACTCTACTGCTAAGCTATTTCTTCTTGGCTTACTTTGCATATTTAGTTCTCATATCCTTCTCCACTGCCTGCTAACTGCAATTGTGCTAGTAGCACACCTGCGCACACGAGCGCACACAGTAGCACACATTTACAGGGTTTAAAAAAAATAAAACAGTTTTTATTTTCATTTTATAGCCTCTGTTCACTTTGTACACTGATGGTCTGTGGGGGAATGTGTTGTGTAGTGTGTTTATTTACATTTCCATGGCCTCTCTCGTGGCTGTTTACTTTCAGCCATTCTACACTGCCAGGGGGCGTGTCCGCATGCAGGGCTTAGCCTACGAACACGCCCCCTATTCTCTTACATGGACCGTGTAAGAGTTACAGTGTGATTCAGCATGCCACATGCACCTCTTGCATATGCATGACATGCTGATATCACACCGTTTAACTGCAGCCTCCATGTAAGAGTTATAACTCTTACACGGAGGCTTCCTGAATCTGGCCCATAGCCTGGCATTTATTGTTAATAAGAATCAGAAGTAAAATATTTTATCTCTTATAAACTATGCAGGTTGTGAAATTTATTATCTACAAGCAGGTCAAGATGAACTCTTGTATGCAGCTGTGTCTCATCAATATGATACACAAGATAGGCCAAGGATGAAAGGAGTTATTCTTCAGGAACAGAATGTTTGAAATATGGAAAACAAACTGTCAGCAGACCAGCTTCAAAGGAAAGACTTATTATTCTGGCAAATTCTCTAAACTGCTGATGCAGGCAGAAAAGACACTATAAAGATTGGGACTTTTTCTTTTGTATTAAAGACTTTGATTTTCCTGTCCTTACAGACTTGATGCTGTAAGCTGAGGTACAGTTTTGATATAGATATATATACTTTTCATTGTTAAGCTAGAAGTAAACCTTGTGTGCAATAAATGAATGTCATAACAGCAAAACTGTCTCAGTGTCTTCATTGAATAAAGGTACAGACTACCTGAAAAGTGTAGTACCACTTTAACAGTGGTGAGACCAGTCCAGTACCAACAACTCATGTCACCATCATCTAGTGAAAGACAGCAGATAATTCTCCCACAACTGATCTTCATGTCAAGACTGGCCACCTTGTCCTGAACATTTGTGGTAAATATTTTCTTCTTTTTTTCTTTTAACAATGCAGTTGGTGAAAATGTCTAGAAATGCACTCAGTCCTTTACTTTTGATGTGTCTGAACCATATGTAGATGTGTAGAATTATTTAAATACATGGTATGATCAGCATGTTAGCACCTGTACGTCTTTATTGGGGAACATTGATAATCCAGCATTATGCAAATGGATTGCTACCTTTGATTGGTATGTACGTAAGGCAACAGTGCCACAGAATGTACAAAAATGTGCTATTTGCAATGATTTAAATGTTGCTTTTTGCATGCCTTGTCATAAATGTATTGTACAAAACCTGGAACACAACCAGGATAAAGTAATGCCTGAAGCACAGACAATGGTTCCTGTTTCTATATATCCTGTTGCAAAAGATTTGTTAGAGGGTGATGCAGATGTCAAAGTTTGTATTTTACAGTCTGATTTGCAGGAGTTTAAAGATTGGATTGCTAAAGTTAGCAGCCAGCAGGATCTTGACCTCATGGGTCATTTTCTGACTTGCTGTGATAAATGGAATGCAGCTGGTAAACTGCATGGTGACACTGCTGACTGTACAAAAAAAATGTTCTCAGTTTTTGAAAGTCTCACAGACTGAAATTAAGACCTTTACACAAACTGTTACTGAACAGGGCAGTAAAGCTACTGGTATGATAGAAGGGTTAATGAGTAAAATTGTCCATTTGCAAGAAAGATATGACAAGCAGCTGGCTGACACACAGCATGATGTAACTGTTGCAAGGGAGGAAATAAACACATTATGAGCTCAGTTAGAGACACGGGAATCTGAGGCTGCTAGAGCAGCAGACTTAGCTAATCAAGACCTTTTAAAATTACAAGCCCTGTTACAAAAATATCAATCTAAAGCACTAGAAACTGTTGTTACCAATCCTATCATAGCCTCAGCAGGCTTTTCTGCTGAAGTTTATCATCAGTCTAGGATGTTAGAAACTCTCCCTAAGTGGGATGAACAGAAGGGTATTTTTAATAACATGATTACATTTGAAGCTTGGGTTATTAAAACTGTAGGCACTGTATGGAATAATACACTTGAGCGTTATTTTTGGAATTTTACTCTGCAGTGTTTTATGGCTTATATTCAGCAAAAGCAGTATTCATTACAAACTAAACACCTAAGAATGACAGCAGTATTGTTATCATACACTAGGGGGCAGTCTCTCACACCAACACTTTTAGATCAGTTTCAAACGACAGTTTGTGACTCTTTAGAAGAACAAGCAGAACATTATCAGCTGGCATATATCCTAGTCAAGGTCAGTAATGAAAAAGTTATGAAAGATGTCAAGTTTCAAAAAGCTGTTATGTGCTCCTTTTTGGACCATTTGGAAGGTGTCCCAGGGGATATCAAACTTATTTATTTATTTCAAACACACTCACAGAGTTAGTAAATAAATTGCTGTGAGCATGTATTATGTGTAAAGATAATGCTTTTCATAAGCAAAAGATTTACACTCCCCTTCTGCACCCATTCTTAGTGAAGTAAGGGGAAGGGGGTGTGGGAGATGGATTAATCAGGGACAGTAAGTCCCACATCAGGTAGCAGGACACTCACATCAAAGGTAAGTTATACCGGGACAACAACGGGCAGCATCAGCTCTCCCAGCCACTCGGTTAGCTTCTCAAGTTACTCAATCTACAGAGGGTCCTCCAAAGAGACAGGTTATTTATTATTCCTGTAAACAGGTAGGTCATACTAAAAATGATTGTAAATAATATTGCAGATGGCGCCAGGAACAAGAAGCAACGGGTAAGTTTCTTACTGTGAAAAACTTTGATGGGGCATGTGTACCACAACAGCAACAGGTAATGCAGCCAAAAGTACAAACACAGCAGTACACTTCACAACAATGTGTGACAGGGGGTAATAGAGGACTACAGCAACAACCCCTATATACCACAAACACTCAACAGTCAGTATTCCCAATACAGCAAAGGGATGGTGTGACACCTACTGTCAATGAACAAAGTAATATTGTTAGCACACAGGATACAGCTGTCCCTTCTGACTTTGTTCCTGAGGGTCCAGTAAATCCTAATTATCAGCAGCGAATAGCCTTGCATCATGAACTTAATCAATCTTCTTATGTTGATGGTGAAGAGGCCAAAGAAACACTGCAATTATGTCCTTTGCAGTCCAATACCACCAATGATTCGGGGTGAAAAGTACATCAATTATAGGGGTGTGAACCCCCCCTGCCCAAGTCTTTTTCTTGACTAACTTCAAGAAAGGGAAAGATGGACGACCACTTATCAACATTTGGGTAGAGGGGAACCTGTAAAAAGATATTCTTCTAGATACAGAAGCGGCTGTCTCAGTGACGTAGGCATTTGCATCCTGACTTGTCTAAATGTATATGTATTTCAGGTTTTAATGGCTCTGGATGTCTAGCCATAGGTAGTAAACCTCTACAAATTCACCCATATGGCCAGTTAAAAAAAAAAGATGGTACTTACCGATTGGTTATTGACGTACTAAAAGTGAACCAATTCATGACTCCCCGGGCTCATCTGATTCCAGGGGTCCCAGAGTTAACAGCAAAAATAAACCCAAACCACAAAGTCAGTGGTTTACAGTCATAGACTTAGCTAATGGTTTCTTTGCACTGCCATTGCAGGAAAAAAATTGGCAAAGGTTTGCCTTTACTTTTCAAAATGAACAATATGTCATGACGTGGTTACTGCAGGGATTTCAAAATAGTCCGGTTACATTTCACCAACTAGTTGGACAAATGCTACAAGGTCTAGAATCTAATGATTCTGTTCTGCATTACACTGATGACATACTAATACAGTCTGAAACAAAAAGAACAGCGTTTAGCTAAAGTGACACAGGTCCTTCAAACACTGCAGGAGGCAGGGTTTAAGGTTAAAAGTAAAAAGGTACAATTCATGTCATTTAAAGTAACATTTTTAGGTACAATTTTACATCCTTCCAGGCATACTCCTTGTTCAGAGAGGGTGCAGGAAATTTTGCAAATGGATAAACCGGTTACCATTCCAGATTTGCACAAATTTCTGAGTATCATGAATTATAATCAGAAATTCATAGAGGATTACGTCAGCATGGCAGATCCTCTGTATGACATGCTTTCTAGCAAGAAAAAATGACCCTTTCTGGAGTGGGAACCAAAGGAAAATATGGCTTTTTGTGATTTAAAGGCAGCATTGGCCAAGGCTACAGAATTAGTAGCTCCAAGTCTAACACATCCCTTTGTGTTACAGGCAGCAGCTGGACCCAACAGACTCTGTTGTGCTTTTACATGAGTGGCCTCAGAGCTCTGATTCTAGAATGGAAAAATATTTATGCCCTATTACATTTTTCAGTAAAAAGATGAGATGTTGAGAGGGAATATCACCCATGTATTCAACAGCTTTTGGCCATTTACTGGGGTTTAAAACAAACTAAATACCTAACAGCTTTTTCCAAAGACATTATAGTACAGCCACAACATTTTATGCCATACAGGCTTTGGTAAATGAGACTCTGCTAAATAAACTGACTGATGACGTCAGTCAAGCAGTGTTTGTAAAATGGTTGGCATTATTTAGTGTGAAGCAAGTTACAATAAAGGCAGGAGATAAGTATTACTTATTTAATTTCTTGAAATATAAAGAAAAAAACACACAAATGCATTAGACACATTTCAAATCCAGAAAAGCCCATTCTGTCTCCTGATTTTCAGGAAGACAGGCCATCCGCCTTTGTTGACAGTGCTCAGTTTTGGGACAATGGACAATATCAGACTGAATTTGCAGTAGTAACAGAAAACCCTTCTATGGGACAGCCGACTCTGATTCAGTTACAGGGACATATGTCTGCTCAGCGAGCAGAACTGAAAGCAGTTCTTTATGTGTTACAGCATTTTCCACCTGTCAATATTTTTTCAGACAGTGCATACGTAGTTAATTGTCTGCAGCTGCATATGTCTACATGGGCAAGGAGAGGGTTTGTTGATAACATGGGCAAACCACTCAAGCATGCTTCTGTGTTACAGACTATTTAATATTTGGTTCGTAGTCAGTCTCTTGTGGGTTGCTACAGTATCTTAAAGGTAAAAGTTCATCAGAAAGCTACAATTAAAAAATTTCAGTTAAATAACTGCTAATCAGATGGCAAAAATGGTAGCAAAGAAAGGAATGCAATTGTATCCTACAGAACACCTTTCTAGTGCACCAAATAAAACCACTGCAATACATGCCATACAGACATTTTCAGTTCAAAATTTGCAACATGATTTACTAGGTCTACCTGATAACAACGACACGCCAAAACACCAACGAAATAACCGACATGAAAAAAAATGACAAAAAAAGAAAGTTCAAAAACACGAAACTTCACATGCCCGACAAACCAAAATCCCGACAATCAACAAAACAAATACCTTTCCCAAAAAACACACACAACACAAGCACACCAAAAACCTTACAAACCTACACTAAACCTTACATACACAACTATCTATGCACTAACCTTAACCCAAACCCTGACCCTAAGGTCCGTCCCTATCACACACTTACCTTACCCGCACCCTAACCCTCACTCATGTAATCCACCCCTAACCCTCAAGTCCGTCACTATCACATACTTACCTTACCCGCACCCTAACCCTAACTCACTTAACCTGCCCCTTAACCTAAAGTCTGTCACTATCGCACACTTACCTGACCTGCACCCTACCCTAACGTCCATCACTATCACACACTTACCTTACTCACACCCTGACCCTAACATCCGTCCCTATTGCACACTTACCTTAACATGTCGGTGTTCTCAGCATCGGGATTCTCAAATGCCAGTCTTCTCAGTTGTCGATCTTCCGGTGTCTGTGTTCTTGTCATTGGCATTGTGCGCTGTCGGCGTTTTCAGGTAGACCCGATTTACTGCAGATCCAAACTAGGTTTGGACTGCATAAAGAGTTAAAAAAATGTAGTCTAGATGATTCTAGTCTTCCTTATATACCATACCAACAGGCACAACAATTAGTAAAATTTAATCATCAGGTATTGGGACATTTGGATACACAAAAGTTATGGCCCATTGTAAAAAACAAGTACTGGCATCCACAGTTAAAGAAATCTGCGATTTAGTGCATGCAAAATGCTTAATATGTTTTCAGGTTAATGCTCAATTAAAAAAAACACAGTTACTAAGGGTAACTCCAGCAGTTGAACCTTGGTATGTTATCCAAATTGACTTTGCAGTCCATTACCCCCAGCTAAAGGTGGGTACAGGTATCTTCTAGTGGTAGCTGATGTTTTTTTCAAAATGGGTAAAAGCAATTCCTACAAAAACAATGACGGCTAAGGCTACAGCAAAAGCCTTATGAAAAAACATTTTTTGTCATTGGGGATGGCCACGAGTTATCAAATCCGATAACGGGCCACAATTTGTCACTAAACTAATGAAAGCTTTGTGTGATTTGCTTGGTATCCAACAATGATTTCATGTTCCTTACCATCTCCAGTCTAATGGGATAGTTAAAAAATAAACAGGGCCCTTAATGAATGCCTTAAAAAAGCCTGCTTAAAAAAAGGAGTAAATTGGGTAAAACATTTGCTTGAAATCTTGCTGGGTGTCAAAGCAACTCCACACAGTAAAACAGGGATATCACCTTTTAAAGTTAGGACAGGCAAAAAAATGCCTGTACAATTGCCATTCAATCCTACTGTTAGTACAAACACACCATTATTAAAAATTGCACAACATCAACAATGGTTAAAATATATTTCTAAATTGTGTCAAAGCCTGTCAGAGATGCAAGCATTCAAGTTAGGGTCAAAGGATCCTGTTATGCCAAAAAACCCTTCCCTCTGGGATACAGGTATTAGTTAAGATGTTCAAAACAGACAGTCCATGGGATAGTAATTGGCAAGGGCCTTTTAAAATAATTGCTCAGTTAAAACCTCTAGTGTACAAAGTTAAAGAAAAAAAAAGAGAAAAATAATTCTTGTTTATAGAGATCAATTAAAAGTCATTAAGTGACTTAATGTTTTGTGTTTTTTTTTTTTGTAAAATCATGGCAAATGCCAAGTCTAAAACAGTAAAAAAGCATCTATCAAATCAACTTTTCAAATTAATACCACTTATGTGGAAAGGTTAAATTATTGTACATAATAAAGATTTTGTTGTTATTGTACTGACTGCACTCATTGGAGCCCTTGGGGTAGAGTGTCAAACAAAAAAAAATGCAAATTTAAAAAATAAATAATAATAATATTCTAAAGCTAGTTTGGAGTAAATGCTGAAAAATAAATCATTGTTGTGAGCAAAGACAGCAGGACAACATTACTTGTCCATATAATGCTACTTGTATCTTTGGGTATATAAGAATTTCCAATAATGTTACCTTTTAGTCCGCGGTTAGGGGTCATTATTACATTCGACCAAATAGTACTAAGGTAACACTTAAATTTAATTCCAAAGTTTCTATTAAATGTTGTCAGTTTCCTATATTTTATTTGGAAAAAAAATTCACAGAAATATCCAAAATCAATACAACAGTTAATCCTCGCCTATATAAAAACATGTGGTAATTATACAACACTGGGTATGAGTATTCTTCCCAACAGCACAAAAATACAACAAAATTTTACTACTGGAGGTTCTGTAATATGTACTAATACCACAGTCATTACAGGCAGCATACATTGTGGATATGCTTTTATCCATATTAACAGATAAACTTACCTCTGTTCATACAGACCATTTGGTTAAAATCCCTTCTACCTGTAAAAAGGTAGACAGACAGTATCAAAAAGTTGTAGTACATTTTAACATCACATTCCCAGACACAGGCAGGTGCCAATATAAAAGGGCTTGGTATAATACTTTGCTAGGAGACCTAGGCACAGTCACTGGAGCTATTAATGCAGCTGCCATTAAAATTCTAACTAATCGTTTAAAAGTAGTGGGGAAAAATATCTCTCAAATTGTGCATTTACAAGCATCTTAAAATCCAAAAATATAAAAGACACACCTGCACAATATAAATTATTAGCAGCAATTTTTAGACAATTATAATGCTATACAGCTACAACGATTAAAATTTAATGGTAACATGACATTTTTTGTAAATTGGGCAAAATGCACTATGCAATCTTTGTATGTAAAAATTAAAAAAAATAAAGTACAAACTGAACTTATGTTACAAAATAAAAATGTTTGGTGACAATTGTTTAAATAAATACCTAATACAGATTCAATTAAGCTATTTACTAAAGTAACATACTGTACTCCACAATATTGTACAGGAAAGTTTATGTATTATAATGTTACTAATACCACTAGTATGTGTCAATTTACTGTGTTACCTACAATATTTCTCGTACCAAAAGGGTATGAGTATTGGTTTACAATTTAAAAGTAATTATATAAATATAAAAAACGCATACAATCGACTCACAATGGACTAATTTGTAAACAGCATTCACCTGTCGATAAATCATGCTTACTGCAGCATTCTAATTTGTATAAATGGACTATTATGCCTTCTTCTTTTCATATGTTTATAAATGTGGCTCCTCAGTATATTTGTCTGGTTACAAATCAAGATTTTTTATTTATTTATTTATTACTATTTGTTTATTTATTATTATTTATTACTATTTATTTATTTATTATTATTTGTTTTACAACTGTAAATGCCTATTTATGTTGAATTGTATTAGACATTTTACAACTGTATATGTATATGTTGAATTGTGTTAGACATCTAATATGTTTTATGCTTTATTATTGATGTTACTATGGCATGCTAGCATTTTGTATGCACCAAGTTGTTTATAGTATAATAGCATGTATGGTCTATTTGCATAGCTGCACCTTGTTCACTAATGTTATTCATGTAATTGTGTTGTGTGTAGACAGCTCATACTAGTGTCTAAATTATTTCTATAAGTTTGTGCTGTTACTGGTGGATAGAATCACATTAGAGAACCACGACAGATTGCTGCTCGCTATATTTTTATCTGTGACTGCATAATTGTCTGGGTTTTTGTTTTCTAATGTTCTTCCAATTGGCTCAGTATCTGCATATACTATGTAGTGGTTCAGGACATTGTCCTGCATGTGGTAGCTATTTGCTCAGTGTGTTTTTTATAATCTTTATAATATATCTTTACCATCTCAAAGTGCTTACTCCTCTCTGTACTCTTCTTTTCTAGATCTAACACCACTCTTAAGTATTCAACTGCGTTACCACCTTTATCATTCTTATATGAAAAGTGCAGTCCAGGTCTGAACTGTCTGCAAACAGCTACAGTTAACTTTGAGTATGTGTCTAACTGTTTGAGCCAATCTTCATTTTCCCTGGAGAGCACTCTGCTTTGGCCGTAAGCAGCCCCCCACCAGCCACACACACACACACACACACACACACAATGCTATACAGCTACAACGATTAAAATTTAATGGTAACATGACATTTTTTGTAAATTGGGCAAAATGCACTATGCAATCTTTGTATGTAAAAATTAAAAAAAATAAAGTACAAACTGAACTTATGTTACAAAATAAAAATGTTTGGTGACAATTGTTTAAATAAATACCTAATACAGATTCAATTAAGCTATTTACTAAAGTAACATACTGTACTCCACAATATTGTACAGGAAAGTTTATGTATTATAATGTTACTAATACCACTAGTATGTGTCAATTTACTGTGTTACCTACAATATTTCTCGTACCAAAAGGGTATGAGTATTGGTTGCCACAATTTAAAAGTAATTATATAAATATAAAAAACGCATACAATCGACTCACAATGGACTAATTTGTAAACAGCATTCACCTGTCAATAAATCATGCTTACTGCAGCATTCTAATTTGTATAAATGGACTATTATGCCTTCTTCTTTTCATATGTTTATAAATGTGGCTCCTCAGTATATTTGTCTGGTTACAAATCAAGATTTTTTATTTATTTATTTATTACTATTTGTTTATTTATTATTATTTATTACTATTTATTTATTTATTATTATTTGTTTTACAACTGTAAATGCCTATTTATGTTGAATTGTATTAGACATTTTACAACTGTATATGTATATGTTGAATTGTGTTAGACATCTAATATGTTTTATGCTTTATTATTGATGTTACTATGACATGCTAGCATTTTGTATGCACCAAGTTGTTTCTAGTGTAATAGCATGTATGGTCTATTTGCATAGCTGCACCTTGTTCACTAATGTTATTCATGTAATTGTGTTGTGTGTAGACAGCTCATACTAGTGTCTAAATTATTTCTATAAGTTTGTGCTGTTACTGGTGGATAGAATCACATTAGAGAACCACGACAGATTGCTGCTCTCTATATTTTATCTGTGACTGCATAATTGTCTGGGATTTTGTTTTCTAATGTTCTTCCAATTGGCTCAGTATCTGCATATACTACGTAGTGGTTCAGGACATTGTCCTGCATGTGGTAGCTATTTTCTCAGTGTGTTTTTTATAATCTTTATAATATATCTTTACCATCTCAAAGTGCTTACTCCTCTCTGTACTCTTCTTTTCTAGATCTAACACCACTCTTAAGTATTCAACTGCGTTACCACCTTTATCATTCTTATATGAAAAGTGCAGTCCAGGTCTGAACTGTCTACAAACAGCTACAGTTAACTTTGAGTATGTGTCTAACTGTTTGAGCCAATCTTCATTTTCCCCTGGAGAGCACTCTGCTTTGGCCGTAAGCAGCCCCCCCCCACCACACACACACACACACACACACACACACACACACACACACACACACACACACATCTTCCACTTTCTCTTATTCCCTTCTGTTAGCAAATAGTACCCATAACTGATCAATACTGTGTGTTTGTTCATTTAAACTATGACCACAGTAGCCTACTGATACAAGGTTATCCTGTTTTTCCACCTGAGAAAGTAAGAAATGACTTACAGTTTCAGAGCAGTCCTTGGTCAATTGTGATTGTTTCTTAACACATACTTGTCCTTGCTTTGTGATTGTTTCCAGACCCTCATACAAGAACCTAACAGGGTCTCTACCCGCTTCGCTCCCCACCCTGCCCCCTATTCCCTACCGCCCCCAGTGGTCCCACCTTTATTGCACTCAAACTCCTCCCATCTTTCCAATAGCCAACCACAGCGTTAACCCAACACTACCTCCTCCATATTCCCTCTACTATCACACCTCCTCAACTAACATGTACAAGCATACCTTTCCTTTGCTCATTGAATGCACTCTCCTTGCATAGCTTACATCCTACCAAAGCTCCATCATTCCCCCACTCAACCACTACCACTGTACTACTACTCACACCACGACTCATGTCTCACCCATACTCAGCTCCCCTCTCACCAGCTCAAGAACCATCCCTATGCACCCCCCACATATTCTACCAACTATATTACTCAAACATAAAGCATCCCTACAACTTAACATAGTAACCCTCCCACCATACCTATTACCCACAGAGCACAATCATAAAGTTTCCCTTATAAACAAACACATTCAAAAACTGAGAAAACTAATAATCTCATGCATATCAAAACTAGCCCTAAGTGGAGACATCCACCCCAACCCTGGCCCTACCATCTTCAACCCTAATCCTCATAATCAGACTAGAAACCACATCTTCTCCCATATTACAGCCAATAGAAAGCCTAGTGACTTCCTTCTACTAAGCCTAAATATTAGAAGTATATCCAACAAAGTCCATGAACTCCATGCCACCACAGACTTGTACTCCCCAGATATAGTCATCCTGACAGAAACCTGGCTAAAACCTCACATTACCAGTGAGCAAATACTCCCTACAGGTTACGGCATACTAAGAGTAGACCGGCTAAACAAAAAAGGAGGTGGTGTAGCTATAATATTTAAACAGCATCTAAACATCCAGATCTTAAAATCATCAGCTCCACAAATAGGCAATGAAGAAATAATATACACCAACCTCAAAATTAACCAAAACAAAACCATCAACATAATTGGATGCTACTTCCCACCTGACCAAAACATCCCTCCACTAGGAAACCTCGTCAGCTGGTCTACCCACCATCTCCCCCAAGAAACTATCATCTTAGGTGATTTCAATATTGACTGGCAATCCTGTTCTGGCAACAATCCAACCCATCATGTACACCTTCATGGCTTCACCCAACTAGTCAAGTCACCAACAAGGATAAATAAAAACTCCAGCAAGCACACTACCCTGGATTGGATACTAGTCAGTAAGAACTCCCAGTCATATATAACAGGCTGCTTATCAGATAGCCTCAGTGATCACTCCCCAACAGTCCTACTCAAAAAATACCTGTACCAAGCTAAACGTGTCATCTATCGTCAAATACGTAAAAAAATAAACTTTAACCCACTCACATTCATCTCATCCCTCAAAGAATGTAACTGGCATGCTCTAAAGTACCTCAGTCTAGATGACGCAGTTGAATTTTTTAATACTACCTTCCTGAACATCCTTAATTACCATGCCCCCATAAGATTTTCCAGAACCAAAGCACAACCCTCCCCATGGCTACAGAAAACCACTAAGTCAGAAATGAAAAACAGGGATAAAGCCTGGGAGCACTGGCGCAAAACCAAAACCCCCTCAGCTGGACAGAAATTCATAGAACTACGCAATAGAGTCAAAAAGCTAATAAAACAGGACAAATTCCAATACTACCAGTCTGCCCTAGACTCCTCACAACACAGCCCCAAACAATTCTGGTCCTCCATAAACTCCATCCTCCACCCAGGTAAAGTCAGTACCCCTCCTCCTAACATCCCTCACTCCTCAGAAAATATTGCTATCTCATTCAACACACACTTCACCCAAACCATACTATCACTAGCTAAACAACACAACCCCCCTCCCCTCCAACCCACACCTTCAACTAGTAATCTCCCCACTGCCTTCTCTTTTTCTCCTGTACCTACCTCTAACATAAAAAACTCTTAACTAAACTTAAACCCACCAAATTAGCAGCAGACAACCTCCCAAGTGAATACCTACAAATCGCAGCTGATGCTCTGGCCTACCCAGTATCCATCTTGATTAACCAATCTCTGTCAGAAAGTTACGTTCCCACATTGTGGAAAGTCTCACATATAATTACCCTCCACAAAGGCGGACCCTCTGCAGAACTAACCAATTACCGCCCCATAGCTATTCTCTCTCCACTCTCTAAAATACTAGAGAGATGCATACACTCTCAGGTCTCAGCCTACCTCCTTACTAACAACCTCCTTTCCAGTACTCAGCATGGTTTCCGACCAAACCATAGCACCACCACTGCCTTACTCTCCTTTATTAACACTATCCTTCAGCATAAAAACAATGGCTATCTCTCCTCTGCTACTTTCCTAGACCTATCTAAAGCATTTGACATGGTCCCACACAAACAACTTATCTCTGTCCTCAATAACCTATCCTTCTCACAATCAGTCACCAACTGGTTTCAGAGTTACCTGGCTGACCGCCAACAATCAGTTGTATGGCAGAATGACATATCTCCCCAACTACCTGTCTCCATAGGGGTTCCCCAAGGATCCATCCTTGGACCCCTACTCTTCTCTGTTTACACCAATAATCTAGCCTCTGCCACCAAACATGGCACACTCATCCAATACGCAGATGACTCGACCATCATCTGCTCAGCCCAGTCCCTGCCAAAACTGCAAAAAGTCACACAGGAAGCCATTTCCTCTGTTGAAACATGGTTATCCAATGCCCAATTAATACTCAACCCAAACAAAACTAAACTACTCATCTTCCAACCCACCAAACATACGCAAAACAACTCTCACTTTAACATCACAGCAAAAAACACCACCACTATATACCCAACTGAACACACCAAATTGCTAGGAGTGGAAATAGACAATAAACTAAAATTTGACATTCACATATCCATGACCATAAAAAAAGTCCACAAAAAACTAGGAGCATTATACAGAAATAAACAATTTCTCACCAAAACAGCAAAGATTTCAATAGCAAATTCCCACCTTATCTCCACCCTACTTTATGCCTCTCCAGTGTATACCAACCTAAGGCAATGTGATATAAACAAGCTAGAGACCTGCTACAACAAAATCACCAAATTCACCACTAGGGCATCCTACCATAGTCACCACTGTCTCTCACTTGCTGAACTGGGCTGGCTTGAACTCCCTCACTTCCTTCAGTGGTATCAACTCTCACTCACCCACAAACTAGTAAACCATCCATTAAATGCCCCATCCCTCCAGAATCTACTCCAACCCTATTGCACCACCAGACCACTAAGATCCAGCAACAAAAATCACTTGCAGATCACTAAAGCCAATAACTCTGCTGGTGAAGCACTATTCTCTTGCATCATAGCCAAATTATGGAACTCACTCCCACCCACAATTACCTCCGTACCATCATGCACCAACTTCAAAACTTTATTAAAAGCGCACCTAAAAACATGCTGGCTATGCCCTTGCAACTCCCACTCTAATATCATCCACCCCATCCAACTACTACCTTTCTTTCCACTCCACTAACTACCTCGATTATAGCAAGCTCAGATGCTCATAAGCCTAGTACTTATTATACAGCAGGAACTTCTCATTGTTACATTTGTTAATGCCTGTTATGTACTTCACAGATAAAGATTCTAGTTGTCTACTGATGTACTATGTTCTTTATCTGTAAATATGTTGTAAGTAATTTCTATGTTAAATTGTTAATCGCTATGTAATCCAATGTAACTACTGTCTGTTTATTTTACTGTGGAGCTTTTCTCCCCGGGCCTCCGCTGAAAATGGACCCACGTCCAGTCGGACACTCCCAGTCAACAAATTTAAATAAATAAATAAATAAATACATATCTGTATCCTTAAATAATTAAAAAAAACATAATAAACAATATTAAAATTCTCAGAGAATATTTAAAAAAATAAAAGTATTCTGTGTTATGATGCATTAAGCATCATTGCAAAAAAAAAAAAACTACTTAGTTTGGCTAAAAAGACCAAAAAAGTCACTGCTCACAATTGGTGGGATATCTTTATTGGTTGGTCAAAATAAAAAAAAAACTGTTAAGTTGGTTGATAAATCCTGTATTATTAGTGTTAGGCATTATAGTCATACTAAGTATCTAAAATTGCTACCTAAATTGTCATTTGCAAAAAAATTATAGCATTCAACAAATCATAATGGTTAACCTAGATAAACTGAAAACCGTTTCAATGTATACAACTAAAGTTGAAAATAAACAGTCATTTCCATTTTTTAAATAAAAAGAGGGAATTGTGAGAGCAAAGAACAGGTTAAAATGGATTTCAGTAGATTTTTTTCTGAAAATGTAAAATAAATGTTCTGCATTTCAGTGTGTAGAGTACAAGCAGTTAACTAACTTGGCAAAAAACATATAGCTTGGCATTCATTGTTAATAAGAGTCAGAAGTAAAGTATTGTATCTTTTTTAAACTATGCAGCTTGTGAAATTTATTATCTACAAGCAGGTCAAGATGAACTCTTGTATGTAGCTGTGTCTCATCAATATGATATGCAAAATAGGCCAAGGATGAAAGGAGCTATTCTTCAGGAACAGAATGTTTGAAATATGGAAAACAAACTGTCAGCAGACCAGCTTCAAAGGAAAGACTTATTATTCTGGCAAATTCTCTAAACTGCTGATGCAGGCAGAAAAGACACTATAAAGATTGTGACTTTTTCTTTTGTATCAGACACTTTGATTTTCCTATCTTTACAGACTTGATGCTGTAAGCTGAAGTACAGTTTTGATATATATATATATATATATATATATATATATATATATATATATATATATATATATATATATATATATATACCTTTCATTGTTAATCTAGATGTAAACCTCATGTGCAGTAAATGAATGTTGTAACAGCAGAGCAGACTACCTGAAAAGTGTAGTATAACTTTAACAAGGGCCAGTGAGGTGCTCTGCTTGACATGTATGGGAAGTCTATTCCAGAGCATGGACAGTCTCTGGGTGAGGAACCTGTCCCTCCAGCATGTTCTCTTGATTGTGGTAATGAGGTTGAGGTCTCTGGAGCATGTGGTGTGGAGGGATTGGGATTTCTTTAGATGTAGCATTTCTAACAGAGCTGGGTCAGACATGGCTTTGTAAGTCAACAGAGATTGCCTCTAAGTAGATGATATGAGACAGAGAATAGCTGGATTCTTTCAATTCTGTCTGTGTAGGACATGTGTTTAATGCCTAGGATCCTTTACAGGAGGTACTTTTGTGGCCTCTCCAGCTGTTGCAGGTGTCTAGGTACATGCCAAATGGGGCATTATACTCAATGACTGGCCTAATGAGTAAAGAGTACAGATAGATGATGACCTCTTTCTTCCTGGATGCAAAACCCTTGGTAATGAGATGTGCCACATAGAAGGACTTTTTGACCACAGTGGCAATGTGGTGGTTGAAGGAGAGGTTGCTGTCAAACTGCATCCCCAGATCTCTTACAACACCTTCAGTATTCAGTGGGCTTCCATCGATGTGGTAATTAGTGGGAACTGAGTTTTTACCAAAGGGGATGATGACACATTTTTTGGCGTTAAGCTTAAGGCCATGGTTTTGACACCAGTCATTGGTCTCAATGAGGCCTTTCTGTATGATGTCAGCATCACTTTGGGAGTTAATAATGGCTTCTAGTTTGCAGTCATCTGCGAACTTGGTCAGCCAGAGTCCATTTGTGTTGGCCTTGACTTCTGAAAAGTAGATGCCGAACAGGAGAGGATCCAGGACTGATCCCTGTGGGACTCCACTCATGACTAGTCAGCAGTCTGATTTGGGGTCTGCTGCTTTCACACTGTGTGTTCTATCTGTGAGGCAATTTGCAACCCACCTAGTGATATAGGGGTTGATGCCTAGTTTGGCGAGTTTATCAATAATTCCTGAGTGAGAAATGTCATTGAAGGCCTTGGCCAGATCGAGGTAGGCTGTATGCACTGTCTTATCTTCATCCACAGCCCTGGTGACTGACTCAAAGAAGTCAACCAGGTTGAGCAGGCATGATCTTCCTTTCATTAAGCCAAATTGCATGAGGTCTAGAGTTTGGAGATTTCCTATATCTTTGTTAATCAGGTTCATGAGGATGCTCCCCATAGCTTTACATATCAGACTCGCCAGGCTAATGGGGCGATAATTTCCAGGGTCTGTAGTTACTCCCACTTTATGGAGAGGGATGACTGTAGCAGTGCTCCATTTGGTATGGACAAAGCCTGAAGTATGGCTGTGACTGAACAGGGCATACAGATGTGATGCCAGTTCACTTTGTAGTTCATGCAGAACACAGCCATAGATATTGTCAGGTCCCATAGAAGATGTATTCTAGGCCTTGGACAATGCAGCTTTAACCTGTGCTGCAGTAATGCCGGGTGCCTGGCATTCTTCTGGTATTGTGATTGGTCCTTTGGGGGGGAGAGAAGGGTAAAGTTGGCACTGAAACTGTCGGCCAGTATGTTGGCAATATCTGTTGGCTCAGTATAAGAGGTACAATTGTGCAGTAACTCAGAGCAAATCTGGGTATTGCGGTGGAGGTTCTTGATATAGCTATAGAAGGCTTTCTGATTGTTTTTAGTGTCTTCCGCAATTCTGCCTTCATAGCTGGCTTTAGAGGATTTGATGAGGGGATCTCAACTTTTTGTTGATGTTAATAAGGGAGTTTTTCCAGTCTTGGGACTTGACCTTTTTCTGCAACAGTTTCTTCCTTCTGTTGTAGAGTTTATTAATAGCAGGGGACCACCAGACTGGCTTCCTTTTTTGGAGGAGTGCATCTTGGTTCTGTTGGGTATGGCTAGTTCCATGCATTTATGTACATGTTTGTACAGTGCATTGGTGTATGGTTGGGCAGTCATGCAGCTATTTTCCATTGGCATGGGTGTCATGAAGTTAGCCGCCTCTGTTTTTAGGAGTCCAAAGTCAGCTTTGGAGAAGTTTTTCAAGCTGGTTACCTTTGCAGGGGGTGTGGGTGTGATGTGTATTTTTGGGTCTATATTAGATCACCGAACACTTAAAAAAGTGAACAGTGATTAATTGACCCTATGTAAGCAAAAGCTTGCAATTTCGAACTGTCAGAACAGCGATTTTTTCCTAGGGAAAAAAATCACTGTTCCAACAAAAAAAAAAAAAAAAACACTTTGCACATTACATTAAGTGGGGGGCTTCGCCCCCCCCAACACCCCCCTACTTAAATATACCAACTCTGAGACCGCACTACAGTGCCAAAAATGACAAAGTAACAAAGCGGCCAAGCAAATTCTTTCCCAGGGAAAGAATTCGCTCAAATGCCGCTTCGATATTTTGCCATTTCAGGCTTTTCAGTTCGACCAAGACACATTTGAAAGAATGTGTCTTCGGTCTTATAATAGGGAACCGCATTTTCATGGTGATTAGTTTATGGTCAGATCTGACCAGGGAGGGATTGACTATTGGTGTAGAGCAATGGTTTCCCATGTTAGTAATAACCAGGTCAAGGATGTTGCTTCCTCTAGTGGGGGTCAGAATGAGCTGGTCCGGGGCATTGGAATTGATGAATTCCAGGAAGCACTGGGCCAGTATATTGGTGCTTGAATAGTTTACCCAGTTGATGGAGGGGTAGTTGAAGTCTGCTAGTAAGAAAGTGTTGGGTTGGACCTTGATAGATTCTGTGTTGCTTAGGAATGTGGAGTGAGAGTCTAGAGACATGGTTGGGGACCTATAGCAGGCTATGACCTGGATCGCCATCTTACCCAATGTTAGTTGTACCTAAAGTATAAAACCAGATAAAAAATGAATGAACACCAGTGGAAGCAATAAATCCAAACACAGGACCGTAACTGAGTTAACAGTTAAGCGCTTTCACTCACTTTAATCAACATGAGCTTCTTCAGAACAAACAGTTTTCCATTTCAAAATGCATTTATAAACTGTCAATTAAATCACATGACATTCTTAAAGAAATCTAACCACTTATAAAAACAAAAAATAAATAAATAAAATAACCAATTTAAATACAATAATCAAATATAATGTATTGTAATACATACAGTATCAAGTAATAAAATAAGACACTTATTATTGTACACTAAAATAATAGGTAGTCACCGTAATGAACTACCTATTTCTAGCCATTGTTAAGAAACATTTAATGTTAATAGTGCCATTGAGGCCTGGAGTTTCATCAGCAACCAAAACTATTTGCCACAAACTTTCTTTACATTCTACGAAAGTCCTATAGTCACCTGTAAAAGGATCAGAATTAACCCTTTCTAATACAAAGAAAGAAAATTTCTTAAAGAGTAAACATTCTGTTGCATGCACTGCCAAAGCATTAGTTCTATCCTTTTTTCTAATGGCTAAAACATGTTCATATATTCTTTTATGTAAAGCTCTAATAGTTTTTCCAACATAAAATTTGTCACATGTATCACAGGTATCACAGTATACAACATTGGTGGTGTTGCAGGTGTAATAATCCTTAGCCCAGAACCTTCTCCCTATGTGTTTGAATTCTATGCTGGACATATTACTCATAAATCTACATTGTTTACATTTTCCACAGGAAAAACTACCAGCAAGCCTAGATGAAAAATTCACAGCTATCATCTTATTGTTTTCCAAAATATGCTTAATACTGGTAGTCTTCCTGTAAGAAAAATGTGGTCTTACACCCAAGGGAGCCCGCAGGATTTTTTGCAGGGGGGTGCAAACCCAAGCCCCACCCACATGGCCCTGCCCCCTCTGCTGCTCCGCCCACTCAGCCCCACCCCCCACCCCTGCCCACGCAGCCATTCCAGTGTCCCAATACTTGGCTATTTTTCCTCCTTTGTCATAGACACTGTTCAAATCTCTCAGTGTGCATACTGTTTTATGCTTTACTTCTACAATGATTAGAGATATTTGGATTTCATTTACAACTTTTATTTCAAATTTTATAGCACAAACACTGATAGACATTTACTAAACCTAAGCAAAGCAATAGTCTTACAATGAAAAGAGACTTAGCATTAAAATTTCTCTACCTTTCAAACCCACACTCACCAAAACAACATTGAAACCCGCATTCAAAGAAAATGCATCTGGCCAGTGGCAGGGTAAGTTTACCTTTGGGCTGTTTTCAAATCATAGACTCTTTGCACACATTTCTATAACCATGCAAAAGTTATTTGATTCACCTTCCTGACTGTATTAATTATACTATATAATAATTGAATTATATCCCTTGTATAATACAGCACCACTTGTTAGAGTGTGTTTTAAATTTATAGTTCTGAACATTTTTCCTTTAAGCAATGAAACAAATCATATGAACCAATAATGACAACCTTCCCAATTCAGAACATTTCAACCATAAAGGGCCACTCTACTCAAACTTCTGTCATACAATCCACCAATATCAATCAATATGCAGAATCTTTGCAGAAGTAACTCATCTGAATAATTCCACATTAAAGAGATCTGAAACCAGTGAAGAGGTTGTTGCTAGAAAGCAACTTTATATTTCAGTGTTTCATCTACAAATTCACTGCCTGCTGCCCTTGAAAAATAAATTGCTTACGTTATATTAAAAAAATGGTAAGCTGGTATATTGCAATAGGGAATGGGTGGCAAGCTGAAAAACAAGTTAATAGTTATTAGGCATCTCATCCAAAGGAGGACATACACCCCCTTAAAATACAAATCTACATGTTGTGGGAGTAGAACCTACAGCCCTCTGTATCAAGATGCAAGTATGCTACCTGATGTGCTGCTTTAAAAATTCCATACCACAATAGTGATACTATTTGCTAAACAAAACAGTTGCACATTTTAAGTAGGCTTAGCATGAACAGCAGTAAAACTCTCTTCCCCTGAAGCTCACAATTCCTTGAAAATGCACTTGAAAATAAAGTCCATCTGCTAACTCTAGGACATTTCACTCTCTTTAACACACACCTCAACCTCTAAGTGCAAGAAATCTGGACAAAGCCTAAAATAAATAGGAGCAGATTATAAATTTTGCTCTCGTGAACTTAGAACATTGCTAGAATAACAGGATTTATGTTGGTATGCATTTTTCTAAAGGATATGACATCTAAAACTCAAATGTCTGTCATTATTTAGCAACTTCAATGCTTTTTAGGAGGAATATGGGGCAAAATCTGGACATTCTCCAAAAACCTGGACAGCTGCGGGGTATGCTTTCTCCTCCTTATACATACATACAGACACATACACATCATATCTCTCAATCTGTTAACACAAGAAATCTGGACAAAGACTATTATAATGGTGGGGATAAAGGCCCAAAACTAGGGACACATTAGACAGTTGCTAGAATAAAAGGATTTATGTTAGAATTGAATTTTCTGAATAATATGAAGTCTGAAACTGAAACGCATGTCATTATTTATTAACAACTATATTCAGATATAGTTGATTGTCTCAGTAGTCACCGTGGCTTGCATATTCTCCTCTCTTGAAAGGCCCACTCTGCTTAATTTGTGTATTATTTCCTCAGTCACTTCACTGTGGGTTGCAAGGCAGCTTCATCACTAGTGTGTGCACAAAACACAATGCCTTCAATGAGTCTTGCAAGAAATCACATGCAATCATCATGGCACAAAGGTTCTACTGAAGATGCTTCCAATTTTTCTTATACACGAACATGACAGAAGCCAGAAACAGCTGTTATTCCACAGCTAGATGCAGCAGTAGCAAAACAAATTGCAAAGAAACAAAATAAATTGGAACCAATTGTATCTGCCATTATTTACTGTGCAACCCTTGACATTCCTCTCTGTGGAAAAGAAAGCTCTGGTGGAAATTTATGTTACTTGTTAGATTTTCGTATTGAAGCTGGTGGGACTGGAACAGCACAGTGAAACAGCTGCAGGAAATGCTTGGTACACATCCCATAGGGTGCAAAATGAGCTGTTGGCAGAATACGAACACATACTTTAAAAGAAGATTGTTTGTGCAGCAAACAGGGCAGTTGGATTTAGTGTATTGGCAGATGAAACTGCAGATATCTTAGACATTGAACAGTTGTCATTGGGCATTTGGTTTGTTGATGATGATTGTATTCGGGAAGAGTTTGCGGTTTTTGTTCCTGTTGTTGTGAGAGATGCACAGTCTGTATCAAATGTCATTGTCAGTGAATGCATAAAGTGTGATCTAGACCTGGAAAATTTACTCAGACAGGCTATGATGGCTGCTCCATAATGGCAAGCATCCAGAATGGTGGTCAGGCAAAGATTTGTGAAAAGTATCCAAAAACAGCCTTTATCCACTGCGCATCTCACAGACTAAACCTTGTAGCCAATGATCTGAATGATGTTCCTGAAATATGTAGTGCTGTTGGTGTTATCAAGATTATTACTTTTGTCCATGACAGTCCAAAACTATGAGCATTGGTACCAAATATACCTCTTCTGTGTGAGACATGATGGACCGAGAAGTATAAATCCATTCATGTGTTTAGTCAGAACTTTGAGAAAATATTTGACTTTCTTCAAAAGAGCACTGCTGGTGATACCAGACAAAATGCACATATGTTACTCAGTGCTTGCTCTTCATGCACGTTTCTTATTTTTCTCTTCATTATTGCAAATTACTCATCAGTTCTTGAGCCTGTTGCCCAGATGTTTCAGTCTGTTCAACTTGATATAGTAGAGGCTCAACAACACATCAACAGACTCATTGAAATATTCAAGGAGCACCACAACCATGATGAAGAGCACTTTAGGAATGACATTCTCAGTAAGGCAAGATCAATAGCAATTAAATTTACTATTGAGTTAGTGTTGCCAAGGATTTGCAGTCGACACACTGAGCAAATACAGTAGGCGTGGATTTTGACAGTTATTACAGAACAAGTATTTATATTCCCTATCTTGACTCATTAGTTTCTTCACTGACGTCTTGCTTTTCCACCATTAATACTGCTCAGTTCAACTTATTTTATCTGCATCTTAAAATGATGCAAAACCTACAACGTGAAGAATTCTGAAAACGAATTGCCGTCAGTAATGAACTATACCAGATTTCTACTATATCTGAATGATCGCTTCTTGTCTGATGCATTGACTTTGAAGTTATAAGACAACCTAAATAATCCAATGGGCTACTACTACCTTTGTAGTCAATATCTTGCAGGTCTTCTATCAATGATGTTACTGAACAAAAACAAACAAAAAAGTGTCAGGTATGGGATAAAAAAAAAAAAAAAAACATTTTCTGATATGTTTCAGCTACACCAATGATTAACGTGTGCATCATGCTAACCTGGACAACAACAAAAAATAAATACATAAAACTAGTTGATTTTTGCTTGTGTACATGTTTATGCAAAGAAAACTTAATACTGCAGTAAGCACCATTGTACCTCTCAACTGAACAGATTTTCGCAGAATGTCCAGATTTTTGCCTCAAATTTTTTGTGTTCTTCCTAAAATCTGTACTTTTCTGGCAAATAGCTGAGGACTGAAGTCATTAAATAATGATAAACATTTGAGTTGAAGAGTCCACATCCTTCAGAAATTTCATGGTAATGCAAAACCTATTATTCTATCAACTTTCTAAGTTTGTAAGAACAATATTTAAAATCTGTCCCTAGTTGCTCCCTCATCATTTTAGGCTTTGTCCAGATTTTTTGCTCTAAGAGGTTGAGACTGAGGTATGAATTATGGATAGGAATATATGTTTTATGCACAGTCTTCACAGTTTCCCTTAAAATGTCAATGAACCTCACATGAACTTGTTTATATTCTCCTGCTTTGACAATATGGCTAGTGTTTTTTTAGTTTTTCCTTTGTTGTCTTATATTTAGTACATCTTTAACATTATCTCTACTAAACATACTGTATGAACGATCATATGTTACTACCTACTATACTTTTAATTGTATATCTAAACCATTATGCTTATGTAAATATCTTATGCAATCATATATCTGCTATATTTTATAACTGTGTAAACCACAATGCTCACATAAATATCTTATGTATAGTATGTTAGCAATTGTTCTGGAGCTTTTCTCCCTGGGCCTTTGCTGAAAATGGACAGCTTTGTCCAGTCAGACCTCCTCGATAAACAAATGTAAAATAAAAAAACAAATCTGACCTTTATGTGGATTCAAAAAAAAGAAAAGTACATCATGTAACAGAAACCAAACAATGGCTCTCTGTGAATTTATTATACTATTCTGTAACTGAATGCACATTACTTAATGTTAACTGATAAAACAAATAAAAATACAGTATGGCAGGGGAAGAAGATAATGCTTTATGATTTGTAAACTGCTCATAACTTGTCACAATCCTTGAAGGGTATAAAACACCTCTTTCTAACCTTTAGAGTCTGGAAAAAAGCTTTTCTCGATAAGCAGCAATAAAGACTCCAGCATATAATAAAAATGCATACACACCAGAAGATAACAGTTAAACATACTGTGCATGTCTCTCTGCATATCTGTAAATTAGTAAGCCATGTCTTTTTAAACCTTAGTAAATGTTATGTTCTCCATGATAACGTTATATATGTAGTTCTTTGCATACTCTCACCTTAGTAAACATCCTGTAGTGACAAGAACACTGTCTCTTTGGGAGTTACTTTGCAATATGCTTAAATCAAAACTACTTGCAGAAGGCAATGTTAATCCATCCTGAATGCGACCAATACAACACTTCATTAAAATATCTATTAATCTACTAAGAAAACAGATTTCTGCCTCAAAGTAAGAAGTAATTAAAAACAGTTAATAACAACAACTCCCCCTCTTTGGTCTGACGTCCTGTGATTTGTAATGCTAGCCACTCTCCAAAAAATATTTGTTTGGGACTTTCCTTATCAATTAAGGTAGATCACCAGCAAAAATCAGCACTCCTTGAAGATGTGACAACAATGCAAACAGCTCAACATAATTCTCCTGATAAGTACTGCAAAATATTCTATTTGCCATTTCCTATTTAACCAACTGCATATGGGCAGAAGCTGGAACACAGAGGTGAAGCAATCAATACCTTTATTTGGCCAGGATGGGTTTTACAATGCACCTACTGGAGCTTCACCTTCAACAGGGTCAGGCAACAACTACTAAATAAACAAAACCCTATGTTTAATAAAATAAACAGATCTAACGTCACCACATTTCATATTTTGAAAGTTTACTATTACAAATACTAACCCATCTCTAAACTTGAGTACAGCGTGGTATTCTAAGAAAATAAAATCTAAAATTTGTCACATCAGGACAAAGTCCAATAAAAAGTGTTCCACATTTCAAACCAAATTATTTATACGTAGCACAATTGAAGTTACAGACACTCCCAATCCCACAGTGTCTGAAAACTTTTAAACTTAGGGTGCATACATACTTTAAATAAAAATACTAATAACTACATGTAAACATTTGAAATATGCACAGATAGAAAACAGTAGCACAACTCAATCTGGGGCAGGCTTGTATTTCAGCAGACCGCAAAAAGTTAAGGTGTACATCATAACACTCCAGCTGGAACTAATTGTTAATAGTTGTTGTGGTACAGCTCTCTAACAAGGGGTGGACACAGGAGCAGAGCCGAAGTACTACATACTACTACAGAAATAACGGGTGACGTCTGACAGGCCAAAATTAATTCAGACAGCAGTTATACCTTCGGTAAGGCCACCTCCAGGCAGACAATAGTTAACATGGATGCAGATGCCACTCTGTCCCTAATGGGTGATAACAGCCCCATAAAAAAAAGTAAAATGGACAGTATCGTTCTCTCAGAACATGCAACACAAATGTGCAGCAGGCAACTAGGACACAACTCTGTTCTAGTTTCAATTGTTAAAACATATACAAGGCTCCAGAGAGCACCCCTGCATTACCAGGCTATAATTCATACCACAACCTTTGTCCACCTAACCTGGACCGAAACACTAAAGGTGGAGGTGTGTCCATATTCATTAAGGATATCCACACCTCCAGGCAAGTTGCTCAGCATAATGCATCCGAGATTATCCAAGTGCAGCTAACTTTGGGCAAGACCGCAATCCAAATTGTAGTTTGCTACAGATCCCCCACCATGCCCCAGCATTCCCACTCCTCATTTCTTGATACACTGGAAAATATTAGGGCACAACATAACACCCTAATAATGGGCGATTTCAACTACCCCACCATTAACTGGGAAAACTACCCATGTACCAACTTATTTTGCTCAGCGTTTTCTGGAATTCATAAATTCCAACGCCTTGGATCAAATTATCCACACCCCCACTAGGGGCAGCAATATCCTAGACCTGGTCATTACCAACATGGGCAACTGGTGTTCCACACCAGAGGTCAGTTCATCATTGGTCAGATCCGACCACAAGCTAATCACCCTAGACATCCACATCCCACCCCACCCCTATTAGGTAAACCACCATAAAAGATTTCTCCAAAGCCAACTTCTCTCTTCTTAAGACAGAAGTGGCAAACTTCACGGCACCCATGCAGACAGACAATAGAGGTACGACTGCTGAATCCTACACAAATGCACTTTGTAAGCACTGACACGAGTGCATGGATCATGCAATTCCTAACAGAACCAAGATGCTATCCTCCAAAAAAGGAAGCCAATATGGTGGTGCCCTGCCATAAACAAACTCGACAACAGAAGAAAGAAACTGTTGCAAAAAAGAGTAAACTCCCTGGTCAGCCTCAGGAAAAAGCTGAGATCCCTCATCAAATTCTCCAAAGCTCATTACGAAAACAAAATCGCCACTGATAATAAAGACAGCCACAAAGCATTCTATAGCTATGTCAAGAATCTCAATGGCAACACTCAGATCTGCTCTGAGTTACAGCACAATGGCACTATATGTACAGAACCAACTGATATTGACAATATCCTGGAAGATAGGTTCAGTGCTAACTTTACCCCGCTCACCCCTAAAGGGCCCATCTCTATACCGGAAGAATGCAAAGTTCCTGTAATCATGGCTGCACAGGTAAAAACCACACTCTCCAAAGCCAAGAACACAGCATCCATGGGACCTGACAACATCCCAGGCTGCATTCTACATGAACTACAGAATGAACTGGCACCCCACCCAAGTACCATGTTCAATCATAGCCTTACCTCAGGCTTTGTGCCCACTGAATGGCACACAGTGACGGTCATCTCAGTCCACAAAGGGGGAGCCACCATGGACCCCAGGAACTACCGCCCCATTAGCCTGATGAGCCTGGTCTGCAAGGCTATGGAATGTATCATCACGGAACTTATAAGCAATGACATTGGTAATCTCCAGACTCTGGACACCACTGAGTTTGGGTTTGTAAAAGGTAGGTCATGTCTTCTAAACCTGATAGACTTCTTTGAAGCAGTTACCAAAGCTGTAGATGAGGGTAAGGTGGTCCACACAGCCTATCTAGATCTCACCATCTCCTACTCCACAACTAATATAACTACATCAGATGTTGCCAAACCTGGGGTGTACGTTATAAACTGAAGCCCATTTGGTGTAGCTTTGATAGAATGGTCCAAGACTGACTGAATAAATATCAAAGTACTGTGCAAATACATTGACCATCTGCTCAGATGATCTAATGAGTGCAGAAATATGCTTTGACAAAAGCAATGGAATTTACATGCTCAGCAAGTGGCAATTGACAACAATATACACTACAGACATTAAACAATGAAATACTGAATAACAAAGGTAGGCAAAGGGGGAGGTGAAAAAGAAGAAGCAAAGAGAGAGGGAAGAGTAAGCAAGAGGAGGAAAAAAACTCAAGCAGGAAGCCAAAAGAGTGGAAGGTAAAGGTTAACAACTGTAGATGCCTTGGGAATAAAATGAGAATCCTGCAGACACTGGCAGATTAAGAGCGAGAGGGCAGCAGCTGCCAAGACTAACCAGATGCTGGGCTGAATCTGGAAGTGCACAGGCCTCAGGCACAGCGCACATTTACATTTGTATTATGCAGGTACCTAGGTCATTAAAACTGAGAGGAGTATTCTATTAGAGACCTTAGAGTGAGAAAGAAATAAGCTATATTTAGCACAGGAGCCCAGGACAGAAACAGAAAGAACAAAACACACTTGCCCTGCTTTTATTGAAGACAACACTTTTTTTGTTCTTTACAATAAAAATCCCTGGTGCCTTGGTTCACTAGTCTTCTTGGGAATAAAACTCACAATCACTACAACCCATATAAATAGTTAACATAATTAATTAAATACATTTTTTTCATATTCTTAAAGTAATAGTACTCAAATTATATAAAACAACTCCAATTTACTTTTACATTTAAACCATAAGGTTTATAAGTCCTATATTTTAAAATAAAATAACTTTCTTACTTCAATACCTAAGTTTTAATGTTACATCCATTATTCTGGATGTTGTAAAAGTACAAAGAACTTTAAATTATTCACACTATGTTTACAGTCTTATATCCGTTTTACCACCAAGTTATTTATGCAACCTCAATGGATAGCATTCGATAGCATATATATATATATATATATATATCGATAGCATTCATAGGTTTCGATAACATATGCACCTGGCTCCTGACAGAAGCTACAAATTCCAACCAAAAAAGTCTGTGACATTTGAAACCACAAAGAGATTAGCTAACAGCCATTCTATATCCATATTTAATCCCTTGGAAACCCTTATTCATACTAACATGTGGCATCGGCATGAATGACACACTTACCTTTCACTTCTACATTCATGTGCACAGTCCAAACGTCCTCGAATTCAAATCTCCAGTAGGCGTGAAAGAAAATGATGTAAACCATTAGTCGCAAACAGACACAGAAGACAAAACAGGTCGCAAACACCTGTTGCATCTGTGCGACTGCACGGGATGCAAAGGGCGTTCTTAAAGAGGAACGCCCTTTAAAAAAAAAACGTTTTTTTTATTTAAATTAATTTCTCGGCTAGCCGGTTCCAGGGGGGTGCAAGTGCCCTTGCTTACACCCCAAATTTTTGTGAGTTCAGTATTTCCCATGATAACCTTCCAATGATCCAGTAAAATTCTCTTGATGTAAACCATCTCATTACATATTGGTATGGGAAAAGCTAAAGAAAAAACAAAAGGGTCTTTACACTGAACACTTGGGGACACTTCCCTAAGGGTGTCCCTAATACTCAAAATGGGACAAGCAGAAGTATTTCTAAGTGCTAATACTTCCTGAATGATCTTCTTAAGCCAAACTAAATCATAGCCTCTCTCTCAAAAGAATTGTGTCAATTTGTCTACCTCATGTAGAAAAACAGAATGTTCAGTTGTCAACCTACTGAGGCGTATGAATTGACCTTTTACCACTCCACCCTTCATATGGACAGGATGTAAGCTTTCCTTGTGTAGATACTGGTTAACAAAGGTGGACTTTCTAAATATTTGACTCTTGAAATTTATTGACACAGTTTCAAAAGTTAAATGAAGATCTAAAAAATCTATAGACTCACCAAAACCTCCAACTGTGAATTTAAGAAAGGTGGTACTACAATTCAGATGCTCCACAAAGGATAGAAAGCTACTGTAATCTCCCTTCCAGAGAAAGATCAAGTCATCTATGTAACGCCTATAGAACAAAATATTGTCTAAAAAAAACAAAACATAAATGGGCCATGACAATATTAGCAAAAGATGGAGCTACTCTGGACCCCATGGCAACACCTGATATCTGCTGAAAGAAACTACTACCAAATTTGAAAAAAATATAGTAGTAAGAGCCAACTCCATAAGGGTACAAACAGTGTTAACTGTGTTATTCCCAAGAGATGTATATTGTGTCAAATATTCTCTCAGGTATTCTAAACCTGCCTCCTGGTTTATACTTGTGTATAGAGAAGTGACATCTAAACTGGCAAAGAAAAAAGCTTCAGAAACTTTAAGTTCACTTAATAATTCTAATAAATGCCAAGAATCACGCAGATAGAACTTTGATTTCTGAACCACTGGATTAAGTATATTATCTAGCCAAATAGAAATAGGCTCCGTTTTAGAATGAGCTGCTGACACTATAGGTCTAAAAGGAGGGCTAACACGGTCCTTATGTACCTTGGGAATATAGAACAAAACTGACATTTTAGGGTATTCAACCTGTAAGAACCTGTATGTGTCAAAATCTATGCTAATCTCACAAAATAAATCAACTAGCATCGTATCTACCCTTTCAAAACAGTTAAGAATAAATTCACTAATAACTTCTTTGTAACATTTGTCATCATGAAGTAAGGTTAACATAGCAGATTCATATACTGTAGTCTTCATGACTACTAATGAGCCCCCCTTGTCAGCTTTCATAACTCTAACTTCTTTGTTCTTACTCAAATCAAACAGGGCCTTTCTTTCTCCTTCTGGCAAGTTAGAAACATAAGGTCCTACACTCAAAGTTCTAAACTGTCTTTCACAAACAGTGCCAAAGACTTGAATAGTAGAATTTAAAGCAGGATTGTAAGTGCTATTTTTCTTGCAAACTGTCACTTCACTCCGGACTTCAGGAAGATTATCAAAAATAAATTTCAGATTTAATTTCCTTAAATATAACCTGAAGTCAACTATCAATGTAGGGATATTCACAGTATTCGAAGGTATAAAAGAAAAAACATGTTTTAACACAGAAACAGTATCCTGGTTAAGTTCATCACCAGTAAGATTCAAAATTTCAATGCCAAAAGTCCGTTCTTTTTCCGACCTTTCCCCTTTCCCTTGTTCTTGTTCTCCGCCTGTTGTGACCATTTTGGAGTCTTTTTGTTGCCCGTGGAGTCCACCAAAAAAGGACCAGTACCACTGGCACCACCCAAGTTGTTTGAATTTTGGCTAGTTTGACCATTACCATTGGCATTGTCAATGGCACCAGAGCCACCAGAAATATCAGGCCCCACAGTCAAATTGTTGTCATTATTGGCATTGTTGTTAACAGTCCCTCTAGTCACTGCAGAAAAGAACTGTTTCCAACCACGGCTCAAATTGTTAGAGTTAAGTGGATATGCTGAGCCGTTTGAGTAGGAATGTAAATCTCTTGATAATTTACCTCGCTTCCTGACTAAAACAGAAGCCTTGTGCCAGTCAACTTTAGCAGCTATACCACAATACAAATTATTGAAAGAAGGAAAGCTCGGTGACATTTTAATATCTTTGTCTAAAGTCTCTAAATCACTTCTCATAGAGACAATGTCATTTTTGTACTGCACCACCAGAGCTTTCATAAGCGAAACACCTGTAGTGTTGAATAATTCAACTAATTCTTTATACAGGGGATCGCCATAGTTGACATAGTTAGGGAATCTAAAAACCCTTAAACATTGTGGTACACAACAACGTTTAATGTTCTCTTCAAAGTATAAGATTTCTTACTGCAAAGATGCTATTTTAATAGCTAATCTCTCTAATTTAAAAATATTGAACTTGCATGTCTCAAAATCTCGGACATTATTGTCGGCTGTAGTGTCACTTACTTGTGTTGAACCGACACTGTTCTTGACATCAGAAAAAGGATTCAGGTCTGTGGAAAATAAGTTGCTGACAAAATCTTCACTGTTTAGATTTAAAACAGCCGAGGAAATTCCATTGCCTCTAGTACCAGAAAACGACCATGTTCCACTGTTCTGAGCATGCACATCAGAGCCAGGACTGCCCTCTCCTCGTACTTCACATCTTTCACTACCATGATTGCAGTTACCATGGTGATTAGAAAGGCCCGATAGCCTCGAGAAACCTTCACGGATAGCACCCATGATGATAGTAGTGGTTTTGAGTTCGTTTTATTTCTATTTTGTACCTGAAGTATCTCAGATACGTTATGCTGGGCTACTAGTCTGTAGGTGTGCATATCCTTTATGAATATGGAGACGCCACCGCCTTTGGAAATTTGGTTCATGTTTCGGGGCCGAACATTGTGGAATGAGTAATAGCCTGGTAGTGGAGAGATGCTTTCTGCCGCTTTAAACCAGGTCTCTGTTACAGCACAAATGTCAATGTTCTTCATTTTGAGGAGTGCTTTGAGTGAGTGCATCTTGAGATTTAGACTTCTAGCTAACTACTAGCTAGCTACTATACCTCTTAGTATGGTTTTATTAGCAAAATGAAAATTGTCTACTCTTTGCAAAATTGTGTTCGCAATGAATGTATAACAGTTGCTCCTGCAGCTCTCCTTCTATTTTATGGCTTCTTGAAACATTTCCTGAGGAAGTTCACACATGTCTGACTTCAGAAGTCTAAGTAGGTTAAAGTGACATCAAGAAACTGCTCAGTGTTAATGCTGTTTTAAATCCCTGGCATCATTTTTTTCTGTTCTGATATTGTGTTATTGCCATTGGTGGGGGTGGTGCTCTGATATTGTGTTATTGCCATTGATGGGGGTGGTGTTGTGATATTGTGTTATTGCCATTGGTGTGGGTGGCATTCTGATATTGTGTTACTGCCATTGGTGGGGATGGGGAGTTCATAGGTTCATAGGAAGGTACTAGGCTATCTGTCCAAAGGCATTTATAAGCCTAGCCAGAATGTATTGGCTTTCGCCACCCCTTTAGATTAGTTCCCTGTGCCTCTGTCTAGCAGAGCCATTGAAGTGATCCCCAGGGTAAACTTTCTGTTTCCCATCCACTCATCATGGTTTCTCTTGAAGAGGGTTAGTGAGGAGCTCTGCCTCCTCCTTATGGGGGATTGTACAGATACTACTTAGATCTTTGTATTCGGATAAATCATTCTAAACATTTTTAAATAGTGGTGACTGCATAATGATTTTATTCCTGCCCAGTCATTTACCAGCTTGTAACCACACAACCACTGCTATGTTGTGCCTAATATATTTCTTTTATTTAATTCACTAGAGGGATATGAAACCTAAACAAACAAAGATGGAGTCAATCCCATGCACACCTGCATTCTCAGATTCTAAGAATGAAGCAATCATACATGCCCTCTGTCTCCGCTGGGCATGGACCATGTCTTATGGCAAGCTGGTCAATGATGTGAATGCTGTGAGTGGCCATGGCCATCACTTCAAGGCTATCTAACATAAGGCCAGTGATATGATCAAGAATGCTATAAGAAGAGCCAATGGTGTAGCATGGAAACTAAGGACTTTTGGTTGTCGGCCTGCTACCAAGCTACCACTCACTGAGATGGTGAAGTTCTTTTCAACTGGAAGAGATCCAGGTAGCTCAGAGGAGTTACCAGTGCTGTGATGGGCGTGGGGGCAAAGGTGGACTGTAGCCACATGCTGTCCACTAGTGATGTACCAGGGCACCAGATATGGTGTTTTTATATATATATATATATATATATATATATATATATATATATATATGTGTGCACATAAATGTGTGCAGATATATACATATACCTAAATATGCAAAAGTGGTGCAGGTTCATAGGTAGGTACTAGGCTATCTGCCCGAAGACATTTATAAGCCTAGCCAGAACAGTGTTATAATAATTTTTGTTTAAGAGGCCATCTTCTGTTTAATGCTTATTATAACTCTATCAGTTTCCATTTTGTGTCTATGGTTATCTGGCATTGAATTTCAGTGACCACCTACATGTGGTATGGACATTGGTCATTTGTCTGCATTTATATATACATTTGTAAGTATGCCTTACTAGAACATTTATTTGTATTTGCATCTGTTGTTACTTTATTCTGATTATTTCTTTTTGTATTTCTTCTGTTTTTCCATTTTCTTGGTTTACTCACAGTTGAGGCTGGCACCAGCCCTGTGGAGCCCTCGTGACCTGATTTCACAGGATCAGTAGTCCCGGAGGATGATGGTGATGATGAACAGGTGCAGTCTGGGGCTGCAGAGGGTATGTCTGACATGGAAGGTGTGGCTCCCACATCTCCTCACCAAAGTCTACACACAGTATGCCTATGAGTACCCACAAAATGGAACCATCTGTCACTGGACAAGTTGAGGGGGATGTGATTGATCAGAGTAGTGTGGTTAACACAGCTGCAGAGCTGGCAGAATCTCTCCCTAGCCATCATGAGGGCAAAATACCATGCAGGGGTGCCAAAAAAGGTGTGCAGGGGAGGCATGCTTACTGCCTTCCCGTTATGTAAGTGTGTCAGTATGTGCCACCATGCATATATGCAGGGCCATCATGGAGGCACAATCAGATTGCACCAGGATGTCAGAAGCAATAATCAGAGCACTGTATGTCATGCACTCTGATGTGTGAGACTGAATGAACCGCATGTGTTACTCCTTGGACTGGATGAATGACACACTGGGCTTTGCAGTATCTTTTATAAAACATCTGCTGAGGAGGGTCAGCATCCATGAGTATGAAGAGCTGGTACATCATTAGATGTTAGCCAACATGTCTGAGGTCATGCCAAATCCCATCCCTGTAGCGGTACTGCTTCCACTACTCCATCAGTGGTGGAGGTGTCCACACCGAGATGTGGTAGACCATGTGGTCATGGCTGTGGACATAGTTGTGGTGAGAGCTCATCCAGCAGACATTGCTCATGTTCAGGTAGCACCCCAACTATGAGCCAGGGTCATGGAACTAGCAGTGAAACTCCTAGGAAAGGTAGTTCATGTGGCCAGGGGGTGTCAACAGTGAACTGAAACCACTACCATGCACATGTCACACCTGCCCAAGATGCTAGGGCATAGTGATAGCACAAATGCTTTAGCTTTGCTCCTGCACATGGTATACTTCATGTCACTATCTCACACACACACACACACACACACACACACACACACACACACACACACACACACACACATACACACTACTACTCCTCTTCAATATTGACTTCTTTACAGTTAGAGCTACTGACTCTGACAATGCATATTACCGCTTAACCTCATTTCTCACTCAGACACAGATTTCTTATGTGCCAGGTCTGGCCTCCTGTAACCCCCACCTCCTGTCCTGTGGAAGTGATGACTATGCCCTGCCATTTGCATATTTGTCTGTGATTTAGGGCTGTCTACATCTGATGCACAGAGTGGAAGGCTAATGCTTGCTTAGTCAGATGCCAGTTGTCACCAAGATATGTACTAAATTTCAGTTTGCTTTATTCTGCCTAAGTTCAACAGGGTTAGCAGTACTGGTTGGTCAACAGTAGCAGCACTAGTAATCACAGTAGGAACAGGAGTAATAGTAACAGTAATAGTAGTGGTACTAGTAGCAGTCGCAGTAGTAGTAGCAACAGTAGCAGCACTAGTAATCGCAGTAGGAACAGGAGTAATAGTAACAGTAATAGTAGTGGTACTAGTAGCAGTAGCAGTAGTAGTAGTAACAGTAATAGTAGTAGTAGCAGTGGTAGCAGCACTAATAATCACAGTAGGAACAGGAGTAATAGTAATAGTAGTGATACTAGTAGTAGTAGTCGCACTAGTAGTAGCAGTAGTAGCAGCACTAATAATCACAGTAGGAACAGGAGTAATAGTAACAGTAATAGTAGTGGTACTAGTAGCAGTTGCAGTAGCAGTAGTAACAGTAATAGTAGTAGTAGCAACAGTAGCAGCACTAATAATCACAGTAGGAACAGGAGTAATAGTAACAGTAATAGTAGTGGTACTAGTAGCAGTAGCAGTAGTAGTAGTAACAGTAATAGTAGTAGTAGCAGTAGTAGCAGCACTAATAATCACAGTAGGAACAGGAGTAATAGTAACAGTAATAGTAGTGGTACTAGTAGCAGTTGCAGTAGCAGTAGTAACAGTAATAGTAGTAGTAGCAACAGTAGCAGCACTAATAATCACAGTAGGAACAGGAGTAATAGTAACAGTAATAGTAGTGGTACTAGTAGCAGTTGCAGTAGTAGTAGTAACAGTAATAGTAGTAGTAGTAGCAGTAGTAGCATAGGTTCTAGGTTCTAGGCTAGCAATCACATGGACCTTTTTAAACCTAGCAGTGAATCCCAAATCTCTGACAAGTTCTGATACCCTTGATAAGTGTAAGCAGGGGTTTGGGAGGTGAAACATTTACAAGCAGGGGAATGGGAATGAACCATTTACAGGCTGCCCGTGCTGTTTGTTTTGTGGATCCATCAGAGTATCAGAGTGGGGTCTGAAAATGCCTTGTATGCCAGGCATAGCTCTCCACTTAACAGTCTGTAGGAAACAGAATACAGGGATAGGGCCTTGAGGTGGTCTGCACAGGCCATGTTACTTACGTCCTGTATTTTTTGAGTGAGAAACCTCTGTGGACGTTCCAGTTGTTGGATATGCCTGGTTATGTACATACCAAATGGGACACTGAACTGAAAGGTAGGTCTAATGAATGCTGAATACAGTGGAACAATGACTTCTTTGGACCTAGATGCCATAGCTTTTTTATAAGTTGCACAGTATAGAATGATTTCCTCACTACTGTAGACACATAATGGTCAAAAGCTAGATTACTGTCTATGTGTGTCCCCAAGTCCCTGAATAATGGGTCAACTCTTAGGGGTGTGTTGTCAATATGATAGTTTCTAGGCGTGGATGACTTCCTGAAGGATACTATTATGCATTTCTTGGCATTTAGTTTTAGTCCATGACTCTGGCGCCAGTTGTTTGCCTGAGTCAGCCCTTCCTGGGGAACATTTTTGTTAGTGGGCGATTCTATGACAGCTCCCAATTTGTAATCATCTGAAAATTTAGTCAGCCAGAGGCCATTGTCACTGACCTTGACTTCAGAGAGCAGTTCCATGACCGATCCTTCAGGAACTCTGCTTGTGATTGACCTCTTTGTTGAGGTGGACACCTCAATTCTAACTTCCTGGGGCCTACCTGTGAGCCAGCTGGGTATCCACCAGGGAACATACAAATTCCATGCAGGCAGTGGCTGGAGATCAGGCTAGAACCTTGCACCTTATGCATGGGAGATGAAAACCTTAGCCATTATACCAACTGGTGTAGAATATACCAACTGGTATAGTAGCAGTAGCCATAGTAGTACTGCTGGCAGTAGTAATAGCAGTATTAGCAGTAGAAGTTGTAGCAGCAGTAGGGTCTATATTACATAGTCGAAGTATGACAACTTCGAATGTGATATGGTCGAAACCATATGTTCAAAGTTGTCATACTTCAATTGGAAAAAAAAAAAAAAAAAAAAAAGAACATACCTGAGGGTTGTAAGCAGGGCGGCAAGCCCCCCTGCTCCTCTTACCCCCCGCTCTTTAAATATACCAACTTTGAGGTCACACTACACTGCAGTAAGGGACATTTTCCCTTTACTGTGCTGTAGAGTGACCTTGGAGTTGGTATATTTAAAGAGCAGGGGGTGGGGGGGTGCAGGGGGGCTTGCCCCCCTGCATATAATCTTTTATTTTCTTTTCCCTTTTTTTATTTTTTTTTATACATAGTCAAAGTTTTATAACTTCGGGCATATGCTTTCGTACATATGGTAGTCGAAGTTATGGAACTTCGACTATGTAATATAGACCTGTAGCAGTAGTATTAGCAGTAGTAGAAGCTGCAGCATTAGTAGCAGTAGTTGTAGTAATAACAGTAATAGTAGTAGTAGTACTAGTAGTAGTAGTAGTAGTAGTAGTAGTAGTAGTAGTAGTAACAATAATAGTAGCCATAGTACTAGTAGCAGTAGTAGTAGTAACAATAATAGTAGCCATAGTACTAGTAGCAGTAGTAGTAGTAACAATAATAGTAGCTGTAGTACTAGTAGCAGTAGTAGTAGTAACAATAATAGTAGCCATAGTACTAGTAGCAGTAGTAGTAGTAACAATAATAGTAGCCATAGTACTAGTAGCAGTAGTAGTAGTAATAGTAGCCATAGTACTAGTAGCAGTAGTAGTAGTAACAATATTAGTAGTCATAGTACTAGTAGCAGTAGTAGTAGTAACAATAATAGTAGCCATAGTACTAGTAGCAGTAGTAGTAGTAACAATAATAGTAGCCATAGTACTAGTAGCAGTAGTAGTAGTAACAATAATAGTAGCCATAGTACTAGTAGCAGTAGTAGTAGTAACAATAATAGTAGCCATAGTACTAGTAGCAGTAGTAGTAGTAACAATAATAGTAGCCATAGTACTAGTAGCAGTAGTAGTAGTAACAATAATAGTAGCCATGGTACTAGTAGCAGTAGTAGTAACAATATTAGTAGTCATAGTACTAGTAGCAGTAGTAGTAGTAACAATAATAGTAGCCATAGTACTAGTAGCAGTAGTAGTAGTAACAATAATAGTAGCCATAGTACTAGTAGCAGTAGTAGTAGTAACAATAATAGTAGCCATAGTACTAGTAGCAGTAGTAGTAGTAACAATATTAGTAGTCATAGTACTAGTAGCAGTAGTAGTAGTAACAATAATAGTAGCCATAGTACTAGTAGCAGTAGTAGTAGTAATAATAGTAGCAGTAGCAGTAACAGTAATAGTAATATTAGTAGAAGTAGCAGTAGTAGTAGCATCAGTATTAGCGGTAGTAGCTGTAGCAGTAGTTGTAGTAGTAGCAGCAGTATTAGTAGTGGTAGCTGTAGTAGTAATAGCAGTAGTAGTTGCACAGTATTACTTATGTATAACTGCTTGTTTAGCCCCTTGTGCAGATGATGCTGAGATTGCCATGGTCCCTGCTGCGGTGTCTAACTTAAGGCTACTATGTTTGATACATAGTAGTGAGCAAACCCAGTATGTTTTTGGACAATACTTTTTTCTTTCCTCTGTTGGATTTCAGTAAATCTGAAACTTGGAATGATAGGAAGCCTATATTGTCTAAACCAGTAAGTTGAAAGAGGTACCAAGCAGCTAGTAACCAAAGAAAAAATAATTAGTTAGTATCCCAGTCCTGGTACAATTCTTCCTCGTTCTTAAATGCTTCTATGGTGAAAGAAATATGCAAGTCGGAATTCTGTGTTAAAATCTTCCTCTTTATTAATTGTCATCTGTTGGTTTGCCACTCCTCATATTTTCTATTCTAGTTATAAGGTTCTATAACTATGCTGGATCACTTACCTAAACTGATGTTGGTGACTTTGCCCTACTCTCATGAGTCTGTTTGACATGGGTCTGCTTTGACTTGACACACAGGGTGTGTACATATGCAGGAGTTCCATTTAATATCTTTAATAGCTTAAAAATTGTTTTTATTTTGTCTGTGTTGAAAATATCACTCATATTTATCTCTTAATTACAGGTTCATGACTTACCTTGTGCTGATCACATTTTGTGGTCTGGGGTTACATATGTCTGATGCTCACATCAGATAGCAGTACCTGGGTAAGTAAAGGCCGGTAAGTTTACATGTTGCTTAAGTGGTGAGTGTGTGCACTATTCACTGCATTGTAGCATATCATGCACACCTTTGTTTTCCCACATCTTCCTCATCTGCTGCTCTTCATCTGACTCCTTATCTGTGTCTGCTGACCCTGCTTCTGGTGTCTTGGGGCTTCCTGCTGCAACTCTTTCCTAAGAATGATGTTACGTAATATAGCACAGACTGTCAGTATTTTGGCAGAAGTGGAAAAGCCATGCTGCAGGGGATCTCTAGACATATGTAGACATCAGAAACATGACTTAAGCGTGCCAAAAGGATGCTGTATGATATTTCTAGTCTGAGCATTTGCAGTATTGAAACCTTGCTTAGTGGGATTGTGTGGGATTTGTGGGAGTCATCAGCTATGGTTCTAGTGTATATTCCACATCCTCCACTAGGTGTCCATGTGGAAAGTTGCCAGTAGAAAACCTTAAGTACAGGTCAAAGGTTTGCCATATGCAGGAGTCATGGAAACCACCAAGGTTATCTGCACACACAGACTTACTTTAGTTTATCCCTTGAGCTTTACAAAGCACCTGACAGTTAATAAAGTAATAGCCTTTTCTCTTTATGTACCTCCTTTGTAATTCACCAGGTGGAGCCTTTATTTCAATGCGGGTGCAGTATATCTCCCCCAGAATCACAGGAAAGTGTACTTTATCATAGACATTTTGCACGGTATTAGCTTTTTCCTCTGGGGAACGTGGAAACGAGATATGCTCCCCACATGTTGCAGCATTGCATTGTGAAACTGGTGGGGTATTTGTGCAGCAGAGTCATGTGATACCCCCACTGTGTCACCTGAGCATCCCTGAAAAAGTCCCCGTGGCTAGTATATGTAATGCTACACATACCTTGCTTTCCACTGGGATGGCTTCTCCACAATTTCCATGGGGTATCATATGAAGATGGAAGATGTTCACTATTTGTGCAATGGTATCCCTGTCTACCTTGTAGCAGTCTATTAATTCTATCTTATGAAGCCCATAGTAGGCCAAATGTGGTTTGAACACCCTACGACTTTTGGGACAAGGTCTGACAGCAGCAGTACCTTGTATTAAAGCCTGTGGCAAATACAGATTTGTAATGGCTACAGCAACCCTAGCATTGTTAAAGTTTCTTTGTGCCTTTATTCCAGCATGACTTGGAATGCACAACTAAAGTGAGCCCAGTGTGTAGGCACTCATTTCATATATTTTTTAATGTTTCTGCCATGATTATTTACTTAATTAGTATATACTTTACATCTTTATTCACTCATTACCATATTCGTGTTTTGCCCCTTGTTTTGCAACTGAGTGTGACAAGCAATGCTGTTTGCTAAATCTCAAACTGC